>NC_081530.1:8396552-8711760 GCF_030273125.1 Centropristis striata
CTGGACCACCTGCATCGTCCAAAGGGAGCTGAGGTCCTTAAGTTGGACTCCTTAAAATGTTTCTGTTGACACTGAAAGAGTTGAGTTTCCTCAACAAAATTGATTTTCTGGTTTGACAGGCTGGTGGCTCTTGATGAAAAGTATCACCAAAGTCATCCTATAGGGAATATGAATGTGTGTTAAACCATTCAGTCATATTGACTAAAAAACTTAACATTACATTTAAAGTACTGTTCATCTTTAAAGCAGCGTCTGTGGTGCAAAACATTTGCATTGTACCTCATAATATATAGGCACTGTAGGCCGAGTTGATTGCGTGTGACATTAAATGCCAACGTAGAAAGATGAATCGCTCCCTGATCGTTGCAAAAAAGGCCTCTTAGCGAGGAGTTTTCAGATCTTCCAAACATGACACACAACTATGAAAATAATAAGGCAGTGATACTGATGCACCTGACGAGGCAGAAAGAAATGACTATGCATTTGCTGGGCAGTTCTAAATGTGGTCCATAGATCAGGTAGACAGAGCTGGAGCCTGAACTAATTGAGCACGGCTGGTTCTCCTGCTGGGCTTGGGCGATCTTTCTCCATGACTGATGGATGTGTCTCAGAGGAAGAGCCTGGCCCTTCTGCTTCTACCACACCACCTAATAATATCTGTTGGATCTCAACCTGATGAAAAATATGAACATATTAATATATTTTAAAAAGTAATATGAGCAGGCACAACACGCAGTAAGGTACTTTTTTTTTTCTACTTGTTTGCCTGGTACCCGCCTAGACAGCAGGCAGGCCCTGATAACAAAAAAGATGTAGTTTCACACACTGACTGCAGTTTCATACACTAACTAAGTATTAACTCAAGTTACAATCACAGATAATTATACAAAATTGCTCAAGGATTAATTCAGCAATTAATTCATATGTTACAGCTTCGACAGAATTTGCTATGTAAGCACTATGTTTATATTCTGTAAAAAAAAATTGTCGTGGCAATTTTGACAACTGCACTAAGTTAATGGGTGAGCTGGCCAAACACAAAGCACTCAATACTCTGTTAAGCAAGTTTTATTACCACATTCATATTCCATACACCGCACAATTCCGAATGGCTCTTTTACAGTACAACAAAGTCCCATACACCGCACGACTTATATCTGTTGTATTTCCCAGCATTGATTCTTCAGCAAGTCTCAATGTGGTCCTATGTTCCTGCCCTATACATCTCAGGACAGAGCCCACTGGTCTACATGTTCCCCTCTCTCATGGTGTTATCAGAGTTAAGTTCACAGAGTCAGTTACCACAATGCCTTGTGTCTTGAATATCAAGTAGGTCGCCGCCTACCTCATGTCCCACCATGCAGGAAACACCAAATTTCCTTCACAAAATTATATCAGGGTGTAAAGTATACAACATATCCTCTTCATCCCAACTCCTCAGATACCCATGCTCTGTAGTGGCCCTTGACATATAGTACCAGGACACTAACCACCCATAGTTGCATGAGACATACAGGGCTTTCCATTAACTCCACTGTAAACCCATCCACAGCAATATTGCATGTTTAGAGTCATGGAATTAGTATAAAGAGCTCAAAGTCCGCTTCAGGTGGGCAGGAGGGGTGGACTCCTGCCCAACACTGCTCTTTTACCCTAACCTTAGTCGACTGATCTACTAACAGAAACTGACACACCAGCCCTGACACGTCCAAAAAGGACGCATAAGGGTGCCACCAGGGTTGGTATTATTTTTCATTTATTTATTTGATTAGGACAATGCACATTAATCAATATATCAGCAAAAGCATCAATATAAATATGCTGGCGTTAGTACAGTTGCTCATTTTCACCTGTTGTCCTAAGGTTGGTATAAAAAACATACAGACAATGTATCATGACAAATTGATAAAACATGTAGAAATCTTACACAAAAAATAAATCCTGATTCACATTGAGGTTAAAAGTTCATATATAGAACAGAAAAGACAAAGAGGTTGTTTTCAACCACTGTTTAAGGCTCTTTTTAAAGGTGGTGTAACTGTCACAGATTCTAATATGAGCTGGCAGCGTGTTCCACCACTGTGTTCCTCTGATGGACACCACCATTTGGCCAAATTTAGTTCTGCACCGTTGTATGTCACAGTCTCCCCGAGTCAGTGCTCTGGTGTTTACTCTAGGGGTTTTTTCCTTTATGAAATCCTGTAATGGTGGAGGGGCTCGTCCATGCAAAACCTTAAAAATGAGACAAACATCCAAAAACAGCTGGTAGCTATCGAAGTCCAATATTTTATACTTACAAAATACTTTTAACTATACAAAAATTTTAAGTGTTCTCTTGAAGAGAGACTTGACTGGTTTTAAAGTACTCTCTGATTAATGTGACTCCATAGTCAAGAAGGGTCGTATATGTCTGAAATTTGCTAAAATAAATTAAATTGTATTTGTGAATTTTTTAACATGTTACTTAAAATTAAGATCAGAATCAAAGATCACCTCGAGGTACTTAAAGTGTTCAACCACGCCAAGTCTCTCTCCACCCACCATGACTGATGGTTGCTGTCCCTCTGTTGGCTGTCGGGAGAAAAACATACAGACAGTTTTTTTGTAGTATTGACAACAATTTAAGAGGCAATGGGACACTGGCACCATGGCTCCTGAGAGTATTGCAGCAGCTTCTTGAATTGAGTTGGCATGACAATATCAGACGCAGGGGGCCACGACAAAGAATTAGTATCTGACTTTGGGATGAGAATGCTTTGTTCTTGTTAAATGTTTGGAGCCACAAGCCTCAAGTGGCCATCTGCAGAACTACAGTTATTGGCCCCTTTTTCATTTGTTTTATTATTCAGTTCAAGAGGTTGCCACTTTGGAGAAATGGGTCAAAGAACGCTTTTTCCACTTTGGAAAATCTGCATATTAGAGATGGTGTCAATCAAAGGAATTTGTATGGAGGTTTAGATGTGCAAACTCTTTCCTACAAAGATATTACCAGAAAGGCAAAGGTGTGCATTACGCACCAGTGTAATTAAACAGGATGTAGTTGCTGTAATCATCCTGAGGACTGCAGGTGTTAAAGATAAGGGAAGGGAACAGAAGGGCCTCTGTTACATACCTGTGGGAATGTTATGTAATTAAGCCTCCATGGTAACAGGCAGGCTACCGAGTTGTGTATGTGAAAGTAATTGTTACCAACCTGACATAGAAATTGTAAACAGATGCAATATTTAGTCATATTAAATAGCAAACCATGTGAATCTAACAGACAACAGAAACCCCTGTGGCTACTGCAAATGGGTAATGATTAAAATTAAATTTAGCATTATTGCCTCTGTGTACCAGTACGTCTTACCAGTAGGAACACACACTAGCTGAGTAGAGCAGGATTCAGTCCCACTCAACTCCATACTAAAAAGGTTTTTTAAGGTGGCAGGGGATTCTCAGGTGAGAGCTGGTAAACAACCTGCTGGGCAACATCCTGGGTTTCCAGTCACAGAGCCCTTAGGGGGTGGTACAGTATTCCACCCAGCTCAGCTTCAGTGAGCCACATAAATAGAGCGAGGACAACTGAAAAACAACTCCAGATTTCCCAGATACTGTACACATTAACAAAGGTAACTTAGACCGTGAGGTCACTGATGGGGCGTTTAGTAAATAAACAAGAAATGCAGTAACTATGTGTGAGATATTCTTGGCTTTTCCTCAACCAGAACAGTGATGCCAATTTAATCTGAAATCCAATCCACAAAAGCACTGCTTAAAAAAAAAAGAAATCTCCACCCAAATGGAAAACACAAATCAAGTGTTGTCAAGAGCTGCCATGCCCAATGGCCCAATAGTCTGAAAAAAGTTCCCATTGGATTTAAATCCCATTTGCCCCATTTGGCAATTTTACTGAAAAGAAAAACAAATGCTCTAAAGCACTGCTACTCTGAAAATACACAGAATAGAGTTTTTTTTCTCCTTCATAGCCTTAACCAATTGGTTTCTGTGCCTAAACTTTCATTACCATTCCTTAGAGCATTGTCACACCAGAAAACTAATTCTTTTTAAGGCTGGTAGTCACTGGTTCCCAACAAATCCGATGTGTGTGTGTGTGTGTGTGTGTGTGTGTGTGTGTGTGTGTGTGTGTTTCTTCCAGATAATAGCCTGACTAACTAATGGGATTTTGGTCAAATTCTAAATATGTAGTACTATTGGGTTGTTGGAACAATCAGCAGTCCTTGGCCAAACCAACAGGTGATATGATTATATCTGATCCATGGTTTTCTTGATAATGATTTTGGTTATTACACTGTAAAAAAATTGCTAAACCATGACAGTAAAAGACCGTAAAATGATAAATGGGTTAATTCAGTTTCAGTAACAATGAAACACTGTAAATGTATATATCAGCCAAAACAGTATTTTTTACATTAAAAAAACAAACCAAAAAACATTACTCCACTGTAAAATACACTGGCACCGTGTTTGTAGCAAAAATATACTGTAATATACAAACCATAATTTTTGCATTTATTTTTTGTAAAAAAATACTTTTTCTCACTGTTAAATGTACTAAACACCATATCTCCAACAGAAATATACTGTAATATTTAACGGTAAAATCTTTAATTTATGGTTTTTCAAGTATTTTCTCGTCAATTATATGGCAAAACAGTGTTTCTTTTGATGAAAAAACATATTTATATGGTAAAAAGCGGTGAAATCAACAGTGCCAATATCTTTTTATGTAATATTAAAAAAAGTTGCACCATATTGATTACAGTAAAGTTCTGGCAACCACAGCTGTCCTTTTTTTACTGTAAAAACAACAGTTTTTTTTTTAGTTTTTTTTTACAGTGTATCAAGAAAACCATGGAAAACGTGTCAATATCAACTCTTAAATTCAACTCTTATGACCTAGTTTTGTTGTTATCATTTTATTTGTCCAAACAAATGTAGATTTAGTTGTACCAGACATTAAAATGAACAAGAAATTAAAGATTTGTTTTTCCATGACTGTATACTTACTCTAAAGTCATATTGACCAGTCATGCAAAGAAGAAGAAGAAGAAGAAGAAGAAGAAGAAGAAGAAGAAGAAGAAGAAGAAGAAATAGAAGAAGAAGAAGAAGAAGAAAAATGGCCAATGAAAAACCTGAAAACACTGAAAAAAGAGCTCACTCTATTATTTTAAAATATTTGTGACTCTAGCCTCAGACTTGCAGATGCAGCTGCCCTCTCTTCGATATAGTGGAAGAGTTATCATGCATTAATGTATCATTAAAAGAGACTTCTTAGCAAGGACCAGTATTATTTCAGCCACATTCACCTCTACATGAAAGTGCGAAACAGCTTCAAAAAGTTGGGGGATAATTCAGAAAAGGATTCACAGCTTTTCCAGCCACTAAACAGACACAAACAAACCAATAAAAACTGTGAAATTGCAACTCCAAGTGCACTGCAGAGAAAATAATGTTAGGTAATAATAATATCCATACATTTGCAGCTTAATTTCCCCCATTCTACACTATTGAGATTCATTGCAAAAAAAAATTCACAAAGATCAATTCTCTAACACACAGTTACAGTAAAATTATGAGCATATTTAGAGGGCAGCAACTGAGTGCATTTTTAAAGGATGCCCATTTAAACTCATTTATTTTAGGATGCAGTAATACACGTGTGTTGTGAGAAATAAATGAATTAAACTCCTTTTCATATCATTTTTGAAAATTTGTGAAATAATAATTAAAATACGATGAAAATATTACTGCTTTCTCCCTGCTTTCCATGTCTTGCTTATATTTTTCACTTTTCTCTCTCTTCAGAGCTTTGAATGTGTGTATGTGTCTGAATCTGCATTTGCTTGGGAGTATATTTGAGGCTACACCTCTCGTAACTGATATATCAGCCTCAAGTGAATAACCATGGCACATTAATAATTGAAATCATCAGCGCAATACCATGTCTCATGTGAATCAGTCCTGATTAGAGGTTGCAAGTGATGCGTAATCCGTGGTGCTGTCAGCAGTTGCAAAAACTTTTTTTCGCCCCTCAGTGAACACTGAAAACAGACTTTCTCAAAAACTTTACACTGGAAGAACTTTTACAAAAGAAATCATTTTTCAGTGACCTAAGATGAAGGTTGTGTGTGTGGGCTGTTTTCAAAAACACCTATATATGTGTGGACTAGGCCTGAACTGTTAACTGTAATCAGACAAATGCGTGTTTACAGTTCAACTTCATCTAAAAAGGTCAGAGAGATGGGTTTTTAGTAGGGCCAGGACTCGATTATTTTTTTAAAATCTAATTAATTAGAGGCTTTGTAATTAATTAATCGAAATTAATCGCATTTTAATCGCATATAAATATTTGACCTGAGAACAGTGAGAAGTAATTTTTTTTTACATGGATTTTTTAGTATACCATTGAATAATGACTGAATAAATAAGCTTAAGCAACAAAAATATTGTTTATTTTTGTTCAAGTCCAACAGACCAGTGCAATTATTGCCATCAAGTGTAGCAATAGCATATTTAGAAATATAGTACATTTCATAAAGTCAGGTAGCCTATGGGTAAGTAGACCTTCTGTAAACTATAATACTTTGGTTTTTTAAGTAAAACACAATCCACACTAGCTACCACACTAGCCGCTAGCTGCTATATGTTTTGCATTGAGGTGATACTTGAGGCTGGATGTGCTGCGGTGATATGTGAATTCCTTGTTGCATAGCAACACAACCATGCTCTTATCGACGCTTCCATCCGTTGGTTTTTTGTAACGAAATGTCCCATCATCCACGGGGCCAACCAAAGCGTCTCATCAGCTTCTTCCTTCATGTTCACTGTGGTTTGTTGTTGTCTGAACTCATGAACGCTAGTTGGTGCTCCAGTATAACCGGTCCGCCTGAAACTCATCCAGTGAGAAACGTTCCGCGGTGCAAATATAAGTGTGATTAAAATGCGTCAATTTTTTTAACGCGTTCATTTTTGTGTAATTAATTAATCTTAATTAACGCGTTAAAGTCCCGGCCCTAGTTTTTAGCGATCTTGGCCATATTTTAATGGTGGAAACAGAACCTGGGCTGACAGGCTGCAGAGATGCTGGGAAAGGCAGACAGTCAAGGATCACTGGCAGGAAAGGCAGACAGTGAAGGATCACTGGCATGGATCAGACCTGAGGCACTAGTAAACACACGTATCAGCTAAACACAAGAATAGAGCTTAGTTTGGCCGTTGCATCAGTGCCACGTTGGCGAAGAGTGCAGAGCTGGGGTTGTTTCACTGCTGGAGCCTGATGACTGGATGAGTTGCAGGTGTGTGGGCGGAATGGCAGCAGGAGGGAGAAGGATCACCACACCAAGACAAACACACACACACACACACACACACACACACTGACAGAGAGAAGATAAACAAGGGACTAATGAGAAGACAAATAGGGCATTTACAAGAAACACAAGGGAAGGATTAAAATCACCAGGAATGAGGGAGTGGCAGTCAGACCATGACAGAGGCATTGAGTTCTAGCCCTCTGTTTACATGCCTATTGTTCTGATATGTATCTGTCATGTTTGGTGCCTCCTTTAGCAATCTGCTATCTGTGGATCAGTGGAAATGTTGACGTCAGCTCAGACAATGCCAAAGCATGTCAACATGGCAGACAAGAGGCGGTCGATGACAGAGTGGAGAGTCACCGACAGAGTGAGGCGAAGGTGTTGGGCAGAGGAGTTAAATGACCCTAAATTATTCATGTGGGCCTCTTACCATTATTAAAACCTGAAAGCTGACACTGTATTGTGCCTATAAACAATAGAGCGAGTTGTGCCAGTATGCTGAGTCATGCTTTATGCACACCAGCCTAACAGCAGCCAGCACATCTCACTGCACTGCTGCTGCCCCGTTCACACCAAACACCCTACCTGTAATCCACCTGCATCGCTCTGGCTGTGTTTGCATGTAAACTTGCAAAGTCTTTATATTCACCTATTATGTGTTGTTAATACCAGCACTTTTGTGAAAGGACATCTAGCCTGAAAGCTGGCTTTATGCAACTTAATCCAACTAACATTACTGTGGCCAAGCAGGTGGACAGTACCCACTGTTAGATCTTTACCTGTATATTTGCTACAGGTGTTAATCACCCTGTCTTTTATGAAGAGAAACATATTAAATAGCCGTGTTAAATATGGTTGTGGATGTGATTTTAGAGATGGCCGCTACAAGTAAGCAAACACTGAGGTATTTGCGCCTGGTGCTGCAGTAATATTCAACCTTGTAACTTTGTTTTAAAAGTAAAATACAAATACAATTATTATAATTATTATCATTATCATTATTGTTATTAATTATATGACTACTACTACTATCCTCATCATTGTGAATTCTGGCTAGGCCAGGACTGTTGCTGCACCTGCTTCTGTGGTCATGTTAGACACTTGGATTTTGTGGTTTTTATATAATCAATTCTCTGAAATTAAGCAAAATTGAAATCTAAAACTTTGTCACAAGATAAAACAGACATCAAGGGGTTTATTTTTTAGTTATAACTCAGCTTTGACCAAAAATGTAGTTACTGCAGTTAGGCTTTGTAGGGCAGTATAGTCATCACTATAGTTTGTGGTTGGGACTGTTGCTGCTGTGGTCTTGCTAGACACCCATTACTATCACCAACATTATTAGTCATACTTGTTATTATTAATGCTATTAAAACTTACACAAACTTCTCATGTCAATTTCAACCTGTTATATTCACTGCTACTATGACTATTTTTATTATTATTATTATTATCATTATTATTAATTTAAACAAAACACAACATAAATCACCAATGGACAAACACAGTAAAAAAAAAAAAGAAAAGAAAAAGAACAACAACAACAAAATCACAAAACCAACCTAAATAAATAAATAAAACAATAATAATAAATAAGAACTTTAACACATTGAATACCATTAAAACTAAACTAGACACAAACATACATCAAACATAATTACCACATAAAACATACAGTATATCAGTAAACTTAATAAGAGAAAATAATAATAAAAGAGCTACTATGACTATTAGCATTAGTCTTATTGCATCTATTATTATTGCTACTATTACTGTTGCTACTACTGCTCTTATCTGATTCTATTTACCACCACTACATATATCATCATTAGTCACATACATCATTATGGTGGTATTATTGCTGTCATTGTGCATCTCTCTCTCTCCCCCTCTATTTTGCCCTCTCCCTATCAATTGTAATTTTACTATGTTGACATCTATTGCACAATACGTGATGAGATTCAGTCGAAAACAATGTCTTTGTGCTCAGAAACTAATCTGGCCAGCATGTGCAGCCCATACCTCTCTGCAGTAAACCTCTGCTAAAACACTGGGGAAAGCTTGTTTATCACCTAATAAAAAGTTGTCATCATAAGTCTGTGAAGAATGGGTACTGCGATGGTGGCTTGACAGATGGCTGTGTTCACTAAACCAGGCTGACAACTCCATCAGTCGTTGCATCGCATCACCATCCATCAGTAGTGAACAATTACATTATCATTCATCTCACCAAAGAAATTACATTAGCACTCATTCAGAGAGGGGCTTAGTTTGTCATCCATGACCTGCAGTCATTCAGTGTAGCCGTGGCATGACAGCAGATTCATGCTGTGTTTTACTGCAGCTGGTCTCATGCATGTTTCACTCAAAAAGACCACCATTCTTTAAAATAGAATCCCTCAAAGTGGTCCAAATTTTTTTGACGTCACCATTATCGAATGATGAAAAGCTAACTTTTAATTTATTTTTAAACAGAAAACTATGTCTTCCAATTGACAATGACGAACGACATGAACATCATTTTTATATTATATATATTATCATGGTCAATGACCAGCTGAAGGCATTACTCTTTTTACTCAAATACCATTTGCATCAATTTCAGCCCAACTTTCATTGAATGAAAAGAAAATAACTGGGTACTGATTGACATTTGTGTATGTGTATGCGCCGATGGCAGGAGAGGACGCTGGCACGATATGGCGGCTGCTTCCCAGTCACAATTTTAACATTTTCTTTGTTATTTCACTGTTGTTGTTTTTTGTCAGATAGAAAAAAAAAGATTACTGATTGACGTTTGTGTTATGTGTATGCACTGATGGCAGGAGAGGACGCTGACACGCTATGGCAGCTGCTTCCCGACAAAATTTTAACATTTTCTTTGTGAATTCACTTTTTTTTTTTTTATCAGATAGAAAAAAAAAGATTACTGATTGATGTTCGTGTCCGTGTCACAAAATTTTTTTGGTGTGTGATTAAACTGATTTTTTTAATCAGATACTCTAATCACCGAACCACCTTCAAAGAGCCCTGCTTTGCATATTTTACCGTGTCTGCTTCTGATTGCCTGAAATACTTAATACCAACGTCACTGACCTGCTGCTTGTTAGTCTGACGCCATAACCACAGACTCCTCTTTCCCCAGGTTGATATCTGCTGCTCCTGCTATGGTGTGTAGGCAGTTCCCTGGCTGATTGCCCTGTTCCGGTGTAGCTTCTTAGCCAGTCAGCTTTGGTGACTGGTCTGCCTAAGACATGGTCACCCTGCTCCAGTCTGAACTGCTGTCTGGTCGATGTTGGGTGTGTTTCCAATACCTGCCCTGGTGTAGTTGGCCTTTCTGGGCAGCGCAGCAGCAATGGTCTAAACGGGGCCCCGGTTCCCTTGTCCTGAATCAGATGACTTGCTGTTAGCCATGCTCTGGACTTTCCTGTGCTGCCAGGCGGTCCTTCATCTGCAATTTGCTGCTAGCTCCTGCCAACAAGCTTCATATGCTACTGAAGTTGATGCTAGGCTAACAGCAATGGCTCCATTAATCCATCCATCCATCCATCCATCCATTTTCCTCCACTTATCCGGGGCGGGTCGCAGGGGCAGCGGACTCAGCAGGGCATTTCAGACGTCCCTCTCCCCAGCCACAACGTCCAGCTCCTCCTGGGGGACCCCGAGGCGTTTCCAGGCCAGGAGAGAGATATAATCCCTCCACCGTGTTTTGGGTCTTCCTCGGGGCCTCCTACCAGTTGGACCATGGGAGGCGCCCGGGAGGATCCTTACCAGATGCCCAAACCAGCTGGCTCCTTTCGACGCTAAAGAGCAGCAGCTCTACTCCGAGCTCCCTCCAGAAGTCTGAGCTCCTCACCCTATCTCTAAGGCTGAGCCCAGCCACCCTACGGAGGAAGCTCATTTCCGCCTCTTGTATCCGCGATCTTGTTCTTTCGGTCACTACCCAAAGCTCATGACCATAGGTGAGGGTTGGAACATCGATAGACCGGTAAATCGAGAGCTTTGCCTTCAGGCTCAGCTCCTTCTTCACCACGACGGTCCGGTACAACGCCTACATCACTGCTGATGCCGCACCAAACTGCCTGTCCATCTCACGCTCCATTCTACCCTCACTCATGAACAAGACCCCGAGATACTTGAACTCCTTCGCTTGAGGCAGTACCTCTCCCCACCCAGAGGGGGCAGTCCACTGTTTTCCGGCAGAGAACCATGGCCTCAGACTTGGAGGTGCTGACTCTCATCACCCCCAAACACTGTCTACAATGGTATTGCTTGTTTGGTGGCCCAATTATAACAAGAGGTGTATGATGTTCTCATGAATGGTTTGTAATTATTCTTGCAAAAATAATGCACCTAATTTAGTTGGTATTCCACAACTTGTCTGTTTATTTAGCATTCAGACAGATTCATGGATGTCACTTTGACCCAACGTACAGGTGTTTGTATACAATTGCAAACTTCACTCATGTTCTATGTCACCAACTGAACTGCATCCATAACCCTAACCCTAGTTCTGTACGTAGGTAGATCTTTTGAGCCTAACCCTGTTATTTTTTCTTCACCTTAAACAAGTAGTTAATGTGCCCAAACCTAACCAAGTAGTTCAATGTCACAACATTAAGAACATGTATGAAACAGTGACTCATATTTCGTAAGAAATCACATAAACTCATTCTTGAGAACATGTCGAGAGATGAAGGCGGACTAAGCAGGCAAGGGGCCGCAGGCAAAACCAGGAACAGACCATGACCAGGTAGGCCAGAGAAACATGAGCAAAGGCTGGAACAGGCAGACTGGGTAGAACTTCAATCCATCTGGCAAACAACTGGGAAAAGGGGGATGGTATATATGTAGGGAGATGATGAGGAAACAGATGTGCTGGTGGATGAGGGAACCAGGTGACTAGGATTGATGGGAACACACTGAGGGCACAACACTATCTGTCTGACTCTGAACTGAACATATGTGAGGAAGATGGGCACAAAGACAAAGAGAAACAGAGGAGAGCAAAGGAATAGTAGATGTGTGGTGGAACAGGTAGTCAGGGAAGAAAAGAGCATGAGGTGTGTATCAAGATGTATTATTACTATTTATTACTACTTAGTATGACTTATTATGGGTTATTTTATGATCAGGTAGTTTTATGACTTATTTATTTGTAACTAGCAAACATGTGATGTACTTGAATGTATTACTCTGTTAATACAAGGCGGTCTGTGTTGAATTTTTTGCATACAGCTATTAACCCTTAATAGGGCACTCATTGAAATACTTGCAAATTCCAAATTTCAACCCTAGAGAATATTGGAGGATATTACATACTGCCAGAATGTGTAAAAAAAAAATGAAAATAATATTTTGAGAAAAAAGTTTACGAGATTAAAGTGACAAATCTATGAGAAAAAATGCATAGATTTATGAGATTTAAAGTGGTGAATCTGCGAGAAAAAAGTTGCTTTTTTCCCACTTTTTTTATCGTAAATCTGTGACTTTTTTCGTGTAGATTTGCCACTTTAAATCTCTTAAATCTGCACATTTTTTCTTGTAGATTTGCCACTTCCATCAATTTAATCTTCTATCAATCTAATAAATTTGCAACTTTTTTCTCAAAATATTACCTGAAGTTACCAAATATAGTTCTTTGCCTGATAAAGGGTTAAGGTGTGCACTGATGGCAGATAAGAGAAACTTGTAGAACAAAAGCTGCAGGCTGTCTGAACAGACAGAGGACATGTTAGAACCAACTACAATTACAATGTGCTATTTGAACACTACACTGTAATAACATTTTCTGTAGTCATTTCATTTTACTTAATATATTTGATAAAATGTATTAAATATAAATGCGTCCTTGATTTTGAGGCAGTTGTTTAAGTAACTTTAATATAAAATGTTTGAGATAGAATCTGCTTATTTTGATCACATCAAATAAAATCTTTATGTGTATGTTATTCTAAATCAACAGAATTTTGAATGAATCCAACACAATAGAATTAGTCCGTTTTTAAATGACAGGCACTTCCTGTTCAGTTGTTATTAACTGAACTTGAAACGTAGTTAGATTTAATTAATATTGTGTGCAATCTGTCGCCTCAATTCTTATTGAGTAGCTATTGTTTATCTTTTTTTACAGTGTATACATTTTCCAACTTTGGTCCTGTTTCAAGCGATCTGCACTTTAAACTGATGCTTGTCCAATCTTGTGTTAACAGCAAAATGGGCTGTCGTGAGTCTGACTTCAGTAAGTCTTTTTAAGTCAATAAAACACCACAGGAGCCTTAATCGGCATGGAAGTCCGTGTGTGACTTTTATTTACACAAGATTACTGTTAATCTCAAATGAGGTTGTCAGCACAGTGTGTAAGAGAGTGAAATAGTTCCCATACCAGTGCATCAGCTCTTCATAATTTATAATAACTAAATACGATAACTTAGCCTGTAGATGTTATAAGTGTAAATAAAATAAAACAGGTTGGACCACACCAACTAGTTTATAACCATTTAAATGGGTTTCTACTTAAAATATCCAGTAACTGCCAAGTGTAACTGTTGCAGAGCTAACTGGAATAACTGACAATATAAACGTTAGCTATTAGAGGGAACCTGTACAGAAGGCACATTGAGTTCCACCCCAAAGCATAATATATTACTAGTTACAAAGAAATTATTAAGGAGCAAGCCAGGAATTCCTTCTTCCTTCTTGCTAAATACCCCGGCACTGCCACGTGGCTTTACCAGACCTTAAAGTCGCAGTTTACATCCATGTCTGTCCAGATTTATTTACATATGTGGTGAAGACTTAAAGGAATTAAAGTAATTTAATAAAGTGTATTTTTGGGGCGGCAAAATGGAAGTTATCACTATACATGTACGATTCGATTCAATTCAACAATTTCCAGTGAGCAACATCCTAATCAGTTATTCCTTGAGTCCATCGTGGACATCTGTCCCAAATGGAATACATTACCCTTAATGTTCCTTAGATATTGCGTTCATGAATGGGACATATGTGTGGTCACAGTGTCCTTGACCTTTGACCCCCAAAATCTAATCAGCTCATCATTGAAAAACATCATATCGTGATCGTGAGAATGGGACCGACACAATTCCTCCAGCCACAAATAAATGACAAATACTACAACTATACCACTGATAAAGCTACTGGCACGTTTCCTGGCATTAAAATGAATGGCAGACACAATATTTGCTCTGCTGTGTGCACTGCACTGGAAAAAACAGATATGAAGTGTGAGTGCCCGGCATTAACTTTTTTGTTTCCTGTTATCTTCAAGAGCACCAGTGTGTTTATAAAAAGCATTTTAAAAGTTTTAGGTTGCTTTCACGTGACATCACATTGTGACGAAATTCAGATGGAGGGCAGGAAGTGAATTTGATCGATCTGCTGTCTGAAATGGCTATGTTTTGTGCAGTTTAAGGCTGCTCCAATCGTTCAGAGAGAAGGAAAAATTATCTTTTATATAAGACTTATGCCACTGAGAAACAGTCATTTTCTGAACTGACATTTATCTGGAAAGCTACTTGTCACTTACTGTTTGTATCAGCAGATTTCTTATGTCATTATCTCACTTCTTATTCATAATCTCAGTATGAAGTGTTAGGCTCTGTTCTTTATAGACCTAGACCCCCACTGACTCCCACCGCCAAACCTGAACTCATAAACTCTCATTTCTGTTTTTCTTCTCTGTATTTTATATTTGTGTCAATGTATCATGCTAACCGTCTTCGAGCACCTTTAAAAGCGCTATATGAATCAAATGTCTTATTACTAAGAGCATTTCCATCAAGCTTATGCACATTTTTAATTTGTGCATAAAAAACCCAGAGGAAGCAAGGTTGCATGAGGTAGAAAAGTCGGCAAATTATTAATAAGAAAATTTGCCAAACTTCGGGCGTCCCAGTGGCTCACACTGGTAGAGCGCGTACCATTAAGGCTGAGTCCTTCCTGCGGCGGACCCGGGTTCAAATCCGGCCTGAGGTCCCTTTGCCGCATGTCCTCCCCTCTGTCTCCCTCTTTCTATCTATTGCTTTCAATAAAAGCAAAAATGCCAAAAAAGATTAATCTTTGAAGAAAATTTGCCAAACTTCAATAGAAACACATCTGGCTAATAAATGATCAATGACATGTACATGAACATGCAACATATACAGTGGTTACAAAAGGATTAGACTAGAAGGGTTTGAAGTGTGGTTTGAAGGACCATAACCACTGTAGCAACTCTACTTCAGCCAGCACAAAGCGTGTGCCGGGGGCTTGACTCCATGGCTACAGCCTTTATCCACCTAATTTTTGTATTTTATACCAAATTTGGCTTCTATTTTGCTCACCTTTCATTCCATTCAGTAATTAAAAACTATTATTCTTGGGACATAGAGCTTCTGCCACCAGTGTTTGCACATGGTACCAATGGATTCCTTTGATCTTTTCCAATGATACTAGTATCTTCACTGTGGCCTGCTACAGCCTCTGAAAGACAGAGAGTCAGCTGGGATCACCATGGTCCTTTGTATTGTTAAGGGGTTATCAGACCTGCATGTATTGTATTGGGAATACTCCTGCTATTTCCTTGGTTGGTCCCTGGGCTCTGCTCTGTGGCTGCCAACAGCTCCATAGTTACCGGAACAAATTCAGAGGATGTATTTATAACCTGAAACAACCTGGCAGCAGCAAATCAAGAAGTAAACCAGAGGGAAATAAAAAGTGCTGCTGTAGGGTTTATACTCCAACATTGCACCAAAACCATGACAAACATTTGACTATTGCCAAATTGACTATTTGAATTTATTGTCTTATTATAACAACTGTATGTGTACTCATTGCTTAATATTTGCAACTGAGACATTTGAAATTGCTGAAATGTTGAAAAAGTCGTAGTTGACGTGACAGTTGAAACGCAGTGACAGAAATGGCAGTTAAAAAAACTGATCGTGAACTTGTGAAATGAAAATGAATGTGTGCTGTAAGTGTATGTTTGTCTACATTAGTGTCTATTGTGCACACCACCTGCAGTCAGTGACTGCTGGACTGTTATATTACAGTAACAGTAATAATAATAATTGGTATTCTTGTTGATTAATCAAATCAAATCAAATCAAAATTACTTTATTTATCCCTGAGGGTAAATTCAGTCAGTCTAGTAACTCTGTTAGAATGAGACAGTCTGATGGCTGTAGGAGCGAAGGATCTTTTGAATCTCTCCGTCCTGCAATGGAGAGAGAGGAGTCAGTATTTGCATGTTATATTCCTGTAACATCCAACACCCTGATGTTTCTCTGCTGCCCTGTGTTTGATATGATGACGTCAATATGTGCCAGACCCTGACAGTACAGAAAACTCTATAAAGACATGTTTCATAATTAATGTTTTTGTAAATAATCAAGTGAAAACCCTGTACCTTCCCAGTTGCAACCTCCGAAGCTCAAAATGAAGCCAGTGCAGATTTGCCAAAAGCTGCAGTTCCTCAAATGGCCACTTGAGGCTGGCTCTTAAAGTGAGTCACCCCCATAGACTTCTATGTTAAAATGCCCAACTTTATAGTGGAAATAAAACATGTTTACAGCCTGGTACAAATAGCCCCTGTTTAAATTATATTAAGGCTTAATGTTACACATATGAAGGGCATAGCTGCTTTTAGCAACAGGTCGGTGCTGTCACAGCTGGCATATTTCAGAAAAGCCCTCATGCCCTGAGCTCAGCCACGTGCACTGCAAAAAAGAGGTGTCTAAAAACGAGATAAAAACACTAAATCCAAGGGAAATTTTCTTGCTGCATGGACAGATAGTTTCACTTGACAAGATTTCTTAAATTAAGATCATTAAATCTAGAAGTAAGCATGTTGTACCCTTAAAATAAGAAATTAACTCTTAAAACAAGATAAATTAAAGCTGAAAGCAGCAATGAACTGGCCCAAGCAGAGTGCACTGCAAATTATTTGTTTCTTACCAAGATAAAAAAAAAAAACCTTTAGATTTAGAAGTGTTAGATAATTGATCTCAGTCAAATAGTAAGAACCCATCAAAGAAGAGCTAGAGGGAAATTGTTTAGTTATCAGTTTAGTTTGTCAAAGTTTTATTGTTGACACTCATATTGGTAACAACTTATTTTGAAGGTGTCTACATAAGAGGGACATGAGCGTGTCATAAACATGACATGGGATGTGTCATGAACATTAATGACACTTTCAAGTAACATTAATGCTCATGATATGTTTCTGACAGGCTTGTGTGACTCTTATGTAGACACCTTCAAAATAAAGCGTTACCATATCTTGCTTAAGTCACAAAGGCATGTTCAAAAATTGCCTAAGTCATTTATTTGAGTATTTGGTATTTGAGTGAAATGTCATATGTATGTTACACTTTTGGTGAAGTTTTTTGTGTTTCCTGCAAAACTTGAAAACATTAGTTAGGTGATTATTTTAACAGGGTGAAGATAATAGTAACCTCTTATCTCACCTATTGAGTGTGAGACTAACAGTGAGTATTGGAGGTGTTCTTCTGCTGCGCGTGCTGTGGTTTTGCAGTTGCGCGTGACACAAGCAGCAGCTGACCGCGAGTCCCTCCCATCTCTCTCTCTCTCTGTCTCTCACGCGCTACTACAAGTTTATCTCATTACAGTCATTTTATAGTTAAAAGATAAAGATTTGTATCACTTCGGTATTTTGCCGCAGTTATATTTTGCCTATTCTGCTTATTTTGCGGGCTGAAGAGGCTTTTCTAATTTGATCTTGAACCGACGGAAAGAGTATACTGAACTACTCAATTTATGGATTATTGTTTAACTTCTCTGGAGTTATCGCTATACTGATAAGCGGAGAAGGATAATGAATGAATGAATGAATGAATGAATTTATTTATTTTATCGTCTTTATCGCAGTGTAGAGGAGGAGAGGAAGCCGCTGGTGCCCGGAGGTACTCCCCCCTGCTGTTTTATTATTATATAATTTTTTCTTGAGTCTAAAAAAATAGCTATTTATGAACAAAGTTGAAGAGATTTTAACATAAATGTGAACGTACTTTTAAAAGGAGGCTAATGGACTTTACATCTTTGCAACCGTTTATATTTATTAAAAAAAACATTTTAATATAATGACGGAAGCCTCTCTCTCTCTTTCTCTCTCTCTCTCTTTCAGTATTATTGTTCTCAATGTTTGGAGAGATTTTGGACACCTGTGCACAAACCACACCTGTGCGATATGTCCATCCTCCTATCAGAAGACTTGTACCTGGGATTGATACCAAGCGCACCAATGGGCATTCTTCCAGTTGATGTTCAACCTCCGATACTCTTCTTCTGACGCTTACATAATGGAGTAGATTTCCTCTCTGATCAGGTAGGACAAAAATAAAATATTAATAGGGTCTATATTTTAACTGCCTTCATATCATTTTCTGACTAATGTTACCAGTTTGACGTTCACTGAGCTATTTTATGAAAAAAAAAAAAAAATCTATGTACTTTATTTAAAGGTTGTCAGCAGGTGTCTGATACTAAACATACAGTACTGACGTTTACTGAGCTATTTTTTAAAATTTTATTTTAAAGTATTTATTTAAATAGTGAGTGGTAACTGACACTAAGCATACAGTAGATAAGTTCATTATTTTTTTCCCCCTTGCATTTATTATTTATTTAAATTTTAGGCAACTGACTGTTTCTGAATATACAAACATATTAACTGAGCTATTTATTTTTATAAAATTATATTTAAATGGTTATCAATCAATTGAAACTAAACATACAGTAAGCTAAGCTATTTGTTTTATTTGTATTAGGTTTTTATTTAAATGGTCATCAGATAACTGATACTGAGCACACAGTACAGAGCAAATTAAAAAGTACAGGTGCAGATAATAAAGCAACTGAAAAGAAAATACTCTGACCCTGAAAAAAATGTTTGTAGAAATTGCAGTAAAACACTGTCAAATTGCATCAGTAAATACTTTTAATTATAAAATCAAAGAATATCATGAATATTCTACTGTCATAAATTGTAGAATACACACAGTTTTGCTGTAAAAATATAAAATGTTCATGTAAAATTAATGGAGGAATACCATTATGACACAATTATCCTAAAAGTAATGGGATTATTCAGTATAAATTACAGTTTTTGCTGATATTTACATTTACATATGCTTACTGTATTTCTTACGGTGAAGTTCTGGCAACCACAGCTGCTGGTATTATTGTAAATTAAACAGATCGATTAACCGGTTTAACTGTAAATTAAACAGATTTTTTTTTTTTACAGTGAACATTCTCATCCCTGGCATAAAAACTCCACCTTCCAGTTTGGTGAGACAGTCTCAACTCCTGTTTTTATAAGCTGTACCAAGTTTAAAGCACATAGCATTCATAATTTGATTTTATATTTGAAAATATTTAGCTTTCTTTTAACTCAGTTTTTTAACTCAGTCTTTTGTCTCAGTCAGTTTTGTTTTTAGTTATTTTTTATGATTTGTTTTGGCTTGACATGTCCTTCCTGATCTCAGGCTAGAGGTGTCTGATAACAAAGTTAATCCAACTTTATAGGCGGCCGTCTATAAAAAAAAAAAAAAAAAAACTTTAAGGAAGTCTATTTATAGCTTGCCTTCTCTGCAGTTATATGGGTGCAAATTGGTGCCCAGAGCAAAGGTTTATTTTTACTTGCTTATAAGAACTTCTGCTCTCTGGTGTATTTCGTCCACAGATGGAAATGATTATCACTTATCAACCAGCCAAGATGAATACAAAAGTCAAGATGAATACAAAAGTCAAGATGCTCATTCTCCTGCTGTGTATGACTGGGATCGGTCTGTTTTGGAGAGGATATATGTCGCCTTATACGTCACCTCAAGTGTTGGGAGGGCCCTGTGCTTGTCGGCGATGTTTATCTGAAGCTAATCCGTGGTTTGTGCAGCATTTCAACCAGTCTGTCGAACCATTTTTATCAGCAAAATACCTACTGACGGAGGACTCTTTCAACTGGTGGAGGGTAAGTTGTTACCTTGCAGGAAAACAGTTGCTCTACTTGCAAATCAGGATCAGGAAGTGAAAGTATAATCACATTACAGTGTCATCATCATGGGTGTAATTGTGTCTGCAATAGGGCTGGGCGATATATCGATATAAAAGATATACCGATATATTTTTAAATGTGATATGGAATTAGACCATATCGCATATATCTATGTAGTTACATTTTTTTTCTTTCTTTATACATAAATGCTGCCCTTACTAGGGTTTGTCATATTTAGTTCTTTTGTAGTGTCCTTTATTCTTTTCTCAGCACAATCAGAACAACTCCGACATGTCTTTGTGCAGAATAAAACAAAATAAAACTAAAAAATGACCCAAAAAAGATACAAAATGACTAAGAAAATACACAAAATCATCAGAAAAAGACACAAAATGACAAAAAAGACTCAAAATCACCAGAAAAAGACACAAAATAACAAGAACAAGACACAAAATGACCAAAAAGACACAAAATCATCAGAAAAAGTCACAAAATGACACAAAATGACCAAAAAAGATAATAAAAAATTCTTATTCTTTTCTCATATAAATATATTTATTTCAGAAAAAGATTGGCCTGTTTTATTTCATAGTCTACTTTCATTTAAGATATTTTTTATTTAAATGTGCACTTTATGGCGCTTTGATTTAAAAAAAAAAAAGAAGGTTCTCCTGTTGTTATACAGTATTTATGTTCACTTAAATAAACAGTTTCAATAAAACTTCTTGACATGTCATATTTGGCTTCGACTTTGACTGAACACTCTCAGTTTGTGATAAAAATATCTGGATATACATCGTATATTGATATTCAGCCTAAATATATCGGGATATGACTTTTGGTCCATATCGCCCAGCCGTAGTCTGCAATTATGTTTTTATAGTATATCATTTATTCATAACTGGTCTAACAGCAATCTATGTTTGCTATGCTTGTCAGCGTTTACAGTTGGAAAAACGCAGCTTCTCTTTCTACAAAGAAACAGTAGACCAGCTGTTTCAGATGTTCCCATCCAGCCCACGTGTTGAAGGACCCCGCCCTGACCACTGCAGGACTTGTGCTGTGGTGGGGAATTCTGGGAATTTGATCGGAACACCATATGGACCTATGATAGATTACCATGACATTGTCATTAGGTAAATCCTCCAATGAGATATTAATGACAGAAACGTGCTTCATGCACTGTCAAAAGTGTTTGTAGAAATTACAGTAAACGCTGTCAAATTACATCAGAAATAGGGCATAAAATTAAAAAAATGTTTATCACCGTAGTAGACACTTTTAATTACTGTAAATCAAAGAATAGCACAAAACTTTTACTTTTACTGTTATAAACTGTAGGAAACACACAGTTTTGCTGTAAAAAATATAACATTTTCATGTAAAGTTAATGGAGAAATAACATAATGTCACAATGACGCAATTACCCTACAAATAACGGGAGTGTTAAGTCTAAATTACAGTTTCTGCTGATATTAAAATTTTAATTTACAGTCGAAAAGCCACTTACTGTATTTTTTACGGTGAAGTTCTGGCAACCAAAGCTGCCGGTAATTTACCGTAAACTAAACAGATTATTTTTTACAGTGTGTATTTCTGCTGGTGACATTTGAAACATGTCCCTCTGTGTTATTCAGAATGAACGGTGGTCCTACTCAAGGCTATGAAGCACATGTGGGGACCAAGACAACTCATCGGATCGTCTATCCAGAGAGCGCTGTGGATTTAGACGACAAAACTCATCTTGTGGTGGTTCCATTTAAAATCATGGATATCGAGTGGGTCATGAAGGCCCTCAGCACAGGATTTCATGGACGGTGAGTCATATTTTTATGTACTTATGTGCATTTGATAATTCTCTCCCAGCAAATCGACCGAGTGTTCACTATGAGTAAATAAACACAGCATGTCAAATTTAATTACATAAATAAATAGTGCCAACATAGACTGTATAATATCGAGGAAGGAAGCTGTACGTTTAAATAAATAAATGACTTGATTAATAAATGAAATGTGTCAAAACATTAAAAATAAATGCAGGCATTAATTAGTTGATAAAAGGTGACATAAATAATTTGCTTCTTTATTTACCTTTTTATTCACCCCCCTATTTATTTGCTTTCCTATTTAATGTTTGTAATTATTAATTTACAGTTTATATTAATTGATATATTTTATTAAATTTAATTAAAAATAAATGTTTTTGAATTTAAATATTTTTGTTCATGTTTAAATTAATTGTGTTTTTAAATGTATACACACACACACACACACACACACACACACACCACACACATACACACACACACACACACACACACACACACACACACACACACACATACACACACGATATACAAAAATACTGGAACTCACTGTCAGTGTATGTCACTAATTGATAAAATTATTAATTTACTATTTCATGACAATGAAAGAGTAAATAAATAAATTGGCCTGTCTGAATTATGTTTTATCAATTTAAAAAATGTATAAAATAATAAGATAAATACTTTATATAAAAGGAAAATGTAATGTGAAAGGTCATAAATAGGAGAATAATTACAAAGGTAAATAAAGAACCAAATAAAATAAATTAATAAATGTATGTCACGTTTAGTTTTTAATTTTTGTTTGTACTTTTATTGTCTTATTAATTTATACCCTTAATTCAAACACTGACATGCCCCTGTGTCCTGTTTCGACAGCCACATTTGCATATTTGTGTGACAATGTAGAACATTGACAATGCAATTTCAGTGTGATTATTGTTATCATGTATGACGTGAGCCAGTCATCATTTTATTTCAGCATGCTTTTATTGCCAAATTTGCTTTTAATCAGAAAGTAGTTAATGAAAAAATTTTTTTTGTCATAAATTAAAGTACAGGACAAATCCTAATGCTGACCTGATGATGGCGTTAAATAAAAACGTTAGCAAACATGCTGACAATTTATGTTGAGGGGAACATAAATCCCAATGAAATTAAGGATTCAACTGACTTCAATGGCAATCCATCCGTTGGCTGTTGAAACATTTTATTTAAAACCCTAAAGGTCAACCTCATTGTGGCGCTAGGGAAGAAGTCATTTGGATAAATTCTCTGGAAACCATGAATATTTCTACCAAATGTTGTGCCAATCCATCTTGTAGATGTTGCCCTTGGACACCATTAAGCAAATGAAACCTGGCACTACTACAACAACTTGTCTAACCACTACCTAATCCTGTCTTTGTGCAACATTCTATTAGTTTGTTAGGTTGCTAAGCAGAAGGTGTCAGTCAAGTTTGACCTCTCCTTTATGATCCAAGGCCTAGTGAGTAATGTTAGTGTGGAGCTGTTGCTGTCTTGTTTCTTATGTATGAAACTCATTTAGTGCAATTCTACTCCATCAGAGTCTCTGATGGGCTCTGTGTGCTTAAAGGACATAGGCAATGACAGATCAGTCAGTGGAAATACAGATATACAGTACAGGCCAAAAGTTTGGACACACCTTCTCATTCAATGCGTTTCCTTTATTTTCATGACTATTTACATTGTAGATTCATCAAAACTATTAATGAACATATGTGGAATTATGTACTTAACAAAAAAGTGTGAAATAACTGAAAACATGTCTTATATTCTAGTAAGCAAAGGGTGGCTACTTTGAGGAATCTAAAATACAAGACATGTTTTCAGTTATTTCACACTTTTTTTGTTAAGTACATAATTCCATATGTGTTCATTCATAGTTTTGATGCCTTCAGTGAGAATCTACAATGTAAATAGTCATGAAAATAAAGAAAAACGCATTGAATGAGAAGGTGTGTGTCCAAACTTTTGGCCTGAACTGTATACACTGTAATAAATTATTCTGTAGTCATTTCATTTTACTTAATATATTTGATAAAATGTATTAAATATAAATGTGTCCTTGATTTTGAGGCAGTTGTTTAAGTAACTTTAATATAAAAATGTTTGAGATAGAATCTACTTATTTTGATCACATTAAATATAATCTTTATGTGTATGTAATTCTAAATTGAAGAGAATTTTGAATGAATCCAACACAATAGAATTAGTCCGTTTTTAATTGACAGGCACTTCCTGTTAAGTTGATATTAACTCAACTTGTAACGTAGTTAGATTTAATTAATAATATTGTGTGCAATCTGTTGATAATTAATACTGTCTTAGTGAAAATACAACTGAAGGGAATGAGGGGTGTTTTCGTTTTAAGATGCTTTGAATAATCTTCGATCTTGGGTGTGGTGAGTCTATGCTGCCCTGCCGGTTTGAGCCCATAGAGAGGGCGAGGTAGAGCAGGATGACAATGAGAATGAATGTGGTTCATCCACCTGCCAGCTCTTTCATTCTGTGAATGCATCACATAAAGAGCCATCATGGTTGGATTATTCTGCCCTACAAAGCAAAAAGGCAGTAACTACGCAAAGTGCAGAACTGAGAAAAGTGACTTTAAAGTTATCCTGTAATCTAGCCTAAGTAGTTGTAGGTAGATTATTGGACATGTGGCTGTTTTGTTACTTTATATTGGCTTATTCTTTGTACATATCAATCCTCATATTTAATTTTATAATTTAACACTATTTTGCAGTTTCTGTATTCTTGCTTTGTGTTACTTACCAAAAACTTGGCACCATACCAAGGAAAAAGGCAGTAGATTCTCCAAAATAAAACAAACAATACACAAAATAATTTTTCGTGAGGTTGCCACGAAATCAGCTGTGTGTGTTGGAAACAGTAACTTCACTGCGCAGCAACACGGGTATTTTTTTGTAAAACATAACAAGAATACAGTAATGGATGTTTATGTACTCTTGCTTTATTTCACTAGGGCTTTTTGCAGTTACTGTACGAACGACTACCATTTTTCTCCAAAACGACACACATTTGAGATAAGATGTTTTGTCACATAACAAAGGATGCCTTGAATGTCATGAAAATGATAATAACTCATTTTGGTAACGCTTTATATTAAGGTCCTTGTAATAACCATTAATTAACAAGTAATAAGGCCCTTGTAAGTCCTTACAAGATGCTTATTAACATTATTGTGTGTTTATAAGCTTATATAAGTGTTAATAATGGCATTACAAACAACCATGATGTCTTTGCCATGCCTTTATTAATCTTATTTTGTTTGCTTATTGATATTAAAATATACTTTATTGCTCATCTATTATAAGTTAACTATCAGTTAACTATGCTTTTTGCAACTACCAGATCTAAAGCGAGAACAATACCTTATTACTTGTTAATTAATGGTTATTAAGGACCTTATTATAAAGCGTTACCCTCATTTTTGACTAAAAAATGCAGTTACTGCCTTTTTGCTTTGTAGGGCAGTATTGGCGTACCAAGTACAGGCCAAAATGCCCCCAAAGTGTCAGGGGCCCTAACCTACTGGCTCTCACATACAAAATGTCACTCAAAGAGACAATTTCCAACCAAGACAAGACACAAATAAACATGAAAAAGGGCAAAACAGCCACAGAGAGACACAAACTGATTACAAAGACACAAAGCAACTCCGTAAAGACTCAAAATTACTACAAAGAGATTCAAAACAACAACAAAAAGGGGCAAAACACAACCACAGACAAGAGAAAACGAAAAAAGACTGAAACAGTCATTACAAAAAGATATAAAACCTCTGTTGTTGGCACACACACACAAAAAACCTCACAATGACTATAAAAAAGGGCAAAACAACCCAAAACAGACATAAATGACTACAAAGGGACACAAAGCAACTATAGACAGATTCAATACAACCACAAAGACAACTACAAAGTGACGCATAACTACAGGAAGAGGGGCAAAACAACAACATCAAAAATGAGCTAAACAATTATATCATGACACAGTATAACTAATATGAGACACAAAATGACAGAAAGAGGCTAATCAGTAATCCACAGGGGCCCATTGTCTCATAATTTTCTATGACTATTATTTATTTTACTCAATAAAAAAGACCAACAAAGAAACAACACCAACACCAACATACAATAATGTATTACTGAGTTTGACATTTATGCTATTTCCTTACAGATCATATATGCCAGTAAGACCATTTATCAAAGCTAACAAAGATTTGGTGAGTTTAAAATTTTGCATTCAACAATATTTTTTTTGCAATTATTCATAGAGATAAGTTGAAAATCTAATTGTGATTGGTAACAGGTGATGGTGGTCAATCCAGCTTTCCTGAGGTATGTTCATGACAACTGGCTGAGAAAGAGGGGCTCGTATCCCTCCACTGGCTTCATTGCTGTGGTTCTTGCCCTGCATATTTGTGATGAGGTGAGTTAATTTTTAAATCTGACTTTTTCATTTTTTATTTCCTTGTGAATGTGACAAGTGTTACTGTAGCTCACTAATGATTGACAAGTGGATACAAACTAGCCTCTTTCATAGGCAAGGCAAGGCAAGGCAAGGCAAGTTTATTTGTATAGCACAATTCAACACAAGGTAATTCAAAGTGTTTTACATAAACATTAAAAACAGCAAGACACAATTGAAAACAGTAAAAACAGTCAATTAAAACAGGGAAATAGAAATAAAAATATAAATAGGATAAAATAAGATACAGCAGGATAAAAAAGAGATAAAATAATAAAAAGCACAAGTCAAACATTGCGTAGTTAAAAAGTAAGGGCAGTAGAGTAGAGCAGATAGGTGTTAAAGTTAAGAGTACGCTTCAGTAAACAATAGTGTTTTCAGTCCTGATTTAAAGGAGCTGACCGTTTGGGCAGACCTCAGATCTACAGGTAGTTTGTTCCACAGGTGAGGAGCAGAATAACTGAAAGCTGCCTCACCCCGCTTAGTTCTTGTTTTTGGGACACGCAACAAGCCAGTTCCAGATGATCTAAGGGGTCTGGATGCTTCGTAGAGAGGGAGCAGATCAAGCATGTAATTTGGTCCGAGACCATTCAGTGCTTTGTAGACCAGCAGTAAGATTTTAAAATCTATCCTCTGACTCACAGGAAGCCAGTGTAGTGATTTAAGGACCGGTGTAATATGGTCCAGTTTCCTGATGTTTGTGAGGACTCTGGCGGCAGCGTTCTGGATCAGCTGCAGCTGCCTGATTGATTTTTTGTTAAGACCTGTGAAGATGCCATTGCAATAATCCAACCTACTAAAAATAAATGCATGGATGAGTTTTTCCATGTCTTGTTTGGACAGAAGACCCTGTGACCCATGTTTTTCAGGTGGTAATAGGCAGATTTAGTGATAAGCTTTAGATGGCTGTTGAAGATCAGGTCTGAGTCAATAATTACACCAAGATTTCTGGCTTGATTTGTAGCGGTCAACGACATAGAGCCAAGGTGAGCGCTGATCTTAGATCTTTCATTTTTAGGGCCGAAAATGATCGCCTCTGTCTTCTCTGCATTTAGCTGGAGAAAGTTCTGGCACATCCACTCATTGATTTGATGAATACAGTTACTCAATGAGAGTAAGGGACTGTAGTCGTGTGAGGACACTGAAATGTAGAGTTGTGTGTCATCGGCATAAGTATGGTAGGAGATGTTGTGATGTTCCATAATCTGAGCTAGCGGTAGCATATAGATGTTGAATAGAAGCGGCCCGAGAATGGACCCTTGAGGAACCCCACATGTGATCTTAGTTCGCTCAGACTCATGGTTTCCAATTGACACAAAAAAGTCCCTATCTTGTAAGTAAGATTTGAACCATTGTAGCACAGTGCCAGTGAGCCCCACCCACTGTTCCAGTCTGCTGACTAGTATGTTATGATCAACTGTGTCAAATGCAGCACTGAGATCCAGTAAAACCAGGACAGAGGATTTGCCTGCATCAGTGTTCAGATGAATATCATTTAAGACTTTGATAAGTACAGTCTCAGTGCTGTGGTGTTGCCGAAATCCAGACTGAAATGTGTTAAAAAGATTGTTTCGCATCATAAAAGCATGAATTTGCTCAAAAACAACCTTTTCAATGATTTTCCCCAGAAATGGCAGATTTGATATTGGCCTATAGTTATTAATTGTTGTGGAATCCAGATTAGATTTTTTTAGGAGAGGTTTTATTACTGCAGTTTTCAAAGTCTGTGGAAACTGTCCTGCTTGGAGAGAAGAATTTATTATCTGCAGTACATCCAGAGCTATGCAGTTGAAAACAGTTTTAAAAAAGTTTGAAGGCAGAATATCAAGGCAGCAGGTTGTGGGCTTTAATTTTGAAACCGTTTCCGTTAGTGTTGTGTAATCTAGGAGGGTAAAATGTCCTAGCTTGACTAGAGGATGGGAAGGCACCAGTGTTATCGTTCCTGAGCTGGAGCTGCACACTGCTTGTCTTATCTGTAATATTTTGTTTGTGAAAAAGGCTGCAAAGTCATTGCATGACTTGTTAGACAGCAGTTCAGGAGGGACTGATGCTGTGGGATTTGTCAGTCTGTCTACTACAGAAAAAAGTGTGCTGGCATTATTACTGTTTCTACTGATAATCTCTGAAAAATATGACTGCCTTGCATTCTTCAGTTCCTGATTATAGTTGCGAAGACCCTCTTTATAAATATCGTAATATACCTGGAGTTTGTTCTTTCGCCACCTGCGTTCAGCTTGTCTACATACTTTTTTCTGCACTTTAACCAGTGTGGCGTTTCTCCAGGGTGACTTTTTCCTCCCCGACAGAACTTTGGTCTTAATTGGGGCGATAGAGTCGATAACAGTCATAACATTGGAACTAAAACTGTTAACAAGGTCATCAACTAGAGCTGAGGGCAGGGTTGGTGATGGTGTAAAGTCCTGGGTGAATAATGCACAAGTGTTTTCATTTATATAGCGCTTCCTGATTACCTCTGCTTCACCTTTTGTAGGATTGGCAAGGGTGGTCATTTTAAACAAAACACAGTAGTGATCAGAAAGAGCAACATCGTTCACCACAACCTCAGAGATATTAAGACCTTTGGTAATAATTAGATCTAATATGTGTCCTCTGTTATGTGTTGGATCTGTGACATGCTGAGAAAGCCCAAAGTTATCCAGAATATTTAAAAGTACTTTAGCACACCCATCTTCAGGATTATCAACATGAATGTTAAAATCACCTTCTAAAACAACACATTCAAAATCTATGCACACAACAGACAGTAGTTTGGCAAAGTCATCAAAGAACCTTGCATCATATTCCGGGGGTCTGTAGATGGTCAAATAGATTGCTCTATAGGGTGATTTTAACTGAATGGCAACATATTCAAAGGAGTCAAACTGACCATAAGACATATTTTTGCATTGGAAGCTGTCCTTGAACAGGGTGGCAACTCCACCTCCTCTCTTATGTATTCTTGATTCACTGAAGAAACTAAAATCTGGGGGGGTTGACTCAATAAGAACTGCTGCACTATTATCCTGACTTAACCAAGTTTCAGTTAAAAACATAAAATCAAGGTTGTGCTTGTGAATAAAATCATTGATTAAGAAAGATTTGCCAACCAGAGATCTGATATTTAAAAGAGCTAAATGTAAATCCTTAACAGGAGACGCTGGTGAGTTTCGAGGATGACATGCTATACTTAGTAGATTGGCAGAGTTAATTGAACTCTTTTTATTTCTCACCAGTTTGATCCCTTTTCTGTTACCTATTATCACAGGGATTGAGAAAGCTGACTGAACTCCATGGGGCCCTGACTGTTGCTGGAACAGAGCAATCTTGATATTGATATCAGAGCCTGGACCCGGCACATATCAGTCAGACTCACAGATAGTGACTTTTGGTTGAGCGTTCTTTCCGAGGTGGCGGAGTGGGAGGGGCTGGATGTGGGAGGTTAAGGGGGGTAAATAAGGGATTTTGGCGAGGTGTTAGCTGGATTCCAATCTTCACAAGGCTCTTCATCCTGTCTGTGAAATCCAGAAGTGGGGAGTCCTGGCTGCATGGAGAGAGTTGGAGGCTGGGTGGGGTCTGGGGGGGTGAGGATTATAGGATCATAGTGCGGTCCCTCCAATTTCCCGCTATAATGCCGGAAAGATCTGTGCCGGATTTTCGCCTTAGGGCGTTCATAGTGATCATATGAAGGCGTGATATTCTGCCCTTTCATAGTGCAGTCTGGCGTCGCGGAACGAGGTGGGAGGATAGTAGGAGAAGATGATAGTCAGAGCAGCAGCAGTGCTGCACAGTAGCACAGTGCTAATTTGCTAACAGTTAGCTCGGTAGCAGCACGGTGTGTATGTGCTGCAGCAGGATGTGTTCAGTTAGTGACCTCCGTTTTTTTACAACGAGGACCGGACACTCGGTGCACAGTATGTGATGCCGGTTTGTTTACGATCAGCAGGGGACACCACGTGTCCGGGATGACCCTATGTCATTTAGAAAAAAGGTCCTATGTTCCCCGTTTTTCCCAAAAAGGGTCCTTTGTTCCGCTGTAGCAATACATACCAGGGAACACAGGACCCTTTTTCTGAAAAAGGGTTAGGGTTAATAAAAATGGCCTATTTGCCATGGAATTTGGCAGTTATGGTGGAAAAAGTAACACACCGGGGAACATAGGACCCCTTTTTCGGTCGCATACAAAGAGGGGAAAGTCAAAGTCAAATTTATTAATATAGCGCAGACGGCTGAGCCGCACCAAAGTGCTTCACATAAAAGTCCAAAAAGTGCAATAAATACAGAATTGACAAAGGTAAAAAAAAAAAAAATTAAATTTAAAATAAAATAAATTTAAAGAAGATGGAATAATTTTAAAAGCACCGTTGGATTACTAGGGGACACTATTCCCTAGCACTTGCCAGAGGAAAAAAAACTTTAATTGAAGGCAAGAGAAAAGAGGTGGGTTTTTAAGTGAGATTTAAAAACATTAAAAATAGACATGCTCCTGTGTACAGTTAGCATGCCAATTTGTTGACAATAAGGGTCGGACGTTGTGCCAAGTTAGCAGCGTGCGTGCATCACGCGCGACTTCAAATATCCCGCTTTGCCCTGATGGCCTGTTCATAGTGGTCCTGCTTCCAACAGTCCCACCAATTTTCCACCTCTGTGACTACCTCTGGAGGCGGAAAATTGGTGGGATCATTTGATCCCAGCATCTCGCTTCGGGTGCATTCATAGTGGGGGCGAGCAATACAGAGACGTAAAAGTCCCAGCATGAAACGCCACTATGAAAGGGGCTAGTGATTACTGATGGACAAAGCAGTCATATGGTGAGATCTTACCTAGGCTTTGTTCTCGTGTTCTAAAATCATTTACTTTTTTTATTAGGTCGAAGTGTTCGGTTATGGAGCAGACGCTGATGGAAACTGGAATCATTACTGGGAAACACTCAAAAACAAAAGGTTAAAGACTGGATTACATCCTGGAAATCACGAGTATGACATGATCCAGGAGCTAGCCAAGCAACAATCACTCAAGTTTTATAAACCTACGTGATCTTTCTCTTACCTGACAGACAATTATTTACACAAAACAGGCTGATAAGCCGAGGTTTTACAACTCAAGAGAATTCTCATTTCTACTGTGACTCTGTTGCTGCATACATTATCCCATCGTAGAAGTGATGACTCATCCAAGGTCTAAGCATGGACGGATAATGAATCAGCATGCCCTGGTTCATGTTTAAAATGTAAATATAAAGACAATGCATCAAATGCAGAATCCAGTGTGTATATATACAAAAATATAAGTGTATCAGTTTCAACATAACATACAAATGTCTTTAATGTCCCAATTTCTGTGGACTCAGGTTGTTAAAGGCCTCACCGCCTGTTACTGCATAGGAGTAAGACACAGAATTTATAGTTATTAAGCCTGTTTTTGTTGTTGTTTTTTGCTTCTTTGTAGGCGTTACACATCTTGCTGTGGTTTTATGTCTGTTAGTAGTTGTTTTTGTCTCTATTTTGGAGTTTTTTTTTGTCACTTTGTTGTTGTAATGTAATTGACAGTTGTATTGTTTCTCTATGTAGTTTCATGTTGTTTCGTAGTCATTTGTGTCTCTTTTTTTGGTTGTTTTGCCACTTTTTATATTCTTTGTTGTTTCTTTGTCTCAGCTTTTTTGCATGCCTTTGCAGTTTTTGTGTCTCTGTGTTATAATTACCTTTCTGGTTTGCACGTGTCTCTTTAAGTGATATCTTGGAGACGAGGGCATTGCCAGTGCCCTGAAGGCCTGTTTCGTAACACATCCAAGGCTGTATGACGGGAACAGAACCAAAATGTAATTGCTCCTGTTGAAGGTGTATATTAACTAATTTAATTAATTAATTAAATGCAGGATAACAGCTGTTTTAGGTTGATATGTACACATTTCACATCTCATATCTTTCAAAGAATAGAGAAGACAAAATACAGAGCACCAGTTTGTTTCTAGAAAACACTTTCGATGTGATAAAAATCTATTTTGTTTTGTGAAAGACTGTGTAAATGATATAGTTCTGTTGTAACATGTTTCGACTGTGATAATGATCTGAACAAAATGTCCTGTGGAAGGCTAGAACATGAAGCGACTGTTTAGACAGACGATGATGTTTGAAGTATTTGCATCATGTATGTAAATCTCCTGGGTGTGTCTACCAGGCAGATGTCACTTTTGAAGGAGAGAAGGATTATTTGCATGTGCTGCATAAATTTTGTATAGAAGTATAGAAGTGCCTTTATGACTGTGACACAATCATTTAAGTAGACTAAACGCAATATTCTGTGCCAAAATGTCTTTTGTTTACACAAAAATAGGAAGGGTTGGGGTGATGGTGCCTTATGAAATGATGCGAAAAATGAAGTCTTTTAACCTGTAATGAAATTGCCTTAAACTTTTCTCACAGGTCTCCAATAAAAACACTAAATCTGTGTCAAAAGATTGTTGTAAAATTGTTTCCTTTTTTTGATTAGATCGATGTGTTCGGTTATGGAGCAGACATTGATGGAAACTTGAATAATTACTGGGAAAAACTTCTGTTCGGCCCTGACAAGCCCTGTCTCGGTTATTTTGAAGGAGAATTGAATTGAGACATTATTGAGATCAGGAGCATACAACTATGAGATCTCCTCCTTTGTCTTAGTGATGGCTTGTCTCTTTTTAGCTTATACACTGCAAAAAAAGAAAAGTTGGGTGAACTCAAAATTACAAGGCAACAAACTAAATATTTTAAGTTTTGTTTTTGAATTCAGATTTTTGTCAACTCAACTGTAAGTTGTACTAACTTATAATTTTACATTGTAGTAACTTTTAATCCTTACTTCTGCTTCTGCAATGTGCTGAATTGTCACGATTGCCGCTATGAAATGTCAACTAATGTTGCGACCACAATTTTGAGTTAGCATTGATACGCTAATGGCTACTCTTGTAGCTGAAACAAGCAGCGCCGCTAGCATCAGTTAGCCGCTAGCATCAGTTAGCCGCTAGCTTTCGCTAATGACCGAATTTCACCGCTTTCCCGCATTTCACAACAAAGAAATAAGAGTTAGCAGAACTATTGTCCCTTGTTTTGAACAACTCACAAACTTGTTTTTGAGCAGACAACTGGCTTTCTTTGTTGTGCTAACTTACATTATTGCCCTAAATATCAATAATTCATATTTCCAAGTTTTACCAACTTAAATCACTGTTTTAGGCCAAAAAACACAAGTTGGCTTTTTTGCAGTGTATCTTGCTCCTAAGGGTCCCTTAGGAGAAGTAATTCACAAATGATCACAGAATGAAACTGTGTGTACCAATGCAAAAATATCCAGGCCACATCATCCATTATAAGATGGAGGATGATGCTGACATGCTTAGACAGAGAAGAATGCTATATGTCCAAGCCAATATGATAGTGAGAAAATTTCACTACTGCTCTGATGAAGTGAAGGTGAACTTGTTCAGAGCTTACTGCACCCTCTTGCATGTACAAGAGGTACTGGGTGAGGTATAAGAAAGAGAGCATGCACAAACTCCAAGTTGCGTCTAATGACTGTCTCAGAATCCTGCTCAAGAAGCCCAGGGGTAGTAGTGCCAGCAAGCTTTTTTGTGATGTAGGGGTAAACACCTTCCAGGCCACCCTGAGAAGACTGATGTATAAGTTTATATGCAGACTGCACGGGTCCCAGAATAATCTTATTATACAGTTGACCAATCCAAGGTGTACTTCTGGTAGATACCAGTCCTATATGTGGAAACACTGGTATTTGTGTCTTTTATAGGAAGTGTATAAACACTGTTTTTATATGCCACTTTTTACTGCTATTATTAATTAGATGCATTTTTACTGAATTTGCATAAGCACTTTTTTAATATTAGGTGATATAACGCCTTTTACGCTGTATGTTTGTTTTATGTATTGTATGTGATTGTATGTCTATATGGACGTTGGAGTCTGAAATAAAGTTTGATGATGATGATGATGATGATGATGATGATGATGAATATTAGAAGCTCAAACTGATCTCAAGAGATGAGCTTGAGCAACACATGAACAACTCATTTTTCCTATGGGCATTGATGGAGGGTTTAAATTAGACCAGTGATTCTCAACAGGGGGGCCCGACCCCCCCAGGGGGGCGCCAAAGATCCACGGAGGGTCGCGAAGCCCTCTTGATTTTAAGGGATGTAATAAATCTAATGTGTTAAATATAGATGAGTCAGCATTTAATTCATTAGTGGGACAAAAACAACCAAATAAGGGCTACATTAAACGTTTATTCATGTATTTAAATAGAAAAATCTCTATAGAAAAGTTTAAAAATAAAGGCTATATCGCGAGAATAAGGACATGTGTAACATCCCTCCTGCAGTATACACAGGTAACCTCACCTAACGGTAACCTCACCTAGCAGTAACCTCACCTGGCGGTAACCTCACCTAGCGGTAACCCCACCTAGCGGTAACCTCACCTAGCGGTAACCTTGCCTAACAACTGAAACACAGAGCTAATGGAAAAATGGCGAAGCGTCAGGGAGACGAAAATGCTGAATATCTCAAAAAGAAAAAGAGAGGGTACCATGAAAGTCACATTGAGTTGGACAATGGGGGGGTCACCAAAGTTCACAATGGTAAAAATGTGGGTCCCTCAAGAAAAAGGTTAGGAACCACTGAATTACACAATACACAACCTGAATGAACAATTAATGTTAAAATGTCCTCAGTTCAGTTGTCCTTCATGAGATGTCTTTATTAAGATGAGGTTGTCTTTATTATTTGCAAATGGATTTCAATAGTGAGTGTGCAGCATTGTGTAGGTTATGGTTCCTGCACATTGACCAACATTTCCTTGTTTTGGATTCATGCTTGAATAAAAAGCTTTGTCACAATGGATGAGCCAGAAAAACCGGCATAACAAGCCAGTGGAGGAAAAAAACAAACACACACACACACACACACACACACACACACACACACACACACACACACACACACACAACATAACTTTTCCTGGAAACTTTCTGTAACCCTATCCCTGCAGCAGCTTGTCTGACCCTGTAGTGCATAACTGATAACATTTTAATGGCATTCCACATCTTTGACTAATGCATGAAAAAAAATGAACATAGGCCTATACTACATTTAGTCAGTTACTTTATTAGAGTTTTGATGTCCTTTGCTTTTCTCTTTTAAAGTGCTTTATACATCTGCTTGAAAAAAATAATGTACTTTTTATCTCATTACATTTATTAAATAACTGTAGTTACTTTACAGATTTAGGTAAAAGCTACAAACTCTTAATTATTACTAAATTTTTGATCACCATAGGGAATTCACAAGTAACCCAGCAGTATATTACGTAATATACAGGATCTACACTTTAAAAAATGTCTGTAGATTTTACGGTGAAAAACTGCTAAACCATGACAGTAAAATGATAAATGGGTTAATTCAGTTTCAGTAACAATTAAACACTGTAAATGTATATATCAGCCAAAACAGTATTTTTTACATTAAAAAAAAAATACACTATAAAATACACTGGTAACAAAAATATACTGTAATATATATAGACAAGCCATCATTTTTGCATTTATTTTTTGTAAAAATACTCTTTCTCACTGTACTAAACACCATATCTCTAACCGAAATATACTGTAATATTTAATGGTAAAATCTTTAATTTATGCAGCATTTATAAAGTATTTTCTTGTCAATTATATTGCAGAACAGCGTTTCTTTTGATGGAAAAACTTTTTATTTTTTATGGTAAAATATGGAATAAAATGGCAATCTTAAACAGGAAATCAACAGTGCTAATATAATTTTACCATGATATTACACAAAGTTGCACCATATTTATTACGGTAAAGTTCTGGCAACCACAGCTGCTGTTTTTTTATGCTGTGTATATGAACAAATTGCAATTAGCCACACATTTACAAGCATGGAAATAAAGCCAATAACACAGGAATTAAAAAAAAGACTAATGGATAAATAACACTACAATAAAACAGTTTACAATAAAATAAATAGAAATAATAAAGTAAAAAGAAACAAGTTGATAATTCAAAGTATAAAGTATGTTTGATCTTGTGCTTAAATCTCTCATTTGGGAGATGTATTTGTACAACTTATAAATGTGATTTTTATGTGGTGGGAGAGTTTACTGATGAATTCAAGACTTTTACTTGAACCATTATTTGTTTTTGTTTTTTTAACTGTGGTGTTGCAACTCTTATTAAAGTACTTCTTCCACCACTGCCTGTCATGCAATCATTCTACATGAGGAAACATAGAGGGTGCTCTTACACTTCATGCTGCAATAAGTGAAACACAGAACTCTACTGTCATGGTACACCACTGTGCAGCCTTTCTCCCAGTCTGTGACCTCAAAGAACTGTACTGTAAGAATATTGTTATGTGTCCACATTTTGAGGTTTTAGTACCAAGCTTATGAATAGCTATGTAAATTCATTTCCATTTACAGTGCAGACATATTTCATTTGCATGGGTTATATATATTGATGCAAAGCTAGTTTATTACATCAAAACCAAACAAACCGGAAATTATACAACCTTGACTAAACAACCCAAATGTACATTTGTTGTCGTAATCACTTGTGTGAGCTGTTATCATTATACAAATATAATGATAATAAAAACACCTCAAAAAAAGGTAATTTAAGAGCTGATATCTAGCCATTGCCATGGTTTTATTGATGATGTTTTTGGTTATTATCAATAAAACCATGGGAAATGGCGAGATATCAGCTCTTAAATTAAACTCTTCTGAACAATTTTTGTTGTTATCATAACATTTGTCCAAACAAATGTACCTTTAGTTGTACCAGGCATTAAAATGAACAAGAAATTGAAGAAAACAAGGGTCTAATAATTTTTTCCATGGCTGTAAGTTCCCAAGCCAATGTCAAGGTTACAGCAGCTGTACCCTAGAGGGAATTGGCCCTTGTATGACCCAACAGATTGTTATCTAAATAAACACCTTTATGGCTGGCCATGGGCGGATCATAGCCGTGCTGCCCTTAGGGGGAAGAGTGGCCACCAGGAAAGTCTCAGGCCACACCCTCTCAAATCTCCACTCACTCTGCGTGTCTCCAGTACAAAAAAAGCCCCCAGAGGGATTTAGAGACTCCAGAGGTGACACATGGTTTTTGAATGTTGCGATGGATTAAACAAGAGGGACTCAACTGTGGTCGCCGTTGTCAACTATGCACAACGTTGCAGCTGATCATAAAACAAAGCAGCATGGCTAATTATGCACAGCGTCTCCGCTGATCATAAACATAGTAATTGTGAATTAACCTGCTTCGCTAACTGTGCACAGAGTGTCCGGTGAACACCTCCTGCAGCAGCAGCACATACACACTGTACTGCTACAGACCTAACTGTTAGCCTATTAGCAATTTGCAGACTGGATGCTAAGGGGTAAACATCCCCTCTGGCTCCATCTGCAGCTGGGAGAGACTGCTGCAGGAGAACTGTGCCGCTTCGACTCGTTCTTACTCTTCTTAACGAGCCACGGGGGCCAGGGGGGGTAGAAACGAGTCTCAAAAATTCTCCAATAACACCAGAAAAAGTTGCTGGATTTGTCGCCAGTCGCATTTTTGAAAAACAGTCGCTAAGGGGGTATGAAAAGTCGCTAAATATAGCAACAAAGTCGCTTAGTTGGCCACACTGCTTCGCTGGCTTTTGCAAATGGTGCGTGTTGTTATGGCGTCGAGTACTACATCACATCCTGCTTATCGTTCTATCCAATCAGTAACCAGGCTTTTTTCAGGGGAGAAAAAAGACCCCGCTCTTCAACAGGGACAAAAAATTCCCGACAAAAGACAGCTCTGGACTGCTCATGTTCAAATTAGGGGCGTTTCGGTGAGTGAGACCCGCCTCATTCCGGGTATTGGGCTGTAGTGGAAACATCCCTCATGAGACAGGGGCTCCCTGGGCACAAACATGTAAAAGGCCCCATCATCTCTCTACATAGGAGCAAGACACACAGACTGTATTTTTGTCGTTAATGTTTGCTTATGGTTGCACCTTTTTGTCATCACTTTGTGCCTCTTTGTAGTTGTTTAACCACTAACAATACAAGGTCCTTTTTTTTTGTTTTTTTTAGAATTGGGGGTTAACCCCAACCTCCTCCCTCAGCTGATTTTTTCGCCCTTTATACTATGTCACATGACTTTCAACCACTAGAGTTCACTGCCTAACAATAAAAGCAAATGGTCAAACATTGGTTATACATCCAGTGGACTTACTGTATGTGTTAAATTGTTATAACCTGGGCCTGTTTACTGAAGGTAATCACTGTGTGTAGGAAAGTCGGCTAAACAGCTGCCTGACAGCCTTTGGAGAACTGTTGAGATGAGACGGGTAATGATAGAGAATATTTGAAGCATATCAGGAAGCACGTCTGCTGTGTAAAACAACTTTATGGACCTGATGGAAATCATGGAAATGACCACTTCCTGGAGAATGTCCAGTGCCTCTATATTAAAATTAGATAAGCTCCAGGGTAAGCTCGGTATCCAGTACAGCCTGTGTGCTGGCTCTCACTGAAACCTGGCTTTCCAATAACGACTGTAATTTAGATGTTCTGATCGGCGGACTCCGGGCCCCTGTAGGTATGGAGAGAAACGGTGACACAAAAAGGAAATCAACTGAGGGACTCCAGTCTTTATCCCCTGATGCCCCAGTTTATATTTTAGGATTTGTTAATCATAACCTGAAGACATCTTTAAGTCACTTTTTTCAGTATGTTAATTGCCCAACTCGCTCAAAAAGACTCTTTGTTATTGGTCCATCAAAGGCTCATGCAGATCAGCTATAATAACTCCCTTAGGATCATCATCTAAGACACTGAATCAAAAATGGAGGTCATCCACACCAACATAGCTTATAAGTAGATTTACATTAGTAGTTATTGGCTGTGGTAGGATACAGAGTATATATGTACATGTTGTATTGTATTCTGCCCTACAAAGTCTAACTGCAGTAACTACAATTTTGGTCGCAATTGAGTTGTAACTAAAAATGATCTCCTTGATGTCTGTTTTATCTTGTGACAAAGTTTTAGGTTTCAATTTTGCTTTATTTCAGAGAAATAATGATTTTTAAAAATTGCAGTAACTACAGCCTCCAACTCAAAACCAAAGCAGACTGAAGTAATTGCACTTACCACAGTCTGCTTTGGATATATATACAAATTTAAACATAAAACCAAAGCAGACGGCCTGATACAGTGTAGCCTTGTATTTCTTCATTGTATTGAAAAGTGAAGACAAGAATAATACAAGTTATACGTTTATTTGAAAGGGAAACTATTATCAAGATAGTGATTAAGTAAAAAAGTAAGAAATAATTATATCAAGATGAAAATATAACATTACTTTATAATATTAAGTCTAAATTACACAAATCTTTGAATAGAGTTGTTGAACACATTAAAATACATTTATAACAAAACCAATTTGAAAATGTTTATTCATTGAAAACAAAATATAAAAGCTGAAAGAAGACAACAACATTATTATTAGAACCTTTAACAGCAAAAGTGTACAGTAACTACAATTTTTTGGGGTCAAAGGTCAAATTTTTTGAGCATAAAAACTACATCTTCAATACATGTAGAAATAAGTGTCATATTTCTTACCTACTTATAAACCATTTTGCTGGCAAGTTAAAAACTTCAAAGCAGTTTTTCTCAGTGTTACTCTTTGCGTATTTACAGCAGTTAGACTTTGTAGAGCAGTATAGTATAGTGCAGTAGTACTGCATAGTACAACAAGGTCTAGTTCGGGAGCATGGTAGATGTTGTGGCTGGTCAAACAAACACAGGACGTTCACCCCAAAGACCTTTGTTTATGTCCGATGTGAAATCAACAGGAAAATATATTATTTGAAGAATTATAACTTAACTTATGTGTGTCATGCTTTACATTACTACCTCACATCTGGCAGTTAAGTAAAGCAGTAACTGACCCAAATGAAGCAATTGAATTTGAATTATATCAATTCAGGCATGAAAAAAATAAATTCAAGAATCTTTTTTTTTTTTACCCCTTATCTGAAATGATTTACTTTCCAGATTATCTTTCTAAAACATAACCATGTACTTTTTGCCCTAACCTTAGGCAAGTAATGTCAATGCCTTTGCTGAAAAATGTATGTAGTGGAATTACTACCTCTCGAGTGAGAAAATTCAAAGAATCAAAGAGCACGCTGATGTTCCTTTTAGTTTTCTTTGTTATCAGACATCCAAATTATGCTACCTAGTTACAGCGGGAGAACCATTTGTCAGATCTTAAGGGCTGCTAAAAAGAGGGTCCTGTCTCCAATTCAGTCCTGGGTTCTCTGCCTCTCTCTGTATCCAGGCGTAGTATTTAACCATTCTGTAAACCAGAATTATGAACTGACAGCTCAACGTACAGTGCACGTTTTTCATACATGCGCAAGCTGCTAGGTCTACTTTTAACCTTAAAAGGATACATGTTTATTTATTAAGGATCCGCATTAGCTGGTACCTTATTAACCAGCTAGTCTTTCTGGGGTCCACAGGAACAACACAGAATATACACAAGAAAATCATATTCTCAACAAATCATACATTTACATGTAAAGTTAATCACAATATACCTAAAAAGGGCAAGAAAAGGAAAGAAAAGGTAAGAGCAACATTTAGGTTTACAGCTTGTATAAAATAAGATTTAAAGTTAAGTTTCTTTTTGAATACCTGTTTACTTTCAGTGCAACAGAGATAGTGAGACAGATTATTCCACAGAGTGATTGCTAAAAGATCGCGATAAGGCCTTTTGTTCATGGGTGAGGCACTTCAAGCTAACCATTGCTGGACCCTCGCGGCGTTTCTACACACAATTTGATTAAATAAAAAGTCAGGCGCTTCACTGATCAAGACTGACTGAAACATTGATGCTAACCTGTTATCTACCATCAGCCATGAGAGGGAATCATGCATGCGGTTAACATTTGATCAGATGGAGCAGCCCAATACCAACCGTGCAGCCTTGCCTGCAGCTTTTTGAGCTCAGTTTTGGCAGCAGATGCCCAGACGACAGAACAATAATCTAGGTGCCACAACACCAAATTCTGCACTCTCTACATGTGATAACCAATAACTCTGCCTTTCACTGTAACTGTTTTTAATGTTTTTGCATGTGTTTTGTCTGTGCTGTTTTGTGTTTTCTCTGTCCTCTCGATATCATTGTAAATGAGAGTTTGCCGTCAATGATTCCTCAAAAAAAAAAAAAAAGGATAAATGAAAAATGGATGGATGGATGGATGGAGAGCAGCAGAGAGGAGAGCAAATTTAACATTTTACAGCAGGAACATGATTGGCTGATGGAGTTGGTGACAAAAAGCTGACTGGACACCCATAACCAGCTGATTAGCAGAAGTGGGAGGAATGAATGAGAGAAGGATTTGTGAATAAATGAGGGTTAAAATGGATCTTCCTGATTTTACACTGAGCTGAACTTCTACCTACTTATCATTTAGTCTTGCCTTCCTCTTTGCCTTACGAGGCTGTTTCTGTGGGAGAGTAACTGGATTTCTCCTAAATTGGATGACTGATCAAGTAAGAACCAATTCAGCGGATGGTAGGTTTAGCATGTGATTTTTCAATCTACATTGTTCTGGTTTGAGCTGCAGAGTGCTAGATATATCAGCCATAAATATGTCTGCCATCTCCCTAATAAAATGGAACTATAAAGCCACTTCACTAGTGCTGCTCAAAGTGCCAAAAAATACATCACATTATACAAAATACATTTAAGCAGTTTCATGTAGGATCTATTTTCTTTCTAGTACAGTTCCTACATGAAACATTCTCATAGCAATAATGTGTTTTTGATTTTAGGGTGAACTGTCCCTTTAACTGTGTTTACTTTTCTGTGGAACAAATTCATGCTTCAGATGTTAAACACTCAACCGGACTTTGACCAGGAGGGTTTCTATAAAATATTGTGCTATTTTACGACACATTACCTCCTTTTCTATCACACACATATAAAAAGTGGTAGCTTAGCAACCCTGCATAACAGAGGGTTAAGAGACAGAAAACAGGTGTAGAATGTGAATTTATTTTACAGTACTACCAGCCTGAGGTTCTACGACAAAAATAAAAGCTCGGATTCTCTTTTCCAAACTATGTATCACTGCCATTGTGGTGTTCTCGGTGTCTTCATGGGTTTATCTGTGTATCATGATTTCTTACCCTCTCAGAGTCTTTGTGCATGTAACAAATGTCTGATGGAGTATGATCCAGGGTTTTGTGAGCTCATGAATGCTTCTCCTGAGCCTTTGTCATCGAAAAACAGTATTTCAGAGGTTGCCATTAAATGGTGGAAGGCAGGGCCGGCTCTAGGCATAGGCAACATAGGCGGTCGCCTAGAGTGCCATTTGCTGGAGGGGCGCCGCCAGTCACCCTTCGAGTGAGAAAAAAATAAAAAATAAACAATGACATTTTTCTCACTTGTGGTGCTGAGTCATGTGACGTGTGGTCATTTCCTTGCCCCCCTTTAGACGGTCAGATCGCTGTCACAGAGGTCAGGTCACGTCAAGTGACAGATACTTTATATTTTGATATATCTTGGAAGATGAAATGGCCGTCAAAGCTCTCTGGTGTGCAGTATCGAAAGAGAAGAAAAGAGGAGGAGGGGAAGAAGTCCCAATATAAATGTAACGTTATGTCATCTTTTTTTAAATGCCGTTTTGTGTGAAGACGTTTCATTTGTATTAGCTTGCTAGCTAGGTTGAAATAAAGCAACGCTAGCTTAACACAGTTAAGCACATTTTTCACAGGGTTTGCACTTTCATTGTCTCTCGTCTCTAACTTTGTTGGCGGTCTCCAGCTGTGCTTCTTTGCGAATTTACTTGTAAGTTAATAATTATATAGACAGACAGTTGTATTTTATAGCGTGGTTGGCACCATGGGCAAACAAACACTGGAGTCCCCCCCTCCGTGAAACAGCAAGCGGAGCTGTTCAACATTAATGTTCTCACCTAGGGCACCAAATGGGCTAGAGTCGACCCTGGTGGAAGGTAATGTCAGCCTTCAAATCTTAAAAGATTGTGTTCGTGCCGGATTCACAAAAATGTTCTTAAGATAAAACTTAAGAAAATTCTTAGGAAAAAAAAAAGGATGTTCCTAAGAATGTTCTTCAATGCTATTCACCATTTTTTCTTAAGAATTGTCGTATGTCTCAGGAACTTCTTAGTTTTCTCATTTAGGACGTTCTTAGATTTTTTACTTAAGATCACTAGATCATTAATTTAGTAGTATAAAATACATCAACTGCCTCTGTGATTTACTAAGAGTATATTGTAGTGTAATCTAGGAATAGGCCAGAATAACTAGAGTAACAGAATAACAGAATGACCAGAAAACAAAATAATGTCATACAAATTTGTTCAAGTAAATACATATCAAGATTTTCCTTTTCACTGTAGCTGTTTTCAGACTGACTGAGGGCTTCTCTTAAAGTTGTGAAGAAATATGAGAAGAAATCTAAGAAATTTGTTTTCAAGAATCTCATTTGTTCTCAGGTTCTATCTTAGGAAAAAATTAAGAAGAAAGTTAAGAAAAAAATAAAGAAAAGATAAGAATTTCATCATGAATGCCAAATCTTCTTAAATGTTGTCTTAAGAGCAAAGTTAAGAAAAAAGTGCCACTTTTTTCTTAACCCATAAGAACCCAATCCCAAATATCCTTAAAGGAAAATGATGGGGGATATACCACAGAACAAGTGGACCACATAGAACACATTTATGATGTTTTAAAAAAAATTCTACCCCTAAATGTCAAAGATCTGTGATGTGACATAAACGTATTTGTGTTCATTATATTTCATTTTTTAAAATAAAAAAACTAGACACATTTTCTGCTTACAGAAACACAAATTTGCCTTTCATTGCATCTCCACAACATTTATCAAAATTGTGACATTAATAGATTTGTTTTTTTAGTAACAAATTAATAATAAATAAAAACAAATAACCATTTGCCTTTTTGTTTGCATCTCCATAACATATATCAAAATTGTGACAGGATATATGGTCAGAAGAAGTGAAATGCAATACCCTATTAATGGGTTGGATAAATAAATGGGTTTAATCTTAAATTCTAGAAGATTTAAAGTGTTTGTTAAGGGTGTCACCATGGGTTCTTATGGGTTAAGAATGCTTTGTGAATCCGGCTCCTGGTTGTTATGCTAAGCTAAGCTAAGCTATTATTTCTGTGCATCCAGCACTCATCACCAAACTCAGATCAAACCGCCTAGATCAAACTAGGCAGCCCTGATCAAATATGAATCAAGATTCCGTCACTGCATTGCCTAAGTCTTCAATTCTATCATTTAATCTTTAATAAACAAATTTAAAAATCCTAAATAAACTGGACAGACTTGTGTTTTTTTAAGTAAATAGTTAGCAGATAACTGTGTGCTTATGTACTTAAGTTAAAGCATGATCATGTTTAACATCCATAACCTTAGATTGAACAAGCTTGAGAGCAGGGCAGGTAGCTGTAATTACAGAACTGTTTCACACACTGTGTTCAAAACAGGAATTTCACAGTTCATCTCAGGTTACCATGCCGTTTTATGACACAGGTTCCCTGAGTACATGTCAATAAATTAGAATATCATGTAAAAGTCCATTTCCAGTAGTTCAAGTCAAACAGCCCCAACCAAGTATTGAGTCATATAGATCCACATACTATTCAGAGGCCAACATTTACATATTAAACATACTTTTTAAATTTAGTCTTTTGTAATATTCCATTTTTTTGAGACACTGAATTTTATATCTTCATTAAATGTAAGCCATAATCATTATCATTAGAAGAAATTTAATAAATTAAGACATGAAATGTTTCATTCTGTGTGTAATGGATCTATATAATGTGTTATTTGTTATTTGAATTGACTTACTAACAGAAATAAACTTTCTATGATATTCTAATTTATTGAGATGCTCCTGTACTTTTGTAAAAGTACTGACTGTCATTGTAAAACCACCATGTGAAATTGGGACCGAAATTAGTTGTGTTTTGGTTTTGGTTAAGCTGTTTTATGTGTTTGTCTGTTTGCATTAATGGCTAACTTATTTTATTGTTTTATCACTCTGCAAAATACTTTGAACTTCCTCATATGACGGGATACTTGGCACTCACACACAATATGATAAAATGGCAATGAACCAAGGAGCAAGATATGTTGTGTTAAATGTAGGAACTCCTGTTTACGAGCTTCATTCTCAAGAAAGTGCAATCCATCGTGTGACAGACTGAACAGAACACCGATGCCTCCTTGATATAAATAAAGTGAACAAAATACAGATGAAGGCTGTGGACTCGAGTTATAACATTTCATGATGCTAGACCTGACAAAATCAATAAAACTTGAAACTCAGCTTGGACTTTGATACAAATAACCTGTGACATCACTTGGACTTGAAGATATTTGATACCTTGCTGCAAGACATGCAAGTTTGGTTGCAATTCTTTTAAGCAATACAAGTTCTAAAAGCATATATGATGTAATATGATGTTGTAAATTAAATAAATGATCAGTCTACTGTTAAAATTTGGTGAAACGCACATTGTGACTTGTTTAGGAGTCAATACTCAGAGTTTAGAACTTGGGACTTGCCTGTCTTGGCTTGGGACTTGGTGGCAAAGACTTGAAACAGACTGGACACTTGAAAAAACACAATCCCTGCTGTCCACCTCACTTTATAATATAAATTAACAGTAGCCTCCAAAATGACCGTAGAATCAACAAAACATTACAACCTCACTGCCTCTCTGTATTATTATTATTATTATTATTATTATTATTATTATTATTATTATTATTATTAATAATAATAATAATAATAATAATAAATAATACCTTTATTTATATAACACCTTTAAAAACAGCGTTCACAAAGTGCTTTGACAGAACAACCAAGACTCCTGCAAAAATAAGAAACCAATAATGAAGAAAAAAAACAAAAAAATAAATTATATATATATATATATATATATATATATATATATATATATATATATATATATATATATATATATATATATTCAAAAGTGATCAGTAAAATCTTAAAATCAATTCTAAAACAAATAGGGAGCCAATGAAGAGAAGCTAAAATCAGAGTAGTGTGCTGTTGTCTGTTAAAACCCAGTAAAAACCAGTAAGAACATGTTGTGTTGGACTGGATTAGATTTAGTAAAGACAGGTATTAAGTTTTATTCATGCATGAATGTTCACAAGACAAAAGGCGCAGTAGTGGACCCCAGGATTAGTAAACGGGCACCAATGCACACACGGATTAAAAGAGAAAAGACGAGGACTCAAGCTACAGCACAAGGCCTCTTGATGCAGTGGAGTCTTTGTAGTTTCTGAACTGATCCATAGTCTGGATCACAGCTTGCCTTCCTCACCTTTTTTTAGGTTTCTTATAGACCAGTGTATTATCTAAAATCACAGAAGATGAAATAGCCACAAGCTTCAGGTTCCACCTTAAATAAGAACACATTTCTAACCTCTTTAGTGCCTTGAAGAATGAAATATATGGCCATGCTGTAAGACTAATTCCTGTAAAAAAAAAACCTGTTGTTTTTAAGGGTAAAAACCTGGCAGCTGTGGTTGCCAGAACTTTTTGTAATATTACGGTAAAATGATATTAGCACTGTTGATTTCCCGTTTAAGATTGCCATTTTATTCCATATTTTACCGTGAAAAACAAAAAGTTTTTCCATCAAAAGAAACGCTGTTCTGCCATATAATTGACAAGAAAATACTTAGATTAAGATTTTACCATTAAATATTACAGTATATTTCTGTTAGAGATATGGTGTTTGGTACAGTGAGAAAAAGTATTTTTTACAATATATCTATTACAGTGTGTATACAACACACACACACACACACACACACATATGTCATTTACTAAATTTTAATAAATGCAAAAATGATGGCTTATTATATTGTTGTATTATGTTGTATACAAACTGTAATATATATATATATATATATATGTGTGTGTGTGTGTATATATTACAGTGTGTGTGTATATATATATATATATATATATATATGTGTGTGTGTGTATGTATATTACAGTGCGTATACAACACACACACACACACACACACACTTGAAGCTGACATGTTTTCTTTCACACCACCATGCCAGAATAATCACACATCTAATGTACACAGCATCCAAACGTGCCCTGCTCTGGCTGCACTCCATGTTATCCGTCACTGTTTCAATGGCCACAAACAAGGAGCATCTGTGTTTATCGTGCTTAATATAGACAATGTACATTTTGTTTATGTTTTCCAAGTAAAAATACGGCAGCTCATTTAGCCATGATAACAGATGCTTTATGGCTGTACCTGAATATGACCTTTTGTTGGTTCTCATCTTCTGTGTCATCAATCATTTTAAACGTCAATATAACCCATATAACAGCACAGCTGTCGTCGTCAACCGCTTTCTACCTTGTCTGACAATGATCATAAAATAAGAATTTAACAGCAGCTCAGCAGCTTGGAAAAGACTGCTGGTCAACATAGTATTTATGAACCGTGTTCATGTTCACATTTGTAGCACTGGCTGACAACAGAAGAAGAAAAATGTCCATGAAAACAACTTTATGGTGAATACTGCTGCATTAAAACACATTACTGATTAATGAGGTTTAAGGATGAGGATTCATTGTTTATCTATCTTTGTATGGATCTTGGATGTGTGCATCCTTTACTCCATCTGACGGTTATATTTTTGTAATATGTTTGGATGTACCTGGTGCAAGGTTATAATAGTTTTGGATTTTTCATTGGTTTTGGTTTTAATTTCGTTGTGATTTTTTGTTTTCAAATTCAGTTAGTTTTAATTAGTTTTTAGAGTGAGTTTGCTAGTTTTAATTAGTTTCTATTTTTTGGAAAATGCTTAGTTTTAGTGTCAGTTTTAAAAAAAAAAAGATAACTAACTGAAACTGTATTTTCTGGTTACAAAACTAACTAAAACTAACTAAAATTATAGTGAAAATGTCTTTCGTTTTCGTCTTTGTCAACTTTTTTCATACATAAACCTTTTTGGTTGATATGAAATCTACTCTATCCATCTTGTTTTATGACTTAGTAAACTTATTGGGGCTGAGATGGATCAGACACAGGAAATAAAGGCAACATTTATTGTGACCTTAACAAAAACAAAAAAATCACAACGAAATTAAAACTAAAACCAATGAAAAATCCAAAACCATTATAACCTTGGTATGCACTCTGTGAGAGCTCTTCTAATCATTTATCATCCACAAATACTCTTGTCCTATGTAAACTATGGACAGGTAACTGCACTTGTGGCAAATATACTCTCTAATTAAGTCAAAGAACATTTCAGCACAGTTTTATATTCTATACTACATGCATACAATATAAAACATGTTTCCTGATTTCTGAATTCATGCTTTTTTGTATGTCACCACACATGTTTGCATCCTGGAACTGTTTCCCAATCACACACGTCACACAGCTAAGATGATTTCAAAAGTGAGGGAGCTCATTGTCCTGCTTTGTATCACTGGCATGTGTGTGAGTTTGCCCAGTAGTGTTTCAGAATACTTCAGATACTCATCAGTATGCAACATTTCAACAACATAACCATTGATGTCAGCAACATACCATCTCACAAAGGAAACTTTCAGCAGGAGCCAGACACGGATAAGCAAATATGTTATCAACACTTTCATCAAAATCCCCTTTGTATTGTCATGGTGCCAGTGTCGTCATGTACTATAAACAACTGGTCTAACAGCAATCTAATTTTGACTTGCATATATTCAGACTAAAGGGCACGGCTTCAGTTACATACAGTACATACATTTAATTTCCCCTATGTACTAATTGTATCCTCGTAACTGATTTACGACTCAATTCCTGTAAAAGTAATGACATCTCCAACAGCCTCAGCTGCACTTTGTGTTTAGTTCTAATAAGCAAATGCAGTCACTCATAGTCGCTAGGAGGGCTGATTTTATGTGGAAGATTGGCTTAAAGGGACATTTTAATCCCAAAATAACATAATAATTAAGAGGAAATTTGTATTTTTTAATTTTATTTTGAGCTGAACATTCTAAAACCATCATGTACCCAGTGGAAAATGTTTTAATGTTTTAATAAAGTTTCAATAGAATAAACAAAATATTTCTTCCCAGCAGCTCCAAGGTTATGTCTTTCGGGGTTTTTTAATGCAAAGTATATGAAAATCACCTGGGCTTGTCTACCACACAGATGATGGGTTATTTGAATGTTTTGACAAGGTGCCACAAAAGTCATATTCTTCTCCAATGTATCACAACAGGGTTTATTTCCACGTAGGTTTAGGCATACAACCCTGAAAAAATAGAAAATTCATAATTCAGTGTGTCCGTTTACAAAAAAACAAAACATTATCTGTCTGAACATGTCAAAAAGGATAAGCACATGATCACATTCTGTTGAGACATTGTGCCAACTTTTTGGGAATCTGGGGTGTACAAGGAATTTGCATTGGTGTTGTTAAAAAGACATAAAATAGTCAAAAAGTATTGCAAAATGAAAGAACCATGAATATAGAATAGAAAATGACAATAAATAAAATAAATAAAAATAAGTTCACATTAGTTTAAAAAGAATGTGTGCAATGTGTATAGATGTTCATATCATCTAAAGAGGACGACAAGATCAATGTTTGACTTTACCCATGATGGGAACTGTGTTTTAACACCTTGGCTACCACTGAATATGTAAAACTTAAGTGCTACCACAATAATTGCACTAAGCAAGACTCAATCTTCCTTTATGACTGAACATTCAAAGGAACTGCAAACAAAGTATCTGTTCCTGGTAAGTCCAAGTTATATTGCCCTAACTGTGGAAAAAAGAAGTGTCTTCAAATACCAATACCTCATTTAAAATAAAATACTTCATTTCTTCCATATTACTGCGTTTCACAGCTAAGATACGAAAAATATACTGTTTACATGGAAGGCTGGGCTAATGGTGAAATATATTGTACATTTTTTGTGTTTAATTGATAATATAATATGGTGTCTATGACTTTTTATTCAGTCAATGCAAAACCTGCATATCATTATAAGGCCATACACCACCTTTTAAAACTGCCTTAAAGCCCCAATCATTTTATGACTGTTTCATTTGACACATTTGACCATAATGCAGAATTAGCCACTGAGCTGAGCAACAAACAAGTAACATAAACTCAAATAGAAATGGCTGCACCTAGTTAGTAAAATGTTATGCTACGCCACTGCTTGTTTTGACTTTGTTAACATAATCAGATCATATCTTTGCCAGAGGTCTGCACTCTGTGAGAGCTCTTCTAATCATTTATCATCCACAAATACTCTTGTCCTATGTTAACTATGGACAGGTAACTGCACTTGCGGCAGATAAACTCTCTAATTAAGTCAAAGAACATTTCAGCACAGTTTTATATTCAATAAACGGCACTTTCATCTTGTTCATATACAGCGCACATAATGTTGATGAACATAATGTATCCTCATCTGCAATACTATGTATATATTTATATATATATGTGTATATATGTGCATATATGTGTGTATGTATGTATATATGTGTGTGTATATGTATGTATGTATATATATGTGCATATATATGTGTGTATGTATGTATATATGTGTGTATGTGTGTATATATATATATATATATATATATAGATATACTTGCACTAATGTACAGTTAGATCTGCATTTATTCATTTATTTTTATTTATTATATAATCTATACCTATATATACTGCATTTTATACAATTCATTCCTGTATATATTGCAATATGATTCACTCAATTATTGCTTAAGCACTTCTGGTTAGATGCTATCTGCATTTCGTTGCTTTGTACTTGTGACGTGCAATGGCAATAAAGTTGAATGCAATGTAATCTAATCTAATCTATACTACATGCGTAAAATATATAACATGTTTCCTGATTTCTGAATTCATGCTTTTTTGTATGTCACCACACACTTCTGTATACTGGAACTGTTTCCCAATCACACACTTCACACAGCTAAAATGATTTCAAGAGTGAGTGAGCTCATTGTCCTGCTTTGTATCACTGGCATGTGTGTGAGTTTGCCAGGTAGTGTTTCAGAATACTTCAGACATAAAATAATCACAAAGTATTGCAAAATTCAAGAACCATGAATATAGAATTAGTTTGTGTATAGATGGATGAAGTAGTTAACATGCCATGCAATGTCCGGCCATGGTTGCAACCAATAACTTCTCTGCAGAAATAATGATACGCTGCAGTCTACCCTTGGCCTTAACCCTTTATCGGGTGAAGAACTAAATTTGGTAAGTTCAGTGGATATCAAAATGAGGTCCCCATGTCTCTCTGTGAGGTCGTAGAACCACATGGATTTCTTCCAGCTAATCAGCAAAGATCAGGCTACGTCACAGACGGTGACACCATGACATCTGACCAATCAGTATGATAATAATATAATAATATTAACTTTATTGACCTGGACCTCCAATGTAAAAATGAAAAACGTAGAAAAAAAAATCTGCAAGAAACAGTCGTACAGTTATTCTTCAATGACTTTGCAAATTTACTAGATTAAAGTAGCAAATCTACAAGAAAAAAAGTTGCAAATTTAAGAGATTTAAAGTGGCAAATCTGCGCAAAAAAAGTCACAGATTTACGAGAAAAATGGGGGGAAAAACAACTTTTTTCTCGCAGATTCACCACTTTAAATCTCATAAATCTGCGCATCTGCAGTCTCTTCTTGACCTTGGCAGTGGCAGCAGCGTACCAGACAGTGTTCTTTCCTTTTATTTTTGTTTTAGAAACATATGTTACTTAAGCAATAGCTCCCGATGAAGGTGTGCTATATTAAAGAGAGAGAGCGTCCCTATAACGTAACATCAGAGACTAAGCATATAGCTGAGTAAATTACACCGTATGGTAAATTATGTCCAGTGTCCACTACAATTTGTCACATGTAATTATATATGGTATGATGGCAAGTTGGCACTGCTCGGCGATGTCTGCGGTGCTGAACTGGGTGATGGCCGAGACGGTGACAGCGGAGATTTCTCTCTCTCTTAAGAAACATTCACTTAAACACAAACAAAGATGAAAAGGATATAGATTTTCGGAGAGTCTCTCTCTATTTATTTAGTCCATAGTTAGTCCACAACGGAGGTCCAAGTTGACCAACAATATTTCCGTTTGGTACGCTAGAAAACCAGTTGATACTAATGGGAGATCAAAGCGACTGTCCCGCAAGCTGTTTTGGTTGCTAAGTAACGGCAGGAAGTCCAAAGCAGCTCGTATAAAAAGATGAAAGCGTAGTGCTGTAGAATTGTGACAAGGAATTGGACATCATACTTGTAGTATACGGGATTTATCCAACGACTAACAACCAATCAGATTGCTTGTTTCGAGGCATCCGTTTCATAATTTTCCTTAAACCATTTAATCCTACTGATCACAATAGTGACCGTAAAATATTTCTTAGTTAAAAGGCTCTATTCCTGCAGAATATGTCAAACAAAGCTGCCCTGAGCCAATGGATGTTTTCCTCCTCCCTCCCTAAGGGAGATCACATTGGAAATGTCCAAAAGTGAAAATGGTATGTCTGATACAATAAAGTAACACTGTTGAGTTAGGCCGATAACTGCTTTTTTTGTTTGCTCTATGTATTGTCCTGTATTGTATGCATATTGGTATAGTTGTATATTTGATAATGTAGGCCAAAGTCAAACTAGAATGTTATTCTAGTGGCAATGTTGGAGACTACCAGTAACAGAATTCTACATTTGTTAATAACTGGAAAGGGAAATACAATTTTTTTTGACTACATAGGAGAAATATGTTAATGTAGTCTATAAATCAAATTTAAAAATCAAAATTTACTTTATTTAGGGGAAATTCTGTTAGTTTGGTAACTCTGAAGAATGAGACAGCCTGATGGGTAAATACAACATCTTATCCCACCAGTCACTTTTGTGACCGAACATAAAACATACTAATTCACCTATTTTTTTTATTAAAATCTTTTAAACTAATGGTTGATTATTTCAAAGGAGTACTAATGACACACAATTTGGATATTTTCATGTCTGGGAAAAATTTGGGATTAAATGGGTTAATGTATGCAATATGAATTTTGGATCTCACAGACAGTTCCTTCATACAGTGTTTGTTGATTTATCTGAGAAATCTGAGAGATTGATGCAGTTCTAACTAACCTGATGTTGGAAATGAACCCAGTTCATGTTCATATTGACTCATTACACACATTGTTCTTTTGCAGTAGCACAAAGGACCTGAGACACAGATGCTGGAGCCAATGAAGAGTGGCTCTTCTTCTCTCTCGGATATTGTTTATGCTAGTTTAAAGAACTGTACATTATGTACTCAAGAGAGATAGCGGAGGAACGAGAAGAGAAGAATGTTTATGTTGCAAAAGGCTGCGTGCCAGCATCAGACAACCTGAGTTGACAGCTGTGGGATGCTGTTTGTTCTGTAGTATATGAGGGTGCTATATGACCAGGGTGTGTTGACTTTTAGTTCCTGGTGCAGGTGGATGTGGGTGCTTTGAATACTTTACTGCTTATTGGACCTTTTCCAGTCACATGTCAGTTACCTCCTATCCATGAGCTCATCCACAGACCGGTTCAATACATGCTTTCATGGCTCTACCCCCTACTGAGGTGACTGAGGTCCTGACCTCATATTTTCTCCAAAGTGTTTAATAAAAGTTATGAACTAAATGCCAACTTTACCTTAGTTATAGCAAAAAAGGACCATAGACCCATCATGCTTATTAAATTAAGTGTCTCTGTTAGTTTATACAGTGTTTCCACTACTAATAGAGAGGGTGTGGATTTGATCAGCAAAAATACATTTTGATTCTGGAAAAGTGAAAAGTTTTGCTCTTTAAACATTTGTGGGTACCTATTGAACCACATAACATATTTTTTTAGGGCTGGGACTCGATTAAAAAAAAAAATCTAATTAATTAGAGGCTTTAGGACTTCCGGTTCCGGTATGCCCGAAGCAGACGCTTGATTTCAGTGCTCCGTCCGACCCTAGAATAAAAGCTCCCGAAACAAAAAATAAACTTTACAGAAGATAACGCGTTAGTGTGCTAAAATGAGCGCCAGCCAGAAACAGAACAAGAAAGACGCTAGAAGCGGAAAACATGACGAAACCAAGTCTAACCAGAAACAGCTAACGCTAGAAGCTAGCATGGCTAGCGGCGGTGATGATGGGGAATCGGAGCTGCTAGCAGAGTTAAAGAAACTTAGGCGAGAGAATGGTGACGCCTTCAGAGAGACCAAACAGTCCTTAAACAGACTCGAAACATCCGTGGGGGAAATAAAACAACAAATGGAGAAGCTTGACGACAGATTAACCACGGTGGAGAACAGAGTGAGCACTGCCGAAGACAGAGGTATACGCCAGGAGAGGGTCCTCGGCTACCTGCTAAAGAGGGAGGCCAAGCTCACGGCTAGACAGGAGGACATGGAGAACAGACAACGGCGCAATAACATCAGGCTGTATGGGATTCCCGAAGATGCAGAGGGGAAAGAAATGGTGCCGTTCTTAGTGGAGTTCTTCAGGACAACACTGACACTTAAAGATGACGTGGAAATTAAATTGGAACGAGCACACAGAGCTATTGCTCCGAAATCGAAGACGCCGGCTCCACCAAGATCCATAATAGTAAGATTTTTGGATTTTAGCGTGAAGCAAGCGGTGCTGCAGCAAGCTTGGAAACAACGAGACGTCACATTCCAGGGCCAAAAGGTCTATTTTGATCAAGATTATTCGCCAGATGTGCAAAGAAAAAGGAAACAAGTGAGGGACGTGATTAAAAAGCTGAGGGAGAAAAGCATCAAAGCTCAATCTCCATATCCGGCCCAGCTCAAAGTTTTTCTGGACACTGGTGTGAAGGTGTTTCCCTCCCTAGTGGAGGCACAGCCATTTTTGAGGGAGCTCGGAGTTACAGCTGAGCTAGAGGAGAGAGACGTCCTGGAGAGAGAGCTGATCCAGGACACTTGGACCACGCAGGATAACCGGAGGAGGAGGAGACTACTTCTGTCTCCCACAGAAATCAGAGACATTATAGAAAGAGTGGACACACCTATGTGAGGGACGTAAGTAAAGTCAGTCCTGCTGGATAAATATCATCCCATATGCTAAATACAAAGACATTTTCACTATAAGATAATCTTCTGTGAAGTGACATTGTAATTTTGTGGATATGAGAATTTCGGGCTATACACTACTATAAAAGGACACTGAATATTGATGGGTCGGGGTGGGGCGGGAGGGGGGATAAAAAGGGAAAGTCAAGTATGCTGACAACAGGGCACTCAAGGCAACATAATCCCCAAATTAGGGTAATTTGGGAGATTGTTGCAATTGCACTTTGTGTTTTTCACCCAGAGAGCTCCATCTCTCTGCTCATTTTAGATCGAGAGTGGTCTGCCTATAGAAATCTTATTTGCAAAAAATTGCGGGATGTTTTTTGGTATATGGAGACAGACCACTGGTCAGTTGGAAGTTCTAAAATGTTCACAATTTACTGTTCATTTGTTCTTTGTGTTCTACTGTTAATGGCAAACATAGGTATGAAAATTGGAAAGCTCTTGGACTGTAATCTGATTTTAATTCTAGATTTACGAGGTACATCGACTAAGTGACTGTAACATAGGAAAAATTAAGGAAGGAATTAAAAGAATATGTTAAATGTAATTACCTACAATGTAAATGGGGTTAATCACCCAATAAAGAGGAAAAAAATATTATCTCAGCTAAAAAGATTAAATTGCCAAATAGCACTGCTTCAGGAGACCCATTTGGAGGACATGGAACACCAAAAATTGAAAAGAGATTGGGTGGGCCAGATTTTTAGTGCATCGTACGAAAACAAAAAGAAAAGAGGAGTGGCCATCCTGTGCCACAGATCGATAGGCCTCATACCAGATAAAATATATGTAGATAAAGAGGGACGCTATGTGATGGTGGTGGGTGTAATTGGTGGTATAAACATAACTATTATGAATCTCTATGCACCAAATGAAGATAACCCAACATTTTTCAGAAAAATTGCCTCACTCTTAGCTGAACATTCTAAAGGGATAATTATAGTGGGAGGGGATTTCAACTGCGTAATAAATCAAAAAATGGATAAATGTCCCTTTGAATTAAGGGCTCAAACATCAAAATCCAAGTCACTATGTAGTATGATGGTAGAATTGGGGCTAGTAGATATATGGCGTTTGAAACACCCTAAAGAGAAGGATTACACACATTTTTCAGGAGTGCATAAGAGCTACTCCAGAATAGACTTCTTCTGCATATCAAAACAAGACGCTTATAAAGCGGTTGACTGCCATATTGAACCCACGACCATCTCTGACCATGGACCTGTCATCTTATCTTTGAGGTTAAGTCCAGAGAAACCTGTTAAACATTGGAGGTTAAATGTCTCACTGCTAAATAACCCGGAGATAGTGCAGAACATAAGAGATGAATTGAAAAACTTCCTGGAACACAATGACAATGATGAGGTGTCTGTATCAACATTGTGGGATGCTGCTAAAGCAGTGCTAAGAGGGAAAATAATTGCTCTCTCCTCCAAATTAAAAAGAGAACGCGAGAGAGCACAATCTGAATTGGAAGAAAATATAAAAAACCTGGAGCAACAACACAAACGAACAAAAGATGATTCCATTCTAAAATCTCTAAGCCAAAACAAACAGAGGTTGAACGATTTGCTAACACATAAGGCAGAGGGCGCTCTGCGATTCTCTAACCAAAAGTACTATGAGCAAGGAAACCGAGCCAGCAAATTACTGGCCTTTCAACTACGAAAGGCACAAGCAAGCCGTGTGGTTCATAAGATTGTGTGTCCCTCCTCTAAAAAACAAATGTCCCACCCCAAAGATATAGCAGAAGCCTTTGCAGCTTACTATAAGAAACTATACGATTCTCCAGAAGAAGAAAATAAAGAAGAAATTATTAGAAACCTTTTAGGCCCACTCAAATTGACAAAACTAGATGAAAACGAAGCCAAAGTGATGGCCGAGCCGATAACTGAAAAAGAAATAAAAGAAGTTATAAAGAACCTAAAAAACAACAAATCACCAGGGACCGATGGGTACCCTGGGGAGTTTTATAAATGTTTCCAGGCAGAAATCACACCACTGTTACAAAGGGTTTTCAATTATGCCCTGAGTAAAAAGGATCCTCCGAAAACATGGTCAGAGGCAATTATATCTGTAATATATAAAGAAGGGAAAAACCCTACAGAGTGTGCCTCATACAGACCAATTAGTCTGCTCTGTAATGATGTAAAAATATTAAGTGCAATAATGTCCAAAAGAATTCAGATACATATTAACAAAATAATTAAATGCGATCAAACAGGTTTCATACCAGGAAGGCAGGCATCGAATAACATTAGACGTACACTGAACATTATTTCAACAGCTAAGACTAGGGATCAATCTTCCATGCTTCTCAGCATTGATGCAGAGAAAGCATTCGATCGGGTGGACTGGAGATATCTGGAACATACTTTGATAAAAATGGGCTTTCATTTGGACTTTATTAACTGGATTAAAGTATTATACATAAGTCCAAGTTCTAGAGTGAGGGTCAATGGACACACTTCAGAACAATTTGAACTTAAAAGAGGGACAAGGCAAGGATGCCCATTGTCCCCCCTATTATTTGCAATTAACATAGAGCCCTTAGCAGAAATGATAAGGGAAAATCCTTTGATCCAGGGGATATCTAGTGGAGGAGGGACACACAAAATATCGATGTACGCGGACGATATAATATTGTATATAAATGATCCTTTGAGTTCTATTCCAACATTGCTTAATTGCTTAAGGGATTTCGGATTTGCATCAGGCTATAAGGTTAATGAAGCAAAATCGGAGGCGATGATGCTGGTGGGGAAATGGCCATCTGAACTGGATAAGACAGTCTCCTTTAAGTGGTCAGCTTTGGGATTCAGATATTTAGGTGTCATGATCACCCCAGATATTTCACAATTATACAACGCAAACTATGGGAAATTAATTACTCAAATAAGGGCAGATTTAGAAAGATGGAAGATACTCCCACTATCCTTGCTCGGCAGGATTGAAACAATCAAAATGAATATCCTCCCAAGACTGCTCTACCTTTTTCAGTCGCTTCCGGTTTGGATTTCATCCTCTGTATTCAAAATGCTAGACAGGTTAATATCTACTTTTATCTGGCAAAAGAGAAGGCCCAGAATTAGACTGAAACAACTAACTTGGCCCAAGAGGTTGGGAGGTCTTGATTTGCCGAACCTGAAACTATACTTCTGGGCGGCACAACTTAAAGCAATGGTGGAGTGGATATTGCAAAATGAAGAAACAAATTGGCTTGAGCTAGAAAAAAATTCATGTGCAACAATACCTCTTGAAGCACTACCTTTTTTGGATAAGAAAACTCAAAGCAAATTTAAGATTAAAAATGATTGGATTAAGTGCACTCAAAGAGTTTGGAACACTGTTAAGAAAAAGATTGGAGCCCCCTTGGAGATTTCAAGAGCAATGAAAATTTCGGGTCTAGTGAACTTTGAACCAAACAAATTGGACGTTGGGTTTAAAGAATGGGAGAAAAAGGGGCTTACAATGATACACCAGATGTTTGAAGGGGAAATCCTGCGGTCTTTTAAACAACTGCAAGATAGATTTGATCTGACAAGTAAAGATTTTTATAAGTACTTGCAACTGAGAAGTTACTTGATGTCACATAAAGAATGGAGTTTACTTAAAAAACAACCCACTCCTATAGAAGATTTGTTCATAAATATTATAAGAGAAAAGAAAGGTACTAAGATTGTTTCACAAATTTATAAATGTTTAAATTTGTTGATGTCGGGGAGCTCTCTTGATATAAAAGGGAAATGGGAGTTAGAAATGAATGTTGTTATCGAAGATACATGCTGGGAAGATGTATGTGAAGAGGGACATAAAATAACCAGTAGCCCAATGTGGAAAGAATTCAATTGGAAATTAAAAATGAGATTTTTTAGAACTCCCTCCATAACTTCCAAATTTGATAGCAATAACACAAATATGTGCTGGAGGGATTGTCATCTGATCGGAGACCAAACACACATATTTTGGGACTGTCCAAAGTTAAAAAATTATTGGGAAGGGATTCAGAAAGAATTATTTTCTATATTAAACATCGATTTACCTCTGACCTCACAATTTTATATCATAGGAGCACTCCCTAAGGGAAGGTGGGAAAAAAGAAAGCTGTATCTATTACATGTCCTATTGTTAATAGCTAAGAAGATGATAACTGTCTTATGGTTAAAACCACTCCCTCCTACTATACCCCAGTGGCAGGAGAGAGTTAAGAAGGTATATGTGATGGAGAAAATAACGGCTCACCTTCATCTTAAGATGGACACTTTCACAACAAGATGGGGCCCTGTGAGCAAATATTTAAATCTACCAATGTGAAACGCTGTCAAACTATGCTACCTCAGAACTGTCCAAATGTATGTGTGATGTAGAAGTAAGTCAGAAACAGACCATTGAGCCTAAGTTGTTTGCCAAACTGTTATTTGTTTAACTGTTCAGTCCATACATTTCATGAATAACTTTGTGTAGTTGTTTATATGTATGTAACAGGAAAAAAAAACGTATGTAATTTAAAACATGTGTAAATACATATGAACACCAATAAATACTTGGTTCAAAAAAAAATAATTAGAGGCTTTGTAATTAATTAATCGTAATTAATCACATTTTAATTGCATATAAATATTTGACCTGAGAACAGTAAGAAGTATTTTTTTTCACATGGATTTTTAGTATACCATTGAATAATGGCTGAATACATAAGCTTAAGCAGCAAAAATATTGTTTATTTTTGTTCAAGTCCAACAGACCAGTCCACGCCAGCTACCACACTAGCCGCTAGCTGCTATATGTTTAGCATTGAGGTGATACTTGAGGCTGGATGTGCTGCGGTGATATGTGAATTCCTTGTTGCATAGCAACACAACCATGCTCTTATCGACGCTTCCATCCGTTGGTTTTTTGTAACTAAATGTCCCATCATCCACGGGGCCAACCAAAGCGTCTCATCAGCTTCTTCCTTCATGTTCACTGTGGTTTGTTGAACTCATGAACGCTAGTTGGTGCTCCAGTATAATCGGTCCGCCTGAAACTCATCCAGTGAGAAACGTTCCGCGGTGCAAAAATAAGTGCGATTAAAACACGTCAGTTTTTTTAATGCGTTAATTTTTGTGTAATTAATTAATCTTAATTCAGGCGTTAAAGTCCCAGCCCCAATATTTTTGTTATAGATATCTTCAGGTGAGAGGGACTAGCCTGGAAACAAAGACCAATCTGCTGCACTCATTTGTAGTATTTGCAGATGAGTCTGGTCATTCTCTCATTCAGACTTATTTCCAGTTGGGGGTCTTTCCAGAGACATTTCTCTCTGCACCCGTTGATAATGCCCCTTGGAAATCAAAAATGAACTGCGGGATTCCAGACTAATTTGCAATTATTATTTTGAAAGTGGCCATGCCTGTTTAGTTCATCACAACACGGATTCCTTAGCTCTTCTAGTTTGATGTCATACTAGTATTTTAACTGTATCTTTTAAATTTAACCCAGAACCTTTATTATGCTTTTTTTAACCTTAATATTTCAAATGAATACCAGGCTGCAACAGTATCATCATTTTAGACCTCTACACTATCAGACTGCTTGGTTATAGCACTAATAAAGGAGACGTCCAGTTACAGGGCTCATAGCTCTGTTTCCAACTTTCTGCCTTGTGTTTTATCCTTAAAACACACTCCAGTGCAAACACTGTTGTGTTGTGTAACATGAATACTCAACTATGTTGACATGTACGAGGTGATTAGAATTATTGCTAAAATAGCGCTGGTCCAATATATTCATATGAAAGTTGTTTTTTTTACCAAATCCAGAATATCATTTTGTAATTCTATTGTAATTATAGAAAGTACTTAAGGGGAAGTCCAACTCCATCTGTCTTTGGGTGTAGATTTGTGGCGGTGTGTGTTTGTGTCATGATGCTCTGAAGCACAATCATTTCCTAAGGTAAGGCTTTCAGTTTGCTGGGCTGTGGTTATCTTGTTTAACTGTCAGAGCTGGGAGCCGGCTCACATCCGTCAGCGAGCCTTTCTTTTTTTTTTTTTCCTTTCTGCGGAAGCTGACTACGGGTGTCACATGCATGTTGTGTGATACAATCGTGTGAGAGTTGACAAGGATCATACCACCAAGCAGGGAGGGGCGGGGTGGCAGCGCTGAAATGTGACAATGACAGAAATAATATAATATGATATATATTATGTATATATAATTGGTCTTCTCAATGCCAATCTGCCCTAAAACTAATAGAAATAACTGTTGGATGTTGCTGTTTTTGTTGTTTTGTTTTTTTGTCCAGATGTCAGTAGTTGGCATTAACAAAGCACATTTACTTGGTTGCTGTATTTACATTTTTTTTTGTACTTTACTTGTTTTGTTAGGTGTGTGTGTTTTGATAAATAAAAAAAAAAGTCAATAGTCCTTTTTTAATTTTTATGCTTAGGTTTTTATAGGTATTTGTGATTTGTGATATATGTGTTTAAATACTGATACTGAGTAAAATTCAGGCTGGTATCGGCGATACCGATCCGATACCAATACTTTGTGCAAATACACCTAATTTGCCTGGTAAATCTAAAAAGAGTGTATTTCAAATGGCTTAAGAATGAATAGAAGACATCAGAGTCACTTATTTATTTTAAACTCAGAAGTATACGGACTCATTCACAATATAGCTTCTTTTCTGCTCCGCCATTGAATTACACACACACACTGAGAGAGAGAAGAGTGAGCAGCAGTGTGCCACTGCGCTTACGTATTAGGCACTTACCTAGGCGGAAGAAAAAGTAGTTCCTACCAGCAGTGTGTCATTTAGGCAAGATCGGAATAGTTTAGTTACTTTCCACCGTATTCCTCTTAATGATATACATTACCACAAATGACTGAAGTATCAAAAGTATCGATATTTTCATTTGAGAATCGATTTTAGAGCATACAGATCTGGTATCGGAAGTATCGATATTTCAGTATCGATCCGCACATCACTATCAGTAAGTCAAAACAGTGAAAAATTTGGCTGAATTATAAAAGGTATAAGTGGAAAAATGAAGAGCCATTTGGGGGCCGAAAGAGCCGGCTCTTCTTGGTGAGCTGAGACATCCGGCTCACTAAAAACAGCCCAAATTCCCATCACTAGTGCTCACAAAGACACCCACACTGTCCATGCTCCCTACCACCTTGCCTTCTATTATTTAAATGTATACTGAGAGTGCAATGCGTGCTTTTGCACCCTTGTGGAACCAGGGTGACTTGCTACTGTGTGTGTGTGTGTGTGTGTGTGTCTAGGGTGAGGTGAAGTGGATAATGTCAATTGTTCTTTTATTATGTCGACAATGTAAGTAAACCGGACAGGCAGCTGAAACCATGTAAACCGTGACACAGGTTAAGCCAACAACTTCAACAACTTCCACATCATCAAGCGTCAGCATTGTTATTACATCACTAGTGTTTTCCCTTTTTTCTACAGCTAACCATTTAGAACAATTTTCCCGAAAACCTCAAGAAACCAACCAAACCTAACCAAACTGTGACCATTTCACAACACTAACAATGGCCCTCATTTCTGAAAACATTCTTGTGTGATTGTACACAGCGGACTTCAAATACAACTCTGAGTCCTGCCACATCCAGAAGTACTCAGACGACACTGCTATTATGGCGTGTATCAGGAATGGACAGGAATCAGAATATAGGGATCTGATAAAAGCCTTCAGTGACTGGAGTCACAAGAACTATCTCCTACTGAACACCTCAAACAAGGGCAGGAATTTCATGAGGGCCACTAGGGCCATTGCCCTCATGTGCTAGCAATTTGGCCTCGTGCCCTTAAAAAACATATCTGCCCTGAGGCCACGGAGGCCTTGATGCCCCGCCCACTGCCCCAGTTGGTTTTGCGGTTTTCTCGTCTGCCTCTTTCCTGTCAACACAGCTTTGACACCTGAAAAACACCTGAAAAAAATTATCTTTTGATGACATTCATCATCAGTGGTTGGTTTGATTCGAGCCTGCCATGAACCGCTCAGACGGGCTATAATGACAGTTTGACACAAAGCTACCAACGGCCAAGCAAGGAGACTTCATCAAACGCTTATTTATTAACGTTTATTTACATGATCTATAATATAAAGTTATTTTGCGTTGTGTTGCCGTTGCTCAGCAGAGCGTCTGTCACCCGTCAGTTAGTCAAACCCCGCCCACCTCTCCGTCCTCCTCCGAGACATGCGAGCATTCACACACTTACACAAACACTCGTCCCCACATGATCGATCCGTGTCTCACCGCCGCTGCACAGCGAACTAAATCCTATCAACCTGTTGGGGCCGTCAGAGGTTCAAATGCACTGCTGCATAGCCGTTCATTAGCCGAGAGCTAACATTAGTTAACAGTTAAAATTGTTTTGAATAACTTCCTGTCGCTAAACGCATGCAGCTTTCAAAATAAGAGTGCAGTGTGTTAACAGAATTGACCACAGAATTTACAAGAAGACTTTCAAAATAAGATGCCTTAAATAAAATATATAAGAACCTTTATTCTCCTTTAAAATAATCCTCAAAATATGCAATGATTAAGATCAGTGTATATGATGGAATAGTTGCATTAGAATGTGTGAGAGGCACCAAATTTGGGCTTTTATGGAAAACATTCTAGCCAGCTATTTTTCCACACTGGCTGGCTGCTCCATGTCCTAGTGGAAAGCATGTTGACAGCAATTAAAGATGACACAGTAGGATAACAAAGATTCTATAAGATGGTATCCCCCGACTGTGAAAAGTGTTATGTGTGCTGTTTTTTCTCATTTAGCTCTCAAAGAGCATGAGATTGATGCACTTTCCAATGAGATGTTTCTTTTCCTGCTTGACAGTTTCAACCGAAACTCCAATCTCCCTCAGAAGCGTCATTACTAGTCCCTAAATTAAATTCAACATGAACGTGGACTTAAAATCATTGTTTTATTTTATGGCCTTGGTGCCATGGCTTTTGGCCTTTGTGCCCTCAAAAAATTGACAACACAAAAGGCAGAGTGGCCTTGCCCTAAAATGCCGAAATTCCAGGCCTGCTTCAAAGACTAAGGAAATGATCATGCCCCCCTTCAGCCAGTGAATACCTGTGGGGTGGACATGGAGGTGGTGCCAAGTTCTAAGTATCTAGGTGTATACCTGGATAATAAGTTGGACTGGTCCCTAAACACTGATGCTCTCTACAAAAAGGGGCAGAGTCGCCTCAGATCTCTGGACATCTGTAGTAAGATGCTGCAGATGTTTTATCAGTCTGTGGTGGTAGTGTGTTGTTTTATGCTGCAGTCTGCTGGGGAGGCAGCATCACACACAGAGATGAAGGCGGTTGGACAGACTGGTCTAAAGAGCTGGTTCTGTGGTTGGAGCCAGGTTGGACACACTGGAGGAGGTGGTGGAGACATGCAATGTCAAGATGTTCGAGGTCATCCTGAAATACCCGGATCATCCACTACACAAAACCTTTATGGACCAAAAAAACAGCAGTGGACGGCTCCTCTCTCTCTGCTGCAGGACGGAGAGATACAAAAGATCCTTCTCTCCTACATCAGGCTGTCTCATTCTAACAGAGATTCTACCAGAATAACTGAATTTCCCCTCGGGGATAAATAAAGTAATTTTGATTTGGATGATTTGGAGGAGTTGTTGGTTTAACCATCCGTAGTTTCCCTTTCACTAATTTCCATTTTAATTGTATGGTTATCCTAATGGAGGCAAAGTAAACATTTACATTCATTTAAATTGACTGTATGTTTACTTTATGAAAATGCAAAAACTACATCAACCAAAGCTCAGCAGTGCTGTTAAACACAAATAAACTGATGTTTTCTCTTGTTGAGTGTCATTGGATGCTAATTGCTGTTTCTGACTTGGTTGGTTGTGGGCTCACACCCACTCCCTATTTAGGAGGGCTCTATTTGTCTGATGAAGGATGAAACACCCAAAAAGTTGCAATAAATGTACATCTTGAAAGTTAGACAGTGTACGGAATTCTTATTTGCATTTTTGAGTTTACAAAGTATGAACTACACAAGTACATTAGAGGTATCAGCACATTACCTTTTTCATTATAAAAATTAACAGAATGGCACAGTTACATCATGCAAATAGTCATGTTAACTGAGCTGACAGGATCAAAGTCAATATGAGATGGAAAAAATCTTTCATTGCAACATGTAACCTGATTCTCATGTATTACAAATTATTTATGCTCCCGTCCACTGATTTTAAGGTATTGCTATCCAGTTTTTGCTTTCCAAACATCTTAAAATGCACATATTTAGAAAACAAAATTTTTACCAAGGGGGAGCATGCCCCTAGTTAGCTCACTTTGGTATTTCTAAAAACCTGGGTGCTTTAGTTCTCAACCACTGTAATAAAATATGATCTTAATCTTCACTCAACTTCCCGCTCTGCCATTCAAATGTGGTTCATTCCAGATTGTGTGCAAAAAAGGTGACAAAAGCTTTTTTTTCTACAGAGACCCACCCACTTTACACTGGGGTGAAGAGCACAGACAAAAACAAAACGGAAACAGACTCTGATAAGACGTAACCAATACGACATGTAATACTGCTGTTGGCAAATAACATAAAACAATACCAGTATACTGGTTTAATATGAACACAATTATTTTATAGGTACAGGTATTGTATAGGTATTCATTTATGTGCTTCAGATGACGTTTGATATTTTTTTAATGCGAACCTCAGGTGGACTGGGAGGAATCAGGAGGGCTGGAGATTGAAGGCGGTGCTCAGTGTGAGTGGATTTAGAGATAATGGACCATTCAGCAGTTTTCTGGATGTTCAGCACAAAAAAGGAAAACAACAAAACAACAAAACAAAAAGGTAAAATCAAAATAAATCAGGTATAGAAAAATTCATGCTCAAAATTGCCATGTAGTAAAGACAGTAAAATTTCAGAATCAGACACAAGATCTCTCACTGGGGAAATATACCAGGTGTGAACACACCCTGTTGCTATGATGCCAAACAACCAGGACTTCCTTCTTGGCAGTTGTACCTGCTGCTCATCAGGTGTTAGAAGTCTCACAGGTTTCTCAACTACATGATCCTTTACGCACCTCTTTTAACTCACCTGTTCATCTCTCAGGTAAGAGAACACTAATATATATATATATATATATATATATATATATATATATATATATTACACATTTAAACTAATGGTGTGTTTTTATATTTTATGTTATTTTTAACCTGGTATACAGTGCCACTATGTGGTGTTTTAAGAGAAGAGATCTGCTGTGATTAAGTTAATAAGCTGAAAGACTTATTAATGATTAATTTCTTATTCGTCATTGTCCGTCACTCACACTATGACAATACGTTGTTGTGAAGGAACTGTGTTGTTAGTAGTTATATTATTACAAAGAGGCAACTGAAGTGTGGGATTACACTTTTTCATGGAAGACACTGCTGATGGTAATATGCTCTATTTTCATTTATTAATTGAGTAGAGCTAAATGTCATGGTTGTAATGCTGCTAAATATTGATTCGCAGTGATCCTAATGTCTGTAACCTCTGTAACTAGTTAAACTGCCCATGATTATTTTATTGCTCTTAGTAGAGAGGCAGTAAAAAGAAAAGGTGTGCTAGGGCACAGACAACTGAAAAACAAAGTCCGGAGTGTGGAACCTAGGGTCCAGCTATAGGCTGTAATAACAACAATATTATTGTTATTATTATTATTATTAATAATAATAATAATAACAACAATAATGATTGTATTATTAATAGTGTATGTAACCATTATTATTTTATTAATAATAATTATAGTATTATTTAGTATTATTAATAAAAAGTATAATTGTTATAGTAAATATAATAATATTACCAAGGTCCTTTAAAAAAGTGTAGTGGTCAGTTATTTGTCATAACTCATTTAAGTGTGTGACTTAATGTCTGTAAATGTATTATTGTTGGAAAAATTTTAATGTTCAATATAATAAACAACTTTGTGTGATGCCAGAGAGGCAGAACGATTGCCTCATGCATGTTCTACCAGTTAGACAGGCAAAAACAATACACAAACAGAGGGTGGTGTAGAATGAGGGTGTGGTGGTATTGTGAGTGTGGCACAGGTGGATGCTGGGACTCAGTATATGTTCCTCTTTTGGACCTTTTCAAGTCACATGCCTGTTGCTTCCTATACATGTATGTGGTTGATTGTTCTCCAAACCGGTTCTATAGGGTAAAAAAAAAAAAGAAGATTTGTGGGCATGTCAAAAGTTGTTTATACTGACCTCTTGCACAATGTAGTGTTATGTTTCGTATCTGTTTTACAATCTGCACGTCAGTTTTCTCCTGTCTACAGATATTTATCTTGGCATCCAGTGATCACATTACAGCTTTTTATCCTTAAGCTACATAAGTTACTTCACTTTTTATAGTGAGCTATTACATTAAAGTATGTACGGTTTGTTTAATATAACATGTTTTTTTTAATAATAACACCTGTGTGTCATAAAAATACTGAAGTTAGCCTGTGAGCTAGCCTAGCTGGCTACTAAAACAGCACCATCAGGTTTATGAGGAGCCTGTTTAGCTCTACAGAGTTTAGCTCGGCCCTTCTTTGCTTTTCATCAGTTAGTTTTCATTTGTCCTCCATGACCTTGCACTCTTTTCCAGCTGATGCTGAGCCAGAGTGACCTAACATTAGCTAAGCTGTGAAATCGGGAGGTGTCCTATGTTCCCCTCTTTGTATGAGACTGCGGAACCCTTTTTCCCCACTTTTCCCAATTAGGGTCCTATGTTTCCCGGTCTGTTACTTTTTCCACCATTACTGCCAAATTCCATGGCAAAAAGGCCTAACCCTAACCCTAACCCTATTTAAAAAGCCAAAAATTGAACTGCAAAGTAACCAGAAAGTAGCTGCTGTGCAAATTTAAGTTTTGGGCTGCTTGAGCTAAGGTGGGCCATGTGACGTAGGCCTGCTGGCCATGCTGAGAGTCTACATAATAAAGATTGATAGATTCCGAGGAACAAAGGATTGCTGTTACACAGCACGGAAACAGGACTCAAATGCAGCATTCTGGAGCCAGATACAGGAGATAACCAGTATTTAATAACAGGCAATGGTAACAGGCAACAGGCAACTTTCTCAGAAATCTAACTTTAGCGGTGGTTCAAGTTTAAACATTTGTGTTTATTACAAAAGTAATTGTTCAGCATTTGTGGATCCTGTTAGCTGGCCTGGGGGCCATCCCTATGTTCCCCGGGAGCAGGAAAAAAAGGTCTTATGTTGCCCCTTTTTTCCCAAAAAGGGTCCTATGTTCCCCTGTAGCAATACATACCGGGGAGCATAAGACCCTTTTTCTGAAAAAGGGTCCTATGTTCCCCACTGTTGAGGGGCAATGGTTCGGTACACGAGAGTTCAGTCATGCAAGGCAGGCAAACAATCCAAAGGGATAAGGCAGAGGCAGAGTCCAAAAACAGGCAAGAGTCAAAACCAAAAAGCACACTAGAGAAACGCTGGAGAGTAGGACACATGGTACACTAACAATCTAGCACTGGGGAAAGGAACACAAAGGGTTTAAATAGAGAGTCAATGAGGTGATGAGACACGGGTGTGTGATTAGGGGCGGGGCCATCACCAGGTGGGAAAGATGGAGTCTGGAGTAGGCGGAGGAGGGGCAGACTCTGACAGACCCTTTTCCAGAAAAAGGGTCCTATGCTCCCCGGTATGTATTGCTACAGGGGAAAATAGGACCCTTTTTGGGAAAAACGGGAACATAGGACCCTTTTTGGGAGAAACATAGGGATGACCCCGTGAAATCTTCCTGAAATCCTGAAGTTGGTGCTATACCGAGTGAGTGGCTAACCTCGCTAATGGTTATTTAAAGACACTGAGGGGATTATCAAAATGATCAAAAACACTGATCAGATCAAATGTTTAATACTTTGAATAATATATACACAGCAAAATGTGAAAAAAAAAAAAAAAAAAGACCTGTAAGTGGAAGTTGAACACTATTCAAGTAACGTTAGCTAATGCTGAAAGTGATTCCCGACTTAAGCATAGAAAACGCTAAGATAACGTTACTGTATGCTGGACAGGAAGTAAAGTGACGTGCAGTTTGTTAAACAGAATGACACCTTTTCAGCAATTTGTTCTTTTGTCTTCTGAGTTGTTTCTTTTTTTCTACCATGTTTAGTAAAATGCTTATCATAACAGAGTATTTTTTACAAGCTTTAAAACCTGTCTGGATGGACATTTTAAGTAATCTATTAAATCATTTTGGGTTTCCCCCCAAATTTTTCAATTCAATTCAATGCTCTGCAGCAGTCACATTACTTCACTGGAGTTTGATGTCAAAATCAGGTTTCTCAAATATTATTTTCTGTATCACTGTCAAATCTGATAAGTTGTCAACAGCTGCCAACAGCTGTAACCCAATGCTCTGTGAATAAAAACAAACTAACAAATGACTGGCCTATAGGTGCTGCATTGTGGTTAACTTGTTCTTTTATCATAACCTGATTTGATTCTGATCCAGAATAAAAGAAACCTGACACGTCAGACATCTGTGTATAACAGGCGTGGCTGCTGAAATGAGACAATGCAGGAATAGGTTTATGTCAGGTGACATCGGTAGCCACGAGCAACATTCTGTCCTCAAAGACACCAGCTCTTCCACCTCATTTACCTGTGTGCTTCATTGCATATTTATTTATTTCTATATTTCTATATATTGTATCCACAGATTGTTCCTTCCTCCAAGACTATCACGCTGCTAAGATGATATCAAGATTGGGGAAAACTAGAGCTGTCATTGCCTTTCTGTGCATCGCCTGCATTGGGATATTGTCGAGATCTTCATTTAATCTATCCGTGGACTCTCTCGGCGATTTGAACAACAGTCACTGTGCCTGTCCCACATGTTACACAAGAGATGATGATCCCTGGTTTGGGGAGCTCATCAAAGCAGCCCCTCCACCCTTTTTGTCCAAAAACTATACAACCCCAGAAGAAGATTATGATTGGTGGAAGGTAAATATCAACTAATGTTTAAAAGATACAACATAAGTACTCCGCTTCTGTTTATCGTTTAGACGCTTGGAGTCGTCCTGCAGCAAAATCAGCAACTATTTTGGGCTGTCAACACCCATTTTTTTCCCCCCGGTTTCCTTTTCCAATGAGGAAGCATCTGGGATGTTTTTACATAAGAGGAACCTGGTATTTGACACACAGGGATTTAAGACAACATTAAAAAATATATATATATATATATATATATATGGCCTTATTGTACAACCAGTAAGCCATTAACAAAGAGTTTTCCCTCAATAACCTCAGAATTATTGCTTATTAGTAGTAAGTAAGGAAGTTGTTGTATATGAGTTACGATCTTAATAGGCTTTTCTTTGTATGGACTTTATAAGTCACAAATGGCCACCTTCTCTTCTTCTTAGATGAGGATTGGTAGATTGTAATGCAATCATTACTCTACAAAATGGGTCACTTTGCGCAAATGTTAGTCTACCATTGACCAGATGCTCCGTAAGAATGGGGGGAACATGGAAGTCTCCAAGCCAGTCAGCAAAGATCAGGCTATGCTGACCAATCAGTGTGATGATAATAATGATATGGCATTATTGACGTTGACTTCCAATTTAAAAATGAAATGTAAAAATAAAAAAAAAGCTTGTAATATTCTCCCAAAACCACAATTGGGTTAAAATGTGCAATTATTTCAATGAGGGCCACATGAAGGGCTCCATCTGCAGTCTTTTTAATGGCCAGCAGGGGGCAACTCCACTGGTTGCCAAAAGAAGTCTGATTGAATGTAAATTATATGAAAATCAGCCTACTTTTCACCATGTATTACTGCAACATTTTCCTAATGGCATTATGGTCTGACATGCTAGTTTCAAGTTTTCTTTAATGCACTACTGTACCAGTAGGTAGTGAAATAGAACCAATAATTGTAGTGGCTGTAATAATGAAGTTTCAAGGCTTTATTGCAAGTTGATTGTGTTTTTTCTCCTTTTTTTGACCTACAAACAACATCTTTGTGTTTAGAAGTGTGAATTGAAAGTATGTTTTTCTCTTAATTTCCGACGTATCAAGATTGCAACAACTAGAACCTGAAACTTTGCCTATAGCAACAGTGTTCCATTACTTTTTGCAATATTTAAATTGGTCACTGCCAATAATGCCATGTATTTGCATTGCATTTCATGCAAGTGATTCCCAATGAAAACACCTGTGTTTCATGTTTTAATATGAAGTTGCAGCTGAAGGGAATGTTTGGTTTGTTGGTAGGTAATTTGCATACAGCCAAAGTATGGCGGACTCTGCCACTAACTATAAAAAAGACTCAAGAGAATGGCTAATAAATGAATGTACATACATTGAGTCGCTTAGTAGATTTTAAGAATCTTGAGGATTGTAGCTTTAAAATCCAGAACTCTGGTTTGTGGAACTGTTATGTTAAGTGATGCTGCAAATTATTTTCTTCTGTGTGTCAGCGTTTACAGTGGCAAGGATACGACTATGCTTTCTACCAGAAAACAGTGAAGGACGTATTTGAGAGGTTCCCACACGTTCCAGATGTCATAAAATACAAGCCTGGCCGCTGCAGGACTTGTGCTGTGGTGGGAAACTCTGGTAATTTGAAAGGATCACGCTATGGACCTCTCATAGATTTCCATGACATTGTAATAAGGTAAATCATTACTGCTACGCCAGTTTGAACAATATTAATAAAAAAACAAATTCTGAACATTTCCTCATGTAATTTAAACTTTAAGAGTCAACATTTATAGGAGATGAGCAACATTTTATTCATGTAATGTGAACTTTAATCACCATATTACTACCCTTTAATACATTATATTTAACATATTTCCCTGTATCTTTTAGAATAAACCGTGGCCGTACCAAAGGTTACGAAGCAGATGTTGGGACCAAAACAACTCATCGTGTTATGTATCCGGAGAGTGCGTTTACTTCGGACAACACCACTCATCTTGTGTTTGTTCCATTCAAGATTAAGGATTTACAGTGGCTCCTCGGGAAGTTTGAGCCAAGGTGAGTTTGTACAACAAGGCTACTGCTATCGGTTTCGTCATCTGTATCTTTGATCAACATTTCTCTGTTTGAATTGATCATAACAGCATAAGATTTCAATCCAACAAATAATACTTGGTACTCAGTTTTCAATTCTTTACTTACTTAATGCAACAATTGTTACCTCCCAACAGTGATGCTAACTCAGGGAAGATAGCTAACAGGGATTTGGTGAGTATTCTACGATATTTTGCACCATTTTTTTAATTTATCCTTTATTTATTTCTCGAGTAATCATTTAGGGCAACCCCTCATTTACAATGATGTCGAGAGTACAGAGAAAACACATGCAAAAATATTAAAAACAGTTACAGTGAAAGGCAGAGTTATTGGTTATCATAGTTTTAAACTGGCCCATAGTTATAATTGTGTTGAGTTTGAGTGAATGTTGTAAGATGTTCCAGGTAGATGCAGTAGAGAAACTGAAAGCAGTTTTTCCAAATTCAGTATTTGTCCGGGGAACATTGAGTATTAAGCAATCACTAGAGCGTGTTGGATAATTACTATGTAACCAGTTTAATAAAGTGCAGAGGTATGGTGGCATGTCGCCTATCAAGGCTTTATAAATGAAGAGGAACCAATTTATGTCTCGTCTCATAGATAGAGGTGCCCATCCCACCTTGTTGTATAGGATGCAATGATGGGTGGAGAGTGATAAACAGAGTCTAGTGAGGTGGGAGTGGAGGCAGAAGCATGTCTATAGATAACAGCAGTATAATCCAGAACTGATAAAAACACTGACATATCTGATGTATCATATCTGACATATCATCAAACTGACATATTTGATCATTATTCCAAAATACTTGTATTGTATTCTGCACTGACTGCAGAAAGGAATCTGTTCTAAAGGTGACATTAAGGAATAAATCTGTTTCATAACAGGTGATGATTCTCAATCCAGCATTCATGAAATACGTCTATGAACAATGGCTGGATAGGAAGGGCCGTTATCCATCAACTGGCTTCATCACTTTGGCTCTCAGCTTTAGCATTTGTGATCAGGTAGGTTCAACTTACACATTAAAAATAAAATTTACAACGACTTTACTGGCTGACAGTTAGTGGCAGCAATGCACCTGGAAACAATCTTGTGCAAACAATGGCAAGGAAGAAGACTGCCAAGCAAAAAATAATGTTCCATTTACCTCAGAAGTCAGAGCTGGGTATGACGTTACGTGTTGGAAAAGCTACATTTCACTGGAGGGGGAACTAGCGTTGGCTCTAGCCAGGTTAGCCATCGTTAGCAATACCAGTTGATAATGGGAGCGTGTCTATGTTCCCCGGGTTCTATGTTCCCCTCTTTGTATGAGACTGGGGAACATAGGACCCTTTTTCCCCACTTTTCCCAAAAAGGGTCCTATGTTCTCCGGTCTGTTACTTTTTCCACCATTACTGCCAAATTCCATGGCAAATAGGCGTAACCCTAACCCTAACCTAACTCTAACCCTAACCCTATGTAAAAAGCCAAAACATTAACTGCAAAGAAACCAGAAAGTAGCTGCTGTGCAAATTTGTTTTGGGCTGCTTGAGCTAAGGTGAGCCATGCGACTGTAGGCCTGCTGGCCATGCTGAGAGTCTACCGTAAAGATTGATAGATTGCGGGGAACATAGGACCCTTTTTCTGAAAAAGGGTCCTATGCTCCCCGGTATGTATTGCTACAGGGGAACAATAGGACCCTTTTTGGGAAACATAGAACCCGGGGAACATAGGGATGACCCAGAGGGAGGAAAACTAACATTTGCTCTAGCCAGGTTAGCCATCGTTAGCAATACCAGTTGATAACAATGCATTAGCTGAACGCTGGATGGTACAGTGTGTAGAACTGACACAATGAGACACAAATAATTCAGAAGTGCAAATACATTGTATGTTACTACAACTTTCACTACGCAGAGCAGCCATCTTGGATCTTTTGAGGTCAGCGTTGGTAAGGTTCCTCCGACTTTCTCAGAAATCTAAATTTAGGGGTGGTTCTAAATTTTGTAAAATGTACCTTCAGAAGAAACCCACCATAAGTATAAGAACAAGTTTAAACATTTGTGTTTATTATAATAGTAACTGTGCAACATTTGTGGATCCTGTTAGCTAGCCTGTTAGCTTACCTTGCTGCGTCCAAAGGAAACAGAATTCACCTACCAGCACTTACAGGAAACTAATTACGTCACTACTTTCTCCAGTTTCATTTTACCATACTGATGCAAGAGTGGTATGAATCTTTTTCTGCAATCCAATGTACTCTGAAAAAAAATAGCATCTGACACCAAAAATTGCAGTGGAATGGTAATTTAAGTCAGAATCCCAAGTCAGAGAGTCAGGAGTCCATCTCATCTCAGTTCTCTGACGGAAACACAAGTGTTCACTAAAGCACTAAGTTACACAAAGAAATGAAAAAAAAATCATGATATTACTTTTGTTTTATCCCAGGTCGATGTTTTTGGGTTTGGAGCGGACAGTGATGGAAACTGGAACCATTACTTTGAAACTACAAACAGACATCTGAGAACTGGACCTCATCCTGGAGGGCATGAATATGGACTTATTGAGACTCTACACAAAAAGGAGAAAATTGGTTTTTATAGAGGGTTTTAAAGGTAATTTTCTTTCTTTTATTTTCTGTTCCTTTCTCTGTCAACTGTATTAAGAAGAACAGACTTAGGGTAGGGATGAGCGAGTACACCATTACCTTCTGTATCCATACTCGGGTAACCGGAAGCGGGTAGGGTTTAGGACAGAAATGGGTGTAACTTATCGGAAACTTATAGGCTATTTTAAGCCTGGAATTGATATGGGTTGATTGAAAGTTGTTATATTTGTTATTTATTGGAAAACAGTTTACAGAACATACTCAGTTGATGAGTTTCTGTCATTACAAGTATTGATACTGACAGATCTTATACCATTGGCACTCATATTGGTCCTGGAGACTCATCCATTATGAAAATGAATTAATAGCCTCTTCCACTCTCCCCTCCCCATTATAGAGCCATTTTGCCTTTTTTAGGGGTGGGACATGGGGTCTTTTGGGGGAAATAGCATGTCAACAGTATATACTACATAGAAGTTGTGGATAGAAAACTGGGAAACGGAAGAGGAATTTTAGATGCAGTTTAGTACTGTGTGTCAAGTTGTTCTAGCCATGAATCTGTAATTAAAAATGTTTTGGTTAGGTGATTATGTCACATGTGTCAAAAGTTTATAAAGGTATAATATTAGGGCTTAATATATTATGCTGGAAGTATATGAAGGTCATTACCATACTAGTTTTTTAAGTATGTTTATGCAACTTTAGAATTGATAAAAATGCTCAAGACACCAAGACCTTCACAGAAAAATGTATTGTATATGGTTTAAAAAAATGTTAACGTTTTGGAGATTTCTGCAAGAATTGATTGGATGGCAAGCACTTCTGTTCTGGAAACTGCTGAGAAACCCTCTTATTGCCAATATACGTATTAAAGTCATACAACCATTGAAGACTCTAGGTCTCTAGCTTGGTTTTAAAGTTTTGTGAGGCTGTAATTATTATTATTCTGTGATTTAATGGCAATTATGTCGACTAACATAATAACACATGAATAAAATTGGGCTGATTGAATCCATACACGTGTCACCTTCATAGTCATACCCAATTTATGCAATTCCAACACTGTTTAGGGACCCCAGTATGCATAAATAGTTTCATTTAGAATACTTGAGATGAGATGTTAAGGTTTTCCTTTGAAAATGGCCATGCCATTTTTTTTACCATCTCACTTCCTAACAAGCTAGCATGACAAACTTGGAACCAATGGATGCCTTAGGTCAGTGATTCCAAACAGGGGGGCCAAAGATCCACGGGGGTTGCAAAGCCCTCTTTTAATGTAATGTAATAAATCTAATGTGTTAAATATAGATGAGTCCGCATTTAATTCATTAGTGGGACAAAAACAACTAAATAAGGGCTACATTAAACTTTTATTCATTTATTTAAATAGAAAAATCACTATAGAAAAGTTTAAAAATAAAGGCTATATCGCGAGAATAAGGACACATGTGACATCCCTCCTGCAGTATACACAGGTAACCTAGCGGTAACCTCACCTAGTGGTAACCTCACCTAGCGGTAACCTCGCCTAACAGAAACAGAGCTAATGAAAAAATGGCGAAGCGTCAGGGGGACGAAAATGCTGACTATCTCAAAAAGAAAAAGAGAGGGTACCATGAAAGTCACATTGAGTTCGGCTTCATTGAAGCAATGGACAATGGGGGGGTCGCCCAAGTTTACAATGGTAAAAATGTGGGTCCCTCAAGAAAAAGGTTGGGAACCACTGTCTTAGGGGATCTAATTTATTATATCAGTATCAATCATAACTGAGCCTGCTGCAGCCTCTTAAAGGCAGCAATGTCATCCGAGGATACCAGCGTCACCCAAAGGAGTGACTCATGATTATAAGAATGGTTGTTCACCTATTGGGTGTGCCAGTATGATGACTCTGGTATCATAGCCACAGGCAACCTCACTGTCAGATAAACACAGCAGAAAATGCACCTGCGTGTTTAGTGCAGTGACAACAGAATAAGAATACTGTTTATTCAAAATGAAGGTCAGTTGACATTGATGTGGACACACCCTGATTGTTTATGCAAATAAGTATTTTTCAACTTTATGCAAAATGGGACTGGTTTTGCAAGTGTAGTCATGCATGTACAGTTCTCCCTTATAAGACACTGAAAGCTCATTTCAGACATAACATGTTATACAGCTTCATTTAGACATGTCAGAACACAGAATGTGTCATGCACTTGTAGGACATTTGAAACCTCATGCCTGGGGAATTTTAAATATATTTTGCAACTCCAACCGAAGCATCAGAATAGACCAGGGGTTGGCAAAAGAGCTATTGTTGGACAAAAAAAATAGTAATAATGGCGGAACGGAGCCGCAAACCTTATTTTGAGCCTCACAATGAAGATGTAACAGCCTCATAAGTCTTAATTTGCCTACCAACATTACTAATAAGTCATTTGACCTGTTCTCAGGTCAAATATTTATCTGCGATTAAAATGTGATTAATTAATTACAAAGCCTCTAATTAATTAGATTAATTTTTTTTAATCGAGTCCCGGCCCTATAAATAAATGTACGTAAATGCCGGAAGTGAAGTAGTTACGATAATGAAGAGAGCCACAGCAGTCACATAAAAAAAAAATGATTTACAAACCGTGAGGCACAGAGTATTTATGTAAGTTATGTAAAAAATCATTTATTTTTCCTTTTTACACTGGACATAAACCCTGTTCTCCTGGCCATCAATCACTACTACTATGTCAGCAAGATGGTGGCGAAGGACAGTCTAAAAAGTAATTGTGAGTCGTATTTTGCTGCATGTTCAAACGGCTTATATTGGCATTTTTGAGGCGAGATCAGTCTGAGATTTTGCCAGTCCAGCCTTTATTATTTTTATTATAATTATGATGTATTGCTTCAACCATTGAGCCAATATCATTCATGCAAAGTGAAAATATCAATACATATCATCTTTAGAATACACCTTTTGAAATTTCCACCATATATTTTTCTTTTTGTTGACAAAAAATATAGTTTTTCTAGGAGAGCTCAGTAATATCATACATCATATATTAGTTGTTTTTTGCAAGTTGATATGAATATTACTGATTGTGTTATTTGGACACCTTCCCAACAAGACATCATGACATGTTTGGTAACAATTTTAATTTATTGTAATTTAAAAGTAATTGCATACATTTATTTTATTTCCTTTGTCTGTGAAGTATGTCTGTTTACAGAAATCAGGACAGTGCAAACAGACAGTGCAGGAACCAAATGATGGTTTTATTCCACAAACAACTTGTAAATGTTGCTGCCGTGTTTGCACATTGCTGTATCTCACACAGGAGGTATGGAGGTTTTTTGTTATTAGTCACATGTTAAAGTCTTTCTGTGGGTTTGTAATCTGTGGGGAGTCTACTTTTTGTCTCTGATGTCTTGGTTCAGTTGGCAGGTAGTTAAAAAGTGCAGCTGGGTTCCCACCTCATGCTGTGTGCAGTGGGTGTGCAGTCTGTCCTCTATAGGAAGATTGCACAAAGTGAGAAAGTTCCTTAGTTTTGGATCAGTCACAGCCTGGATTCATTTAGAGATTCTGTGATGAATCCTGAATTAAATCTTGATTCGTTAAAAATTCTACGGCCTCCATTATCATCATCCATTGTTGTTGGGTGTCTTTCCAAGAGGTCATTTGTTTATTATTGTGACAATGTGACCTTATTATTTGTAAGCTGTTTGGTTGAAATGTGGATTGTTTGGATGGGCTTTTAATTTATAAAAATGGAAAATAAATGACAGAAAATTGTTGTTTTTTAATTGTATTTCCAGATAAGCATTTATATATTTGTGCATTTAGCATGAATGAAGTTGAAAATAAAAGTTATGTTGCACTAATTATTATTGTATGATGTTTTTTGTTATTGTTATTATTAAGTTATAAACTTATTTTGCCTTATACTGCTGCCAGAGCAGTACATTAATTAGCTTGCTGTTCACAGTAACACACTACTGCTGTTGTTTTCTGTACGAATGTATTTATGTATAATAAAACTTTACGGTCTCAATGGAAATTGAAGTTCATAACAAAGACGTGTTACCTCTTCAGCAGACAAACTTGAAAACAGAGAAGGTAAAAAAAATTAAAAAAATCTATAATTTGCAGCCAAATGTTGCCATTGAACGTTTATGCACATCACAGTAATATTAAAAAAAACATTTTTTAACCACTGCGACTCATTGGATCATAGGTATAAACACATTCACATGTTGTGAATTCAAACAAAAGAGATTGGTTAAGGTTCAGAAAGAAATCAATTTAAAAAATTAAATAAAAAATAAGATAAGATAGAACTTTATAAATCCTGAAGGAAGTTCTTGTTCCAGAATGCTCCAAAGTTACAAAAACAACCACAATATAGGATAATATAAGAAAAACAATGAGCAAAATAGGTAACAATAACAATATATAATATAAATATGACTATAAATATAAAAGTATAAAAGTGTCAGTAAAGTGGGTAGAATGCAGATGACATGGCATGTAATAAATACAAATATATTGCACATGATAATAAACATAATAAATTGTTCATTAAACCTACTGTATGTAACCACTGGAGGCTGTTTCAATACAGGTATGAAAGTAGAAAATACTGGACACAGTTATGGAAATTATGTAGAACATGACGTTAGAATGTGACATATCTCCAAAAAGGACCCCATGTGTAATTTGTTGAGCAAATGCAGTTTGTAGATAGCGGGGCCCTCTAGTGGCTGTACAGATTATGGCTGGCATAACTGGCATCAACCAAGACAGATAACTTTAGATGTTTAGATATTGAAGTCTTGCCAGAAATGTAAACAGTGAATGATTTTTTTCTTTTGAATTCATATTTACTCGTCAAACCACTGGCTATACAATACAAGGAAATGCTCATGTGGAAATGATTGTACTGTACTGGCCTACAAAGCCTAACTGCAGCTACTACATTTTTGGTCAAAATTGAGTTATAGCTAAAAATGAACTCAATAATGTCTGTTTTATCTTGTGAAAAAGTTTTAGATTTCAATTTTGCTTTATTTCTGAGAAATAATTACATAAAACACACAAAATCCAACTCAAAACCAAGCAGTAATTGCACTTACCACCATCTGCATTGAATATATATACTGATTTAAACATAAAAATAATAGAAATTATAAGTTTATTTGATAGGGTTAGGGTTAGTAAAAAAGTGTGATAAAATTATATTAAGACTAATATATAACATTACTTTATACTAAGTCTTAAATACACAAATATTTGAATAAAGATGTTAAACACTTTTAAATACACATATAACAAAATCAATTTGAAAATGTTTATTCACTGAAAACAAAATATAAAAGCTGATAGAAGACAACAACATTGTAGTTACTCCATTCTGTTTTTGCATTACTATTAAAACCTTTTACAGCAATGCAGTAACTACATTTTTGGGGTCAAAGGTCAAATAAATCATCATGATTTTTGAGCATAAAAATGACATCATCAATACATGTAGAAATAAGTGTCATATCACTTATCTTTCATGCAGCTGAGTGATACCTTCATAAATAGAGCTGTCAGTCTAAATGGCATGATATTATATGAACACTCTTTGTGCTCACATGCCAAATACCCTATATAGGAAACGTTTTAAAGTCAGAGAGAGAAACCATAAAAATCTGAAAACATTAATGGTAAAAATGTAATGGTCTGCTTGTCTTGTGTGTGCACTTCCTGTTTTATTTTGTAGTTTTGGTTCTTGTATGTTGTGTCTAGTTTTACTTACTGTTTTTCCCAGCACACCTGTGTCTCATTTGTAATCAGGCTTGTCCTTGTTATACCTATGTTTCCTCCTAGACCTTGTCAGATTGTCTTTGTCTCCACTGTCAGCACAAGCCTGTATTTTGCCTGCCTGTTTTGGGGACTGTTTCTGTGGATTACCGTTGTGTCATTTTGGATTGTTTTCTAGTTGGATCCACAATTAAATGTTAGATTTTTTTGTACACCAGTCCAATTTCTTCTGCGCCTGAGTCCCTGTATTGAATCATTTAAAAAAAATAGCAATGAGGAGATTGTGGAGTGCATATGACATTATGTTTTATTTACAAAGCTTTCTTACATTCAGTATGTGTTATCTATCACATACCAACAGCTGTTAGGATTTTGCTCCACTAGATGACGCCTCTACCAGGTACCCAGGATTTGCTCAGAACTTAACAGAAAATCTTTCTCCTATTTTGCATCCCAAACATAGTAAATTAAATAAAAGACGCACAGGACCACAGAAGTCATGCAAAGTTAAAAAGCCAGGGAATAAAAATGGGTCTTAAGACTAGACTTAAAACACTCCACCATGGGGGCTGTTGGGACGTGGAGGGGGGGCGTTCCAAAGTCTGGGGCCCACCACCAAGAAAGCCCTGTCCCCTTGGTTTTAAGTCTGTCCCCCCCTGTTTTAAGTCTGTCCCCCCTGGTTTTAAGTCTGCCCCCCTGGTTTTAAGTCTGTCCCCCCTTGTTTTAATTCTGCCCCCCTGGTTTTAAGTCTGTCCCCCTGGTTTTAAGTCTCGCTCTAGGCACCACCAGCTGGAGCTGGCACTCGGACTTCAATCCGTCCATCAATCCCTTGATGTACTGTGGGGCCAGGCCATTCAAAGCTTTAGAAACAAACAATAAAATCTTAAAATCAATACGAAAATGAACAGGGAGTCAGTGCAAAGACGCAAGGATTGGGGTAATGTGTTCCTGCTTTTTTAGCACAATACTGCGGTTTTACTTTCATAAGACACCTTGATAAGACATGTCGGCCTTTCAGAAAGGCTCTAGCTCTTGCGAAACAGTTTCCCCCCCAGTGTGACAACGAACTGTTCGGCTTCTTGACAACATTTGATCCTTATCTGCAAAACTAATTTCTTTGTGTATTTAAACACTACCTTCAACTGAAACTGCACCTGTGATGGAAACATGGCCAGTTAAAATGAAGTCATAAAATTACATATGGACAATAAAGTTTGATTAATGTATTACTTAACAGTATTCCACACAAGGTGTAATAGAGTAGTGTTCTATGGTTCAGATGCAATGTACTACGTTTTCCCTTTTAAAAAGGTCATAAAAAAACAGACAACTGTTAAGCTTTCCTTAGATTTAAAAAAAAAAAAAAAAAACATTATATAAAACCCATTTTAAGAATAGTAATAGAACTTTTAAGTTACACTGTTTATTAATCAGAGCTTTGAACTCTCACAGAGATACAAAGTCATTAAGCTGTGGGGCATGGGTCTCAAACTCACGGCCCGCAGGCCAATTGTGGCCCTCGTGACGACATTTTGTGGCCCCCACCTTGATATGAAAGTTTAATGTGAGTTTTATATGAATGGCACTTTACCGTGTTGTGTGTGGAAGGTCTCTCTAATTACTTTTTTTTGGTAATTTTGTGTCTTTAAAAAAAAATTATTTTGTGTCTTTTTTGGTAATTTTGTGTATTTTAAAAGAAATAATTTAATGTCTTTTTTAAAATAATTTAATGTCTTTTTTAAATAATTTTGTGTCTTTTTGGTAATTTTTATTATTTTTTTAATTAATGTTGTGTCTTTTTAAAAATAATTCTGTGTCTTTTTTTGGTCATTTTGTGTCTTTTTTGGTCATTTTGTGTCTATTTTGGTCATTTTGTGTTTTTTTTAAGTAATTTAGTTTTTTTCTGTCATTTTGTGTCTTTTTTGGTCATTTTGATAGTGCCTCCAGCAGCCCCCATGTAATTTGAGTTTAAGACCCCTGCTGTAGTGTGTTCTGAAGTTTATTCTGTTACCAGGGTGCAAAATAGGAGAAAGATTTTCTGTTAAGTTCTGAGCAAGCCCTGGGTACCTGGTGGAAGCGCCATCTAGTGGAGCAAAATCCTACCAGCTGTTGGTAAGTGATAGATAACACATACAGTATGTAAGAAGGCTTTGTAAATAAAAACACACCCATGCTGCTGTCTCCTTTGGCTTAATGAAGGCCAGGAAACCAGATCACACTGATGTGTCTGATTATATACCAACCAGAGATTGTGGGAGGCTTACAGGAAATCCATGACTTTAATTTAATTTTCCTGTCAATTTTCTCTGATGTGCATTATGTATATTATTAATGTGTATACTAGGAGAGCAAGGATAAGAGAGACTTGATTCGGTTTCTCAGAATTTTCTTAATTTTATACAAGTCAGTATTTGTTTTGTGCTTTAGACACGAGGAGATGGAGGGCTTTAGCTTAAGTAGACGGTCAGGTCATAAATTAAGCGGTCAATTAATAAATTAGCTTTTTCTAAATTTGCTGTTCTACAACTGAATGGGAACAAAATCTTTGCATCTCAATAGACCTCCATTTTTTTCTCTGTTAACAGCAGTAGTTGTTTGCAATTAAGGACTTACAAAGTGTGAAAAGTTAGCAACTACTAGTGAATTAGTTATAAGGAACAGGGCTGCAACTAACGATTATTTTCATTATTGATTAGTCTGTCGGTTATTTAAACGATTAATCGATTAGTTGTTTGGTCAATAAAATATTGAAAAATACCAATCAGTGTTTCCCAAACCACAAGATGACGTCCTCAAATCTCTTGTTTTGTCCACAAACCAAAGATATATTCAGTTTATTGTCATAAAGGAACAAAGACACCAGAAATATTCACATTGAAGAAGCTGAAATCAGAGAATTTGGACTTATTGTCTTTATAAACTGCTCAAACCAATTATTTGATTAATTTAATAATCAATTATTGTTCTATTAATCAAATAATTGTTGCAGCTTTAATAAGGAATATATTCTGTATTATAAAGATTTCATTAACATTTATATAGACACTATCATTACTTGTAGTCTTATTTTTTGATACACAGGAATAGACCATATAAATTAGGTGTTATTAAGGGAGAATTACTATATTTGTTTTATATCAAATGCCCTAGTAAAGTGCTTTATCATGACTAAAAGGGTGTTAATTTGCTACTAATATTCATGCTATTGAGCAACTAGTTAATGGTGAATACGTACCTTGATATGTTTTGTAATGTTCCAGATATCTGCTGTAATCTCAGTGCACCTTACACATGCTAATACTCTGCACAGCTACCAGCAATAATCTATGATTTAGTATAATTTTTACAGTTGTATGAGGAAATGTCCTGATCAGCAATTCAAAAGTTTCAAAGATCAAATTGAACATGTTTTGGTTGACTATCAGGAACTGAGTTGTATCGGACACGCTGCTGATCAAATAGAAAGCACAAGACTGACATCTAGTGGTGAATATGTAGTATGTGCAGCATGTTGAAAGTCATCTTCAGCTTGTTATACTTGCTGTTTCATAAACAAGCCCACTGTTAATTTTATGATGTAAAAACTGAATAAATAACTTGTATATTATAAATTTATATGTAAAGATTTGTTTGGTTGAGTCCAAAACTCTTATTTCCTAACACAAGCATCTATTTGTCATCACAGAAATCCCAATATTACCGTTTCATTGTGTATTTCATCAAATCTGTTGCTATAACATCAGACAGTGAGGTGCTGCTATATAACACATTTTATTGGATAAATGTATTCCCTTATTCAAAATTAGAAGAGATAGAGAAAACAGCGTGTGTTCTGATTTTCAGTGTCAGTTCTTATTGATTTTCAAGTTAACTGTACATGAAACGTTAGATTATATTTTACAAAATGTATTTAAAACTGTTCCATGACTTATACAATAATTCAAACACATTCAACACACCATTAATAAGTAAGTAATTGAAGTTCACAAGTCTTAATGGTAATGCTTTTAGCACATTTTCTATCTGCCACAACCAAATCAATATCACAGCCAACAATAAGTGGTGAACTGGAGACACACACACACACACACACACACACACACACACACACACAATAGTAAAAAAATAAATTCCTTTTTTTCTCACTAACCTACCTACTGTTGCTGATTAATGGAGGAATCCAGAAATTAGACTGCTCTGGTCTATTTATAGAACTCTGTTTAAGAGGTCAACATGGAACAGGAACTGTGATGGAGTCGAACTGCAGAACTATGTTTTCTATTAGTCAAAGAACAAAATTACTTTTTGTCATTACACTATACCTTATATATGGTATGGCTGCATAGTTTTCATAGCAGTTTAAACATTTAATATCAATTCACAACAAAGACACTCACTGTGGCTGTGCTCGCTGTGTGATAATGTTTCATATCACACAGCTGTGTCAAGGAGCGGGGAAACAAGGTAAAGATCTAGTCTATACATGTCACATTTACAATTATTTGTTTATTAATAAATAACCTTTTTCAAATACAAATTATTTTATATTAAAACATTTTTTAAAGCATTTTTAAGGTACACATCAAGCTTTTCCAGCTCTTTACTGCTGTGGTAAATTACACATTTACATGAAGTGGATATGATTTATACAGTTTATTTTACTTCTTCATCACAACATATTAAATGTAACTGTGCTATTAACAACCAAAATTATGCTTTGTGACACCATTCTACTGAAGGGCGACAAATCAAAGGCAAAAATAAAATTAGTTTCATGTTTAAAAATGTATCACGTGTTTGTAAGTTGACTTGGAATCCTTCATAATATAATATAATATAATATAATATAAAGTAATATGTATTTCAAGCAGTTTCACTTCATTAAAAATCCAATCACTTTCAAACCTTGAAACACAACATTTAACCTCAAGTGCTACAGTAGTAGTAACCCTGATTGTTCATGACATTCATAAAAAAAATGAATAATTTAGAGTATGAAACCTAAAATAAGTTATCTTTATATAGCTTCATGTGCCTGAATAACTTCCCCAAAGCCCAAAGGTTTCAATTTAAAGTGGTATAAAACACGTATAGTACACCAATACTGATGGGAGGTTGTGACATATGAATGTATATTTTTTCTTAATCGCATATATTTATTGATTGACTGTTTATTGACTCATTAACTTGATGAAACTGTGATGTATGACCTTGATACGGACGTCCTTTATGACTGGTTGTCACCTCCAGCCAGTTCAAGTAAACAACCTTCTCTCAGCCTTTGCTGCATCCGATTACAGCTGAGTGTAGGATGTTTACATAAACTGCATCTGAAACTGATACTGAGGATATAGGCCAACAAAATAGAAAGTTATGATTCAAACATAACCGAAAGGGCCTAATTACTAATGTTAACTACTGCTACTATTAGTCATACAACCTTCGAGGATTTTAAATAAGCAGGTCACTGCACATTTACCTACTGTAGCCTTTCCATTGGAGTGGAGCTGGAGGCAGTCGGCAGCAGCAAACATCAGACTGAAAGCTCTGCAGATAGACAGCTTCCAGTCGGGGATGTTTACAGCCACAAACAACCTTGGGCATTTGTAACCTCAGTCACAGACAGTTAGAGACAATGTTGACAAGTAATGGACAATGAAGTCAGCAGGACCAGGACTTAAAAGTCGAAGGCCTTCCTTCAATTTTTCCCCCAAGATATCCCTATTAAGCATGCTGGAAACTGTGTGCTTCTACCTGCAGGTGTAACTCAGTAAAGTCAGGAAACAGTATGGAAAATGGCCATCTGATGAGGACAACACTACTGACTGCCACTGCAGATGGTGCCCATAGTGAATCCAGATTCCAGTGTCTTGTATTTTCCCTAAAAAACTGCAGAGGAAGAGAAGTTAGCCTGACCTCATTCTATTATACTGTTTAAGTCAAACTGAGTAATCATACTGATGCTGAGGACGACTTTCAATGACAACGCATTAAGATATTCAACTCCAAGCTCACTGCCAAGCATCTATTAAGTCTAATGATTTATAAACAACTGCTATGTTTTTCTATGGATTATGAGTCAATTTTCAAAAACTTTGTTTATCTGTTGTCATTGCACTGCTTTGTAAAGATTAACAAGCTAGCCTGTTATGACATTTTAAGCATGTGTTAAATGACATAAAGTATACAATTACGGTGAGGATCAGTGATTCTACACTGTGTTGAGGTATAACGGTGCTGTAATGTCAGTGGAATTAACACAGCTGGGAACATTGACTGTAGCAAGGCCAGCTACTGTGTCCTATCCTGGCTGACTGCAACACTGAAAAAGCTAACTTAAATAGCAATGTAGCCTTTAGTAACAACCGCCAATTACCCTAACTACATTTATATCGCTAGCGAACCGCTTAAAGTAACTTTGTGTAGTCAGGCTCCCTGCCAAAGCAAACAATGTAATGTGGTAACTGTTAGCACTAGCTCCTGTTAGCCAACGACCTAGGCTAGCTAGCTAGCTGCTGTTAGCTTCTCTGTGACCCTAACCTTCTGCTGTCTGACGTTTTCTTACCGGCGGATAAAACGGTCATTTCCACACAAGATGAGGTCCACGGACGCTGCAGTGATTTGGTTCGGAGTTTGAGTTAATTTCTTGCTGTTCTGTCCCATTCTGTGCAGCCTGGTAAGTTTCCTTCCGTTTTCATTCACTTGTCTTTATTTTGACCTTTGGTTACTCGACACCAACATTGACGTCATTGTCATGGCAACAAAGCCCCGCCTACCGCCAGCCCTGACAGACAGGATAATTGCATTTACATTTTACACTTGACATTCAGCCAATACCTTTGCATCTTACACTGAATACAATCCTCTTATATTGAAAGTTAAATGCTTAACAAATGCTTGCAAATACAATACTTTCCTGTACCTAACAAATAAGCCAATCAGAAACTAAAAACAAGTTAAAGTAATTACACTTTTCCAGGCAAAGTGAAGCAACCAGTTGACTATTAACAGAAGTACTGAGATCCTTTACAGAGCTAAGTAAAAGTACAAAGAAAACAACAACAACAACAACAACAACAAAAAATGCATTTATTTTTTTTTTGCACTTTTTTCCACTTTAGTTGTTCAGTAAACATATGTAGTCATGGATACATGTTGCCCAGCAAGAAATATTTGAAGGATGTGAGGGCATGATTATATGTTAGAACTGAAACTCTAATATCATCTCCTTATGCGTGTTCTTAATGTATGTGTGTTTGTCATCATGTGAAATAATGTGAAATAAAGAAGTATAAATAAATGTATGGACTGGTTATATATTTTGTTTTCTGTTTTAATTAACAAAGTAACCAGTGGTTTTGGATGCCAGATAAATATAGTGGAGAAAAAGGAGAATATTAAATTATAGCTTGAGTAGTACATTGTATTGTAGTATTCAGTCAAGTGACAGGAACTGGAAATAAATATGTGTATCTTAAAACTGTATTTGAGTAGCCTAAATTCCACCAACTACAATTCTATATATTTGGTCATTGCAGTGTTAATGTTTGAGGAATTGGTCAGCAATCTATCTGCTGAAAGCAAATGTGCAGTTTTTTTCTTTTAAGTCCCACAGTCAGTTACTGTATAAACTGTGTACACTAGAGCACTGATTCATTGACACACATATATTCTGTCACATGCTTTTATTTACACCCCCTAGTAATGCGAAATTCATTCATAATATCCATATATAATGTATGTACAATAGCACTTTATAACACATATTTACTTAAAACTTTGTTTTTCTCTATAACTATTTGGGCAATGTTGCTGGGTGCTGAGCTGCTGCCAACGTTTGCTCAGCTTGTTTCTATTATAACTTATTATACTTAAGCAAAAAAAGTCTTTTATGGCTTAAAACTTAAAACTGGATAAAAAGTAAATTTATGACAACTTCTGACAGACATGCACAAAGGGAATGAGACACTATTGATAGGCGGCTAAATGACCTGAAGCGTGTACTTGATCAAAATGACAGATTTCTTTGCAATTTGGTTGATGTAAATACACAACTCAACAAGATATATAACATATATCTAGTCGATTTTAGACATATTGATGCAGAAAAGTTACACATTATTCTTTTCATGTATTCATCAAAACAGTTCCTGAAACTAAAATATTTCCCCTTTGGTTCTGAGAAATTGGCTCTTGTCATGACATGTCACCTTGTCTTGTTATCTAAGCCAAACAAACACATTATAATGGAATAAATGGATCATTCTACCATTAAAAAAAAATCTCATTTTTATTAATGTTTTACTATATATGACTCATCTCTTTTCTTTTCTATTATCATTGTGTCATCCTTTGTCATGACATAAAACAGCTCAAGTATATTCATTTAGAAAGTACACAGTGAAACACTGCAGACCTCAGCTCTGCTTTAGCTCCCAGAGTCCTCTGTTTGGTTTCGTTGGAGCTTGAGGGGAAATGCTCAGTCCAAAGTGGTTATGTGGTCCGTCAATAACCCACTCACTAAAAATTAACATCACTCTGACATGTCACCTGTTTAAATTGGACAATTACCTTGTAGCTTTGAGCAACTGATGTGCCTCTGCCTATGGCTGTCTCCTTCATGTTGTAACATATTCATTTCTTATGCTTAAGTATGTTGACATTTTGATAAGTAGTGCATTCATTAGCCTAATTAATTACTTCAACTACTCATGCTTAATATATCACAGTGAACAGTTTGGCTCTCTTCTGTAACTTTGCCCGTAGGGTTTGTGAGCACATGTTACATTACTGGCGCAAAACATGCTCAGTCACAACTCATCACATACATACACTAGTGGTCAGTACCTCTTGCCATCATCAACAGACGCATAAAGAACTCTTTAGTGCCACTTCTGACATGTCAGGGACTGCTGTACATTTCTGTTGGTTACATGACTTTTGGCTTTAAAAAATAAAAGGGTTGGGGTTAAAAGTAATCACTTCCACACACTGACAACACTGACTTTTGGTTTCACTCAGGAAACGGGACTCGATTGACCAACTCTAGTCAACACTGGTCTCCTGGGTCAAAGTCAAAACTTTGAGCCATCTATCGGACAAAAACGCTGGTCTCCTGGGTCAAGTTAGTCTGAGGTTTGTTTGACCAATTCACTTACATGGTCTCTTGTGTCAAAGACCAAGCTTTAATTGACCCATCAACCGGACACACTACTGAGTCCAAGTCCAGGGTTTTTTTGACTCACCCACCAGACACGAACAACGTTCTCTGGGTCAAAGACGTCAGTTTGTCTGACCAATCCACCAGACACGAACACCCAGCCTGGTCTCACTCCCAACACATCAGATTCTAATGATTTGTCATGGCCCTCTGCGTCAGAAAGCGACATTCATGCCAGCCTTATTGTCTGCATGAGATGCACTGGGCTTTCAATCCACCGTACACGGACTAGTAGGTTAAAGACCAAGGTTTTTTTAACCTATCCACCAGAGACGGTCTCCCAGGTCCAAGAACAGGGGTTTGTTTGACCCATCCATTGGACACGAACAATGGTTTCGCTCCCAACTGGTCAGATACTAGCACTTTGTCTCAGTCCTCAGCATCAGATACCAACGCACAGGGCACCCTTAGTGTCTGTATGAGATGCATTGGGCTTTCAGTTAACTCCAATGTAAAGTTTAAAATAACAGACGTAAAAAAAAGAGTGCAAAAGTCCATTCAGGGTAGCTGGATGAGTCAAACAAACCCCGGACTTTGACCCAGGAGACCTCTGTTGGTTTCCCATTGGGAACCAAGAGTGAAAGTAAGTATATGCAATCAACCTGCAAAACTGCGTCCAGTAAGTGCAAAAGTAGTTGTTTTTAAAACCCAACCCTAATCTTTAGACCCAAGAGTCAGGTGGCGTTTTTGCCTTAAGTTAACCGTTTCCTGTAAACACAGAGGTTTATCTAGAAAAAACACTATCCATGCATGTCCAAAACTGATGCAAAAGGATAACTTGTGGGTCTGTATCGGATGCAGAGGGCCATGACAAAGCATTATTATCTGACAAGTTGGGAATTGATTGGTCAAACAAACCCTGGACTTGGACTCAGGAGACTGTGATGGGTCAAATAAAGCTTGGTCTTTGTCTTTTAAGTGTTGATATCAAATCAAATCAAAATCAAAATTTATCCCCGAGGGAAAATTCAGTTAGTCTGGTAGAATCTCTGTTGGAATGAGACAGCCTAATGGCTGTAGGAGAGAAGGATCTTTTGTATCTCTCCGTCCTGCAACAGAGAGAGAGGAGCCGTCCACTGCTGTTTTTTTGGTTCATAAAGGTTTTGTGTAGCGGATGATCTGGGTATTTCAGGATGGCCTGGAACATCTTGACAGTGCATGTCTCCACCACCTCCTCCAGTGTGTCCAACCTGGCTCCAACCACAGAACCAGCTCTTTAGACCAGTCTGTCCAACCGCCTTGCATCTCTGTGTGTGATGCTGCCTCCCCCAGCATAAAACAGCATAAAACAACACACTACCACCACAGACTGATAAAACATCTGCAGCATCTCACTACAGATGTCCAGAGATCTGAGCTTCCTGAAGAAAAAGAGGCGGCTCTGCCCCTTTTTGTAGAGAGCGTCAGTGTTTAGGGACCAGTCCAACTTATTATCCAGGTATACACCTAGATACTTAGAACTTGGCACCACCTCCATGTCCACCCCACAGGTATTCACTGGCTGAAGAGGGGGCTTGAACCTGCGGAAATCTATGATAATTTCCTTAGTCTTTGAGGTGTTCAGTAGGAGAACAGGAATGGAGCCAGAACAGTGCCTTGTGGAGCCCCTGTGCTGCTCATTATTGTCCCAGAAACACAGTTCCCAAACCTGACATACTGTGGTCTTCCTGTCAGCTAATCTGTGATCCAGGAGATGAAGGAAAGATCCACTCCCATCTCTGTGAGCTTTTTTTTCGGAGTATGTTGGGTTGGATGGTGTTGAATGCGCTTGAAAAATAAAAAAAAACATGATCTGACAAATGGGATGAGAATGCATTGGAATTGTGGCATCCTGGGTCAAAGTCTGGGGGAAACTTCCCTCCCAAACCAAATGAACGTTTGCGTTTTACGTTTGTTTGATTTACATTGCATTGGAATGATTCATAATGAAGGGTTTACATTGGAGACAAGGTCAAATATATTTGTATAAAATTATAGAAATGGACGTAACCCTCTTATATGTTATATTTGCAACCTTTGTTCACATTTGTAACATTTAAAATTCTTTATTGAGCATGATGGTGTTTTGAAAGTAAAAAAAAGATTAAAAATCACATTTTATGTTGGACTAAAGGACTAAAAAGACACAAAATGACCAAAAAAAGAGACAAAATGTCCCAAAAAAGACACAAAATGACTAAAAAATACCCAAAATGAGTAAAGTTGTTACGCTAAACACACAAGAAACAAATAAAATAGAGTCACACTAGAATAAAAACCAGAGTTGGATCACATTTATGTTGTTTTTTCTATTTGGTTCAAAATGTTGATCCAGTAAGTCAGAATAAAAAATAAGAATAAAATATATATCAAAATGGCATTTAAACATTTTTTAAGTGGTGTATACAGGCAGGATGAAAAGGATTAAAAAATGGACAAAATAGCCCCAGATTCTATAGAGTTAAGTGCCTTTAAGTTAAGAGACATATTGACAAATGGGTAGAGACTGGGGGCTGTAGGGGGAAAATTTACGTTTTGTCTGTATCAGAGAAATAAACAAGCCATGCAGCCTTTATATGGACTATGTTGTAGCTTGTGTAAAATGCTTTATTCAGCTTCCTCCACATGAGGTCAGGCTGGATCCATCTGCTCACCATCTCTCCTCTTTATCCATGGAGCCACCACAAACTTGTGATGGATTACAGGACATTTATTCACTGTTTAATATTCAGTGCACATAAATGTGTTGCTAGATTACTCTGAGTGCCCAATTTTTTGGTCTGAAATGTAAAGCAAGATCAGCAAATGCAAATTTCTTAAATTCTCCCCCAATGTATAATAATAACAATATTCATTAGGTTTCGGAACAGCGGTGTCCGTATGTAACACTGCTGAAGATTTCTTAATAATTCATATAACATATCTCAGTTATTTCTTATAAAAAGACCAGGCGAAGAAAATCCATCTATAACCTAACCAGGAAAATTGATTCCCTTGTCATTCTGTGTGGTCTGAAATTGCCCAGAGCTATTATGAGAGAGACTGATTTTCTCTGTGCAGTCGAGTGGAACAGTCTCTCCTTTTTGAGAGATGTGAACAGATTCATAAGCAACATCACCGCTAAAGAGGTATGTTGTCAAGGGCTCTCTGCCAGATATCCTAAACACGTTCAACTCTTGGTGTCATTTAACCAATGATGTCTTATAAAACAGTAATTAATATGTTTACAGGGGTTGTGATTTTATTTATTTTCTTCTTTTTATTTTTTATAAATTTGACTAAAACCTGCCCTATGCGTTTTGTTTCAGATATTCTAGTACAAGAGTAATAGTACAAGAAAATAAAACACATCTTAAAATATGTACTTGTAAACATAATAAAAAGAATATATTTGACAATACGTTTGAAAAAAATAAAAAAAGTATTTTCAATAAAGAAATATATATATATATATATATATATATATATATATTATTTAATTTTTTTATTATTATTATTATTTTTATTTAAAACACTTTTTTCAAATGAATAGTCAAACATATTCTTTTTATTATTAAATATTGAATAAATATAAATAAATGAATAAACAATAAAAATGATTTTAAGATATTTTATATTATAAACATTAAAAGGAAAACAATTTTAGGAAATGTATGTAACCATTAACATCTACAGACAACAACAAAAAAAATTAATATGTAATCCCAAAAAAAACAAAAAACATTTGCTCTCTAATGCATTCAATTAATTTGAAATTCAGAAAATATGAAAATCAATTATATTTAAATATATTAGGAAAACATAACAATAGAAAAAGTTATGAAATGAAAAGAATGTCGGGTGATATCAGCAAAAAATGTCCCTACGTGCTTTTAGAAGTCTGTGTGTTTTTGTGAAGTGATATATACAACGATCAATACAGTAATTTCAAAGTTCCTGTGAAATGTGTGTCTGGATGGTTTTACTGTGGAGGCTGGAAATTACAGAGGCTATCATTGCTTTAAAGAAATGTATGTTTGGGGGCATGTGTGCTTGATTGACAGTCTTGAACACTTAGTTGTGGTGGTGGTTGCTGCTTCCTCGCTCTTAATGTGGTTTTTGGAGAGAGAGGGTTGGACAAGTTGTGAAGTCTGTTTTTAGTCTTTGTAGCTCAAAACACAGTGCAGGGTGTGGACACATACGCACATGGGCTGATTATGAGACAATAGCCTTTCTGACTTTGTAGGCATTTAGCAAACATTGTTGTACTTGTTGATTTGTGTCTCTTCATCGTCGTTACGCCTCTCTCTGTGGTGATTTTGTATCTCTTTGTGGTCAATTTGCACGTCTTTGTAGCTGATTTACATCTCTTTGTGGCCATTCCCTGTCTGTTTGTGGTTGTCTTTTATGTCTGTGTAGTTTATTGATTATTTTTTGTGTCTCTTTGTGGTAATTTTGTGTCTCTTTGTAGTAATTTTGTGTCATTGTAGTAATTTTGAGTCACCTTTTAATTGTTTTGTGTCTTTTTGTTGTTGTTTTGTGTGTCTTTTTTGTTCATTTTGTGTTATTATATTAATTTTATGTGTCATTGTAGTCATTTTGAGTCTCTTTGTGGTCATTTTGTGTCTCTTTGTAGTCATTTTGTATCTTTTTTGTTGTGTTGTGTGTCTTTGTGGTCATTTTGTGTCATTATAGTCATTTTGACTCTCTTAGTTGTTTTGTATCCCTTCGTGGTCATTTTGTGTCTTTTTGTTGTTATTTTGTGTCTTTTTGTTGTTATTTTGTGTGTCTTTTCCGGTCATTTTGAGTCTCCTGTAAGTTGTTTTGTGTCTCTTTGTGGTCATTTTGTGTGTCATTGTGATCATTTTGTGTCTCTTTGTAGTAATTTTGTGTCTTTTTGTTGATGTTTTGTGTGTCTTTGAGGTCATTTTGTATCATTATAGTCATTTTGAGCCCCCTTTTAGTTGTTTTTCATCTCTTTGTGGTCATTTTGAGTCTCTGTAGTTGTTATACAGAATCACAACATGAAAGTGTGCACAAAAAAGTCAGTGGATTATGTTGAGTAATCTTGAGAGTCATGATTTCAAGAAGGGACATTGCTGATAATCATTCAAACTGATTTTTTGGTGATCAAAAAGTGTTTGGGGAGGAGTATTTCCAGGACTCAGATTTACTTAGTTTGAGGTGTTCTTCTGGCGTGCTCCTAAAAATACCTTTATTGTAATGGCATAATCATGTTAGACCTTAAAAGTAACTCAGACTTTTTGGCATCAGACATCTTTTTTTGTGAACTGTCCCTTTAAGTTGATATCCACTTTCTGCATGTTCCTGCCACACATCTTACTGCATATCTTGGCAACCCTTCTGTTGTTGTTGTTTTTTGGTGCTTTGTATTTATTGATTGTGTACATGCTTCTTTGTTTTCTCTTGTGTTTTCCTCTAAAAAAGGCAGAGTTTCCTTCTTATTACTGGAAAAAGGAAATCCATCACCAGTTGAAACTAAGCTACTCCAATTCCTCCAGTTGTCCTTGTCTTTATAGTTCAAGTACCATTCAATAATGTCTGAAAAATTAATAAACCATCCTCTTGTACTGTTCAATGCATCTGGGACTGGAGCCTTTTTCAGTATTCAGAGGGCGACCCGTGGGCTGACCGGGACCAGAAGGAAGAACACATTACACCAGTTTAAAGTCCTGATATTGGTTGACTGTCAGTTTCCATATTGATTTTAAAATTATTTTACTTGTTTCTAAAGCACTTATGGTGTATGAACCAGTGTGGCCTCTCAGGTCCTTTGGCACGAGTCTGATAGTGTTGGATTATTATGCTCCAAGCTGCTGGAACAGTCTGCCTGAGAATGTGAGAATGTAAAATTTAAACCTACAGGATGCCTATCTGTTCAATGTGTTCAGCCAGGTGTTTGATTAGGAATGATCATAGACACTATTAACATAATGAACATTATTTTATCCACTTACTGTATTGTTTTTATGTTGTAAAGTTTTACCCTTTTTAATTTAATTTAATCTTATTTTTTTATCTTTATTTTATTATTCTTATTGTTATTTCAATTATTTTTATCAATATGTGTATTACTTTAGATTTTTTTTCATATTATTATATGCCTTTATTATTATTATTATTATTATCATTAATATTATTATTATTATTATTAGTAGTAGTAGTAGTAGAAGCAGTAGTATAATTGTTATTTTATAATCAATTTTAATTGTATTAATTTTTACACTTTATCACTTTTTATCTCTTTTACCTTGGAAGTGATCTGACTTTAATCTTTGATATTTAAGATACATAAATATTTAATTGTATTTATTCATTCTTATTTTACTTTTCAATATTCTTTTACACATACATTAACACATTTTATTGTAATTATTTTGGCATTTTTACATTTATTCTATATTAATAACAATAACAACTAAATTAATAACACTTAATTTTGTTATTATCTAATTGGCAAATTGTTTGTTTGTTGTTTTTCAAGTTCTGTCTAATTATCAACTTTATTTGGATTTATCTTTTTTAATCTATTTTATGTAGTTTTTGGCCTAGCTTTTATATATTATTTTTGATATAAAGCTTTTAAAACAATGATAGTGTTTCAATATTTTTGTATTATATATTGTTTGTTTTCATTATTATTATTATTATCATTGTTATTATTATTATTATTATTATTAGTTAGTGAATAGTAGTAGCAATCCAATACTTTTATATAGTTTTTTGACTTGCTTCCTCCCACTCTCGTAAAATATGCAGCTTACTTTTAACTGGTGACTCTAAATTGCCCATAGGAGTGAATGAGAACGTGAATGGTTGTCTGTCTCTATGTGTCAGCCCTGTGAAAGTCTGCAAACTGTCCAGTGTGTACCCCGCCTCACACCTCTCCAGCCCCCAGTGAACATAAGCGGTTAATGAATTAATAACAGGTGCTACACAAAAAAAAGTTGCTTAATTGCTGTTTGAAAAGCTTGTGCTATGAACAAGGCACCAGCCTGTCACATACGGGACATTGAAGGGACAATTCTGACCACTGAGGCAGGTGCTGTCTGCCAAATAACAGTAACACAAAGGTATTAAGAGAGATTGGTAGAAATGGTATTTAAAAAGATTTATTTTTAAAGCTGTCAATGCAGATTCTTTGAACATTAATCAATTTAGGATGCTTATTAAACATTATTTTGTTTTGAGAGGTTATATTGCTAATAGGAATGGTAATGTTGGACGGTATTTGGAAAGATGGGAAAGGTTTATTGAAGTGGAAGGCTGGCATTTTACTTAACCCTTTATTATTTTCTCTTAGGTTATTAAGTTTACTGATATACTGTATGTTTTATGTGGTAATTATGTTTGATGTTTGTTTGTGTCCAGTTTAGTTTTAATGTTATTTAATGTGTTAAAGTTCTTATTTATTATTGTTGTTTTATTTATTTAATTTAGGTTGGTTTTGTGATTTTGTTGTTGTTCTTTTTTTTTTTTTTTTACTGTGTTTGTCCATTGGTGATTTATGTTGTGTTTTGTTTAAATTAATAAAAATAAAAAAACAACACAATGGTATGTATGTCTGTGTATATATATATATATATATATATATATATATATATATATATATATATATATATATATATACATATATATATATAAGGGAAACATGACATATTTCCTAAGTTTCCAAGGTGACTCAAAATTACCATGGCAACAACTTTGACATTAACATTTTGTTACATACCATGATGATTACCATGAATTTAGCCCAATTAACAATTTAGCCCCTAACATTTGACTGGCTAACATACATTCATTCCCTTAGCTTTGTGTCCCCTTCACTCTCCTTCAAAGAAAGTGGGTTACTTGTGGGCTGGGTGGGGATTGGGCTGAGGGAGATAGTATTCAGAGAACAAAGAACTACAGTAGATATTCCACTCCTATTATAACCAGAGAAAATCACTTCGACCTTGTGACCCAGCAGACGTGATGGTGCTCAGAAACCTACTGTAGGTGTTCGCTCAAGTGCGTCGGTGACTGATCCTGGTGGCATAACATGAATCTTTTCTATGGAGTCTTCTTCATGTTTCACATGTGTACTGCAAAAAAGGGGCGTCTAAAAACAAGATAAAAACTCTAAATCTGAGGGAAATTATGTTGCTGCATGGAGAGATAATTTCACTTGACAAGATTTCTTAAAGTAAGATTGTGTTTTTTTTGTTTTTGTTTTGTTTGTCTGTTCTTTTTTGTTTGCTTGTTTTTCTCATCTGTTTTTTTTTCCATTTGTTTTATCTGTTCCTTATTTATGCTGTGTAATAATGTCTGTTGTGTGTTGAGGGTATAGGTTTGGATATTATTTTGGTTTTTTGAGTGGTGTGAAAGGGACCAGCCCCCCGCTTAGGATTGGAAGGTGTCTCGCTTTCTGTAATAAGTTCTTGACTTTGGCAAGTTTGTGTTTCTGTGCATATTATTAGAGCTATTTTGATTTACCTTATGTGAGGGAATATGAGTTGTGGGGGTTGGAGTTTTGTGCATATCCTCTGTAACCTGTTGATTAATTCTGAAAAAAAAAAAAGTAAGATTGTTAAATCTAGAAATAAGCATGTTGTACGCTTAAAATAAGTCTCTAAATCTAAATTTTTTTTTATCTTGGTAAGAAACAAATAATTTGCAGTGCACTCTGCTTGGGCCAGTTCATCGCTGCTTGCAGCTTTAATTTATCTTGTTTTAAGCGTTCAACATGCTTATTTCTAAATGTAATAATCTTAATTAAGAAATCTTGTCAAGTGAAATTATCTGTCCATGCAGCAAGATAATTTCCCTCAGATTTAGTGTTTTTATCTTGCTTTTAGACAACATTTTTTCTGGGAAAAAAGCTGGGGAAAAGCACATACTGAAAGCCACCAACAAAACTTTCACCTTTTGTTAGGCATATTTAAGTTTTTCATAACACCAAGCCAGCGATCCACATAGTTGTTGCTAATTTTGTCTGTCTAATGTGCTGGGCGGGTGGTACAGACAGCTTATTCACTGAAAACAGCTGCCTGCTGTGTCCGGAAACAAGGCAGATGAGAGTGGCTACACTGAACCAAAGCAGAGGTTTAAAAGTAAATCTGAAACATTAAGTTGAAAGGAAAAAGCACTCGCTGCTCAGATCATTCAGTACACCCTCAGTCTCCTATTCGCCTGCTGGTGATTCCAAAGTAGTTGAGACACTGTGTAAATAATGTTGAGAACAATATTTGATTGCTGATTCTCCTTTCTTGTTCTTCAAATACTGATGCTTTTGATTGGCATTGAAACCCAAAAGATTCTCTTAATAAAAACTCAAAAGGTCTATACATTAACCCATTTGAGCTGGGAAAGCATTACCGCATTTCTACCATTATAACGCTGTTGCGTTATTCTATCATTAAAGCCGGGAAATCGGATACATCGTTTTGTAGTATTTGTAGTTTTTTTCCACCTATTTTCGGTCTCTTGGCCAATGAAATGCATCAGAATACATGTGGGAGTGTCGCAATGCAACACATTGATTTTTTAAAAAACTTTATTGAAGGTTTGGACAAATAAACTCAACTTCTCATGAAAGCCACATATAGGTATAAGCTCTCAAATACTTTTTGAATTTTATTTCTATCTGCTACAGAGGCTGAAAAATCTATTATTTAGTAGGTGTTGACACTAAACTTCCAGAAAAACTTCAGGTTTTAGGGGGTTATTTTAAAATAGGTTTTACAGGCATTTTTTTCAGGCGTTTTAGGCCTAAATGGGTAAAACTAGCAGACTCCTGGAACCTCCCAACACCGGTTCAGATCTTTTAAAAGTGGGATTGTATGACATACTTATCCATAGTCATTGTACAGTACTGTACATAGCAGGGACTGTACTAGGTAGGTTCAGTTCAGTAGCTGCCTGTCCCCCTTTGTTGATTTCCTACCAAAAAGTAATGTACTGGAATTTTTGGTGCACAACTTTAGTTTGGCTGATGGACAATTGCTGTTTGTCTCCTGTTGTTGGAAGTTGTGTCTGGAAGTAGAGGGTGTTTTTTTTTAGCCTAACCCTGCTCTTTTTTCATCTTGGCTTTAGGATGGTGGTTTCGGTTCCTATAACCTTAAGGAAGTGTTTTTTGGTGGCTAACCATTTTACAGCATTAACAACTTGTAAAACAAAGATGGTAACATAGGAAGTCATACAAACAAGTACATGACAGTAGACATGCCCCCAATTTGGAGAGGCAGGCAGGATTATGGATATGGAAGTTGAGCAATGTACTGCTGTGAAACAGGGGCAGCATCCACTTGTGGACGCGTTGGTCCCTCTTGGCCCCCTTGGATGCCCGTGTGGTTGATAAACGTGATGAAGTACCCTCCAGGGTGTAACTTCCATTGGACAAAACTTGATAAAGTTCCCTTTTTAGTAGACAAAACATGGTTAAGTGCCCTCCAGGGTGCCCTTTCAGTGGTGCTGGTACCCCACCCAGGCGGCAACCTCCGGGTCTGAGCAGTGAGGCAAACCAGGAAGTGCCTTAAACTGCATTCTACGGAAAATTCCAACAGGAACACCTTTTTTAGGACTATAACACTATGGTCTCAATCGCTAGAAAAAAATTATTCTTCAAGACAATATGATGTTAATTGTGTAAATAATGGCCCCATTTAGAAGAAAATTGAAGATAAAGAATTGTATGATTTGGGGCGTGGCTACCTTTGATTGACAGGTCACTAACAAGGCGAGGCGTCATCAGGAGAGAAGCAGAACAATGCGTATCGACGGCAACATGTCAATAAAGTTATATAACGTTATATAGATGTAAAAGAGGACGTTTACCAGTTTGGTCTCATAACTTTGACCCTTTCACTGTATTTTCACTTAATGACAGTTTATTTGAATGTTTTGTTCGTTAAAAATTTCTTGTTCAGCGTTTGGTTGGACTAACAGACACTCCAAGGAGTCGCTGTTCAGTTTTCTGAGGTATGTAACATACATTTTGTTTTTGTTTTTTGCAAGCCGTCACCTATGCCCTCTTCAAAGCCACAAGACTCCATTGACAAATACAGTCATTTTACCTGGCAGGACACAATACCTGCTGATTGCTTCGTTTGTTAGTGTCGTGGTAGGAGGCAGCAGTGGACCAGGAACTCCAGTATCCTGTAAGTTAAAATTACTGTTTTTTTAAAGTACATTGTTTCTTCCCCTGTCCATAACATTACATTACTTTTCTTCTATGTTTAGCTTTGCTTTTCCAAACTGGGGTTGTGCCATCCACCATCTACTGTACACTGACCTTATACGACCCCACAGATTTCAAACCATCCTTTTAACTATCTTTCTTGTTGTAAAGCCCCAGTGCAACCAAACAGCCCAGTTTTTCACATTATTAAAATAAATGATGACGGCCTCTATGGTGCAATCACAGCTCCTAAAATTCAAACATTTATGGCATTGTGACAACAAAGTACTGGGTCCCACAGGTATATGTATGTACAGCCTATATTAGGGCATGCAACCCGCTGTGGAGCAGACAGGTTAGGTGATGGACCTACCAGGAGGTCTCTTTTTCCTTCTCCTGAGAGCAAGTTTAAAGTAGATCAGTTTTATAAGTCCTGTTACAGCACACCAAAGCCTGTCAAATCCCGAAGTTCAAAGTGGGCTTAGGCGGTGTATATGTAGCACTGTGACAGCTCTTATGAAGGATCAAGTGGATTATGACCCAAGTTTTAGGTAAAGTGCACCTTTCATGAACTGAAACTGAAAGTGATATTTTTTACCAGCAATATGAAAATGTTATTGGCTGGAGTGAGGTGGGCTTGTCAACAAGCACTTACCTAACCTAGTATTATGTGGACAATGAATCAAGTATTCAGTCATGCACTGAAGGCTTCGTTTATCTTTGTTTTCAGGCGTTTTTATCCAGTCAATAAAATGGATTGCCATGATTTTTGAGTGAAGAATAACAAGGTCCAGTGGGTTATTTTTACCGCTCTCTGAACTTCCTGCTGTCCCTTCGCCGTACTTCTCTTCACTAAATGGTGTGTGCCACTGAATTGTTCAAATGTCAAGAAAAAGCAAAACTCCTAAATGACACCACAACTTCTGAAATGGCTATGAATCTAAACATAAGGGTGTTTCCATTACAGCCCAATACCTGGAATGACGCGAGTCTCACTCACCGAAACACCCCTAATTTGAATATGAGCCGTCCGGAGAGGTCTTTTTTTTGTCCCTGTAGAAGAGCAGGGCCGCTTTTCTCCCCTGAAAAAAGCCTGGTTGCTGATTGGATAGAACACTAAGCAGGATGTGACATAGTACTCAACGCCACAACAACGCGCACCATTTGTAAACGCCGGAGAAGCACTGTTGCCAACTTAGCGACTTTGTTGCTATAATTAGCAACTTTTCAGACCCCCTTGGCGACTGGCGACAAATCCAGCGACTTTTTCTGGTGTTATTGAAGACTCGTTCTTACTCTAAGAAGAGTAAGAACGAGTCGAAGAGGCACAGTCCTCCAGCAGCAGTCTCTCCCACCTGCAGCTGGAGCTGGAGGGGATGTTAACCCCTTTGCGTCTAGTTTGCAAATTGCTAATAGGCTAACAGTTAGCTCTGTAGCAGTACAGTGTGTATGCACTGCTGCTGCAGGAGGTGTTCACTTAGTTTGTTTACAACAAGCACCGGACACTCTGTGCACAGTTAGTGATGCTGGTTAATTCACAATCACAATGTCTTTGATCAGCAAAACACAGCACAGTTAGCGGCCATAGTTGTATCTCCCGTGTTTAATCTGTCACCATGATCGAAAACCATACCTCCGGAGTCTCTAAATCCCTCTGGGGGCCTTTTCGTAGCGGAGACACGCAGAGTGAGCGGACTTGGGGGCGTGGCCTGAGACTTTCCCGGTGGCCACTCTTCCCCCTAAAGGACACACGGCTCATGTTGATTTTGTGATTGAAACATGTGAAGTTCAATAACATGTTACATTACATGTTTTATAAAACGATGTACACATTTTCCAAACCATTTAACGTAAACTCACTTGAAAACTGTACAAAGATATGATACTTAATGTGTCAATTAAAACCAAGAACCAACATCGGACGCCCTTTACCGGCAATCCCTAATGCACTGCAATAAAAACCAACAGGATTGTATAAAGGACATTACTACATGGGCCCAGGAACACACAGACTTACTGTTGTCAGTAAAGTTTGTTGCTGCATCTATTATGCAAGTTAAGATTCCACTAGGCAAAGTCAATAGCAAAAGTTATATATCAAGAATATCCAGAAACGCTGCAGACTTCTCAGGGCTGACACAAAGTGGAAGCGTGTGCTGTGGCCTGATGAGTCAACATTTCAATCTTTTTTTGGAAATCATGGGCGTCCGGGATTGATACCAGCACAACATTCAAAAACCAGCATGCTTGATGGTATGGCTGTGTGTTAGTGCCCATTGCATCATGGGTAACTGTCACATCTGTGAAGGCCCCATCAATGCAGAAAGGTACACTTTGGAGCAACACATGCTGCCATCCAGACAACTTCTTTTCCAAGGATGTCCCTGCTTATTTCAGCGAGACACATTCTGTACGTGTTACAGCAGCATGGCTTCAAAGGGAAAGAGTGCAGGAACTAGACTGACCTTCTGCAGTCCAGACCTGTCTCCCACTTGAAATGTGTGGCATATTATGAAGCACAAAATATAACAACATAGACCCCAATATGTGATATATTTTCTGTTACTTTTAATCATAAAGTCTCTGCTTTTCTAAAAGGCTGCAGTATGACCTCCAGATCATGTAACAGCCGGTTTAAACCAGAAATAACGTACTGTAGGATCTGGGATTTGTCAGATATTAGAGGCGTTTGGAAGCAGAATATAAACAGTATGAGTTGTATCCTTTTAAGCTTAAAAAGTAGACTTAGCAGCGTGAGCGTTCACAGAAAACGTGCCCTATACGTGGGGTGTGGGATGTAACAATTGAATTGTTTAAATGATCTGACACAGACAGAAAAGGGGGAGAGAACTAAGGCTTTTATTGGAGAAGGACACCTTTTTTCAGCAGCCTTTGAGATTGGACAAAAGTTCTCCTCCGCTGTACCTAGGCAGTGTATTCTGATGTCTGATAATGAGGAAAACTAAAAGGAACATCAACGTGATCTTTGATTCACTTTCTCACAGAAGAGAGGGAGTAATTTCCACTAGTTCCAAAACTCTTACTGAGTGTTTTTTAAAGAAAAGATGATGGAGTGTATAAAGTTCAGTTTAAAAATGTAATATATTGTCTTTTTACAGTTTTCAATTAAATATACGCCAAAAAAGTAAAAGCAGTCTTTTATTTATATTTTAAACAATGTCTTAACTTTTTGTAGTTATTCACATGAATTAAATGAATGTGTGTGTGTTGTATTTCCTTAAAAGCTTGAAATAATTCACTACCCATACTGCTCCTCCTCAATGGCCTTGGAGGATTTATGTTTTGTGTTAAGTAAGGCTGAAGCTACTCATGTTATCTCACTCCATCAATAGCAAATACATTAACAATATCTAGTCGCTGCAAGCACACTATTAATTTACCACGACCTGTCCCTACAGGGGCAGAATGATTGTTGGAGGCAATGAGGTGTATCTGCTTACCCTTCCCTGGGACACGGTGTCGCTGCTGGGAGATCAATGTCCATTGAGCTCGGAGGAAGAGGGGCAGGCAGGCAGCCAAGAAGCCGGCTGGAGGAAGCCCTCAACCTCAGCTCGAGTGACGCTGTCACCTAAGAGGTCCCAGCAGGCCCTGCAGAGACAGAGAGGGATGTGCCGCCTGATGCTGGAGCCATGTCCTTTCACACAGAAACATGGGCTATCGTCCCTCAAAGGTTGAAGAGGACAGAGGTAATGGATATTGCGAGCTCCGGTTTATGACAGGAAAAACCCAGACCACCAGTGACAGTTAATTGTCAGTCAGACATTATGACATTTATCATTTGGAGATGTGCAGTACCTCTCAATTAAAGCAGCAATAAGTAACATTTGACTCAAGAAAAACATTTGTTAACACTTTACAATAACCAACTAAGTAATGTTTATAGATGGTTTATAAACCAATTATTAAGCATTTACAAAGTGCTATACACATATTTAATCTTTAAATGTTTTCAACCAATTTCTTAAAGATATATGAATAATTTCAAAATCATTAACATACTTAATATGGTGTTAAAAATGTTATAATGAGTGCAACTAAAACTGTTAATAAACTATTCATTATAATTTAATAGTTTGTTATTGGTAAAGTAACTATAAACTTACATTAATATACCATCTATTTGTCATTTATGAATGATGTAGTTAGTTAAACATTAATACATTATGTATTTATCATTCTAAATGGTCTATATACAGTTTATAAATGATGATTAAACATTAATAAACTCTCTGTTTACCATTTATAAATGATGGTTATTGTAAAGTGTTACCAGACATTTTTTTCTATATGAATAAAAACTTAAATTCAATATCAATGAATGCATTCTTGCGCAGTTCAATATATTAATAATATAAACAGCTGTTCACATGCATTTGTTATGATTAAATTACTGATGATCAAAAACTAGCTAGCTGACAACTTTGCTAACACAGCTAAACATCAAGCAAGTGCAACAACATAAGACAGAGCAAACCAGCTATGGAACACCAGCTCCATGTCAGTCTTGTAGCCTTTTATTGCACATAACTTTCTAAAAGCCAGACTGAGATTTGTTCTTGTCTGGTGACCTGATTACCTCATGCAAAATGATTTAAAAAGACAGAAAATGATCAAAAAAAGACAGAAAATGACCATAAAAGACACAAAATGGCCAAAAAAAGACACAAAATGACCAAAAAATACACAAAATGACTAGAAAAGACATGAAGTGACCAAAAACACAGTAACACATGAACACTTTAACACAATGGAGACAGAGCTGACTTCCAAAATGATTTGGCGACCCCAGAAATCATCTTGCGACCCCAATCGGGGTCCCGACCCCAAGGTTGAGAATAGCTGCTCTAGGGAACTTCAGTCCTTGACCTGTCAGTCAACAAGTTCTCCGACAGAAACGGCAGAAGAGGTTGTGTGTCAGTACCACAAATTACGGCGCGGGCCGGCTCGCAATACAACTGCACATTCTAAAAAAGGACAAACGTACGTTGCAGTTTCTTTTTAAGATTATTTTTTGGGCATTTTACATGCTTTATTGAAAGTGAGAGACAGATAGAAAGGGGGTGACAGAGGGGAGGACATGCGGCAAAGGGAGCTCAGGCCGGATTCGAACCCGGCTCCACCGCAACAAGGACTGTAGCCTCTATACATGGGGCGCCTGTGTAACCCACTACGCTACAGACCACCCCACATTGCAGTTTCTGCGGACTTATGTTGTAAAACCACTGACCTTAGGTCTAGGGCAAAAAACATAGACTGTATAAAACTCATGGTAAAGCGCTATAAAAGAGGTGAATAAATGTACCTAAATGCCGGAAATTAGGTACTTACAAGGGTCACATGACTGCCACAAATTACATAAAATATGTAAGTTACATTAACAAAACGTTTTGTGGACAGCTGAGAGTGTGATTGAGTTCTGCAGCTTCACGTCATTCCTTTCCCACCACATAAGCTTTGGTTCCTGATCCGGTTCTATCTAGCTACCTTATTGCTATCTAGCAAACCAGCCTGAGTTTCCAACACTTTTGAATGATACCACTGCAATTAATGATGTGTCAACTGAGCATTGTACATACACAACTGAAGTTAACAGCAGTAGCAGGATGGCAGATTGCATTTTTATCCCCCAAAACATGCACGTAGCAACTATTAATAAGACCAGTCCATGCTGTTTTTATTTTTGTCAATTTGTTACTTGAATGACAATTTGTTGCAAGGTTATTATGTTTTTTTTGCTCAATGATGCCAAAATTAAACTACCTTCCCTACCTTGATTTGGTTTTAATAATAGAGATCCTGTTTTGTGTTTAAAACCACTATTCAATTTGAAAAAGGGAAGGCATATTCAAGCTGCTGATTTAAACCTCTGAAGTCCAGGAGATTTTAGTTCAAATTGGTCAACTTCCTATGCATTAATTTCTGTCTCTGTTTAGCATCTTTCAGTCTGTCCTTACATCACATGCATGGCTCCTTTTTCTCCACACAAACTTGGCTATCAGTCTGATTTTTCATTTTATTTTAATTAACAAAGTATAAAGCTGCCAGGAACCGAAAATACAAACAAAAGACACAGGTTTCTATGGAAAAGTACCATTTTTTTAACCATTTATACACACAAAAACAGCAGAAAAAATAATGAATAATAAAACTGTCTATTTGCATATAAATTAAAAATAGTAATATTTTTCATTATAGAAAGAAAATTCACATTTTAAAAATGGTCTAGAAACATAAATGGCACACTGTGAAAGCTCCTATGATTGCACTTTCAACTGGCTTTCTCAGCTTGTTTACATATGATATATAAATAAAGTTATTACTGTAAATAAAACATGTGTATTTTCAATAAATAGATGGACTCCAGAGGGTTAAAAAAAAAAGAAAGAAAAACATGCTGTTAGCCAAGAATAACTTCATGTCTCCTCTACACACAAACTTCCCCTCTGACCTCTCCAATTCAAAAAAAGGCCAGTGTAAATGTTCCACCCTGCTGCTGTATAAATAAGAGAGTGTATGTTGCAGCTGATAGCCCTTGGAGAAAAGCCACACACTGCATCAGTGAGCCCCGAAAACCTCATGACCCTCAGTGGGGGTCAAAGGTCAATGATAGAGTATTCTCAAGCAGAACGTATAACGGTGGGGTTGGTAGTGGTGCCTGAGTTGGGATTCACTCCATGGAAGTGTGTAAATACAGGACGGAGTATGATAAAAGGAAGGATTTACAGAAAGTGCTCCTGTGCATCAACATCAGTGTGGACACATAGTTATTCCAGTGGGTGGTCAGCCTGCAGGAACGGCGAAACAAACCTTCTCAGCAAATTGTTTTGACATTGAAATATCAGACAAGCAGAAAATTGAGTCTTTGATCTGTTCCATCATGAGGGATCGCTTGGTCATATCAAAATCATGGCTCAAAGGATGTGTTACGAATATGAGAGCACATCATGAATCAAAGCTGGGATACTTGCGCTGTGCTGATAGGAAGCAGTCAAACTCAATGTGATTTTACGGTAATAAATTCAGATTCTTTCATCTTTTCTCATTTAGCTTTTTCGCACCAAAACAGTCTCTCACGTTCTCTATGAAAAGTCACAATTCCCTGCGTGTGACGTCTCCAGCTGCCAGCCCGCAAAAGCTCTCGCAAGGCCTCGCTTGATGTGCCTTTGTCTTCTCTGTTGCTCTGGAGGGGATTGAAATTCCTTGTGTGAAGTGATATTTGAAGTGATTAAAGAGAGTCATTCAGTGGAGCTGACAGTTCTAATGGAGAGCAGAAACTGCTCGTCCAGTCCTAATAGCCAGACAGGCCTCCTGACAGCCGCTGGAGGAGCTCAGAGGCTCTCTGCTGTGGGACAAAGTGCCGAGAGGGATACGTTCTCTGATTTTATTTACAAAGACGTTGTTTGTTTAGTTCGATATGAGCTATGAGAGACAGAATCACGAAACACGGTGAATACACAGCTTTTAAGTTTCATTTGGCACCAGTCTACAACACACTGCGGGTGTTCGCACACTTGGAAGTCTTTTTTTTAAATACTTTTTTGCAAAAAAAATCTTCTTTTAATGTTCATGCTTTTTAATATCTTATTTTCTGCTTCTTTTTTATTTTTATTTTGAAACACATTTACATACAAGACATACAAGTTAAGGAAGCAGGCCTGCAACAACTTATGCACGTCCATCTAAACCATAGACTGTATATAAATAATGGACGTAGTCATCGTGACGTCACCCGTTGGTTTGTGGCCCGTTGGAAGCATCAAGTTCATCGTTACACTCGTCGCCATCTTGTTTCCGATACGGGGAGCAGACCATATCTGGACTGTGGAGGAGAGAGAGGGATCTGATCACTGACTACAGCCTCTCTCTACACCTCAACCTGACTGAGAGAGGCTGCTGCTAATTCATGTTAGCATTAACTGGAGCATTAACTGGGATGTTGGTTTTGGCTAGCAAAAAACATAAACAAAATGTACAATACTGACCTCAGAAAAATGAACAGCGACTCCTTGGAGTGTCTGTTAGTCCAATGAAACGCTAAACAACAATGTAATGAAAGGAGCACCGGTCAAATCCAAGTGGCAACTTTGAGTCCAAAAAGTGAAGCCAGTGTGGAGGTGTCTTCAAGCTGCATTCTTTCTACTGGCCAGGAGGGGGCCATTTCACGGGCTGCAATAAGAATTAGAACAGAAATCAGACTTAAGAAAGAATAAGAGAATAGGAAATAGAACAGATTGTATAGAAATTAGAAATCGATGACTGAATGACTACACTTCTCACTCGATTTATTACCTCAGTAAACATTTTACAATTGAGTTTATGGTCTCAATCAGTAGTTTCAAGTCTTTTTCCATAAAGCATAATGTTCATTTTATTATTCCAATAAGAGTAAAATACATGATAAAGCTGGGTATTCTTAAGGGCGGGGCTCTCTTGTGTTTGACAAGAATACAAACTTACCTCAATCAAAGACTTTATGACGCTGTCATATAGTCAAATTTGTGCTACAGGAATGTTGTCTTCATATAGTAACTTCAGATTGATAACTTATTAAGATCATCTAGATCAATTTTACGCCTCTACATGGTATAGTTTACAGTACATTTGAGGTGAAACAGCCAGACTGTGGAATAGAGCTTTCTACCAGCACATATTGTGACTTGTCAAACACAGGTGTGACTAATAACTCACTAATAAATTATGCTGCAGTCCTACTGTGAATGTTGACTCACTGGCACAGCTCAGTGTATTAGAGGCATCATTGTTGGTATTAGTTCATAGCCATGCTTTTCCTGTTAGGAAGATATACTGTGCTGGTTTCCAGTTCCATACTACACACAGATTGCATATAATATATAATATTTACTAATTGAGTATTAAGTACACTACTTTACTGTTTTGTACTATATAAAAGTACATGACACAATACTATAATGTGTTCAAGGACGTCTAACTGTGACACTTGAAGGCATTTGGCGATTAAACTTATTGTACTTTTAATTCTAAACATTTTTTGTGTATTGTGATTACACTTATTGCACTTTTAGCTCTAAATACTATTTTGTGTATTGTGGGACACTACAACATCAAAAGTACACTGAAAAATCAGTCAATCACAAACAGCTCTGTGAGCGAAGAGCGGAAATTGTCATTGCTCCTCTAAGCTCATATGTCATGTTCATATGATATCTTAATAAATATGACTGGTTTATTCAACTGTATCTTGTTTTTTTATCATGGTGTGAACTAGTGAATTAGTATGATGTAAGTCTTTTTTGACCCATCCATTCACTATCCTTCACGGAATTTCTCACTCTTTATACTAAGTCATCTGACTTTCTCCTCTGCTCCATGTTATAATAATCACCTCCTCACTCACAGTTACATATGTTATTCCAGAATCCAAATTTCTTTTTCTGATCTAGGTTTAGGGCAAAACCCTTCCTGTTTAGGCGTTATAAAAGACAGTTTAAAAAGTGTATAAATGTACATAAATGCTGGAAGTGAAGTAGTTACGAGGGTGACCTGAGCCAAGGAGGTTATGTAAAAAGTTGTTTACTTTCATTTAGACATGAAGCCCCGTTCGACTGGGTGAAAGAATGACATCCCCCCATTTAAACTATGCATCGCCATCCACCATTATGGCGGAGGACAGTCTAAACCGTAAATATGAGTCGTATTTTGTTGCCTGTACAAATGCCCTATATTGTCGTTTTTGAAGGGAGACCAGTCTGCTTTTCACAGTAATTTAGTCACTACTATTCTAGTAAATTCATCCATTCATTCGATCCCAGATAACATTGGGTGAGAGGCAGGGCACACCCTGGACAGGTCTCCAGACTATCACAGGGCTGACACATAGAGACAGACAATCACACTCACATTCATTCACTTGGGCAGTCCGTGGCCTAGAGGTTAGGAAACCTAACCCCCTGCACAGTTCCCCGGGCGCAGTGATGTGCTGCCCACTGCTCCTTGCATGGTGTGTTCACTTGTGTGTAAAAAAGATGGGTTAAATGCAGAGGTTGAATTTCCCCATTGTGGGATTAATAAAGTAATCTTCTTCTCCTTCACTCCTACAATTTAGGGTTAGGGTCACCAATTAATTGCATGTTTTTGGACTGTGGGAAGAAGCCTTAACCCACGCTGACACGGGAAGAACATGCAAACTCCTCACAGACGAGCCGCAGGCCGAAAGTCGAACCGGCGAATCTCTTGCTGTGAGGCGAGAGTGCTAACCACTGTGTAGTCCATGGTAGTAAATGAGAATATTAAAATTTTCCTCATTCCTCTTTTCTGGTTATTACATTTCTGATTCATTTTAAGATTCTTTTTTAAATGTTTAAATAATCATGTGTCAACACTGTTTTCTGAAGTGGCCATCAGGCGTCAGAGCGACCACGGCAGCATCCACTTGTGGTGATTGTCTGATCCCACAATGCAACACTTCTTCCTGCCAGCTGCTCTCTCTGTAAAGGGCCAAACGTTGGAACTCTCTACCCACTGAGTTAAATTAGAGACCAGTAGTAAAGCTTTTAACAAAGGACTCAAAGAGTGGCTAAAATCTAATCAACAGTGCACACATGAATAGTTCTTAACTGGTTTACTGCCTGGTCATATTGCCTTTGCTCTGTTGCCTTTTTATGTTCCTTATTGAAAATTGCTTGTACTTCTTTGACTTCTTTTCCCCATTGTTCTGTTGCTGTTTTTTTCTTCCTATCTTTGTCTGGTCCTTCCTTTTTCCATTCTTGTTATTTTAATTGCCCAATATTTTAATTGCCCCACCCAAAACTGCCTATGGACAAGTGTTGCGAATTAGCACTTGTGCTAAAACACTTAACCCATAAGAACCCATGGTGACACCAGTGTAACAACCACTTTAAATCTTCTATGATCATCACATTAACTCATTAAATCCCTAAGCGACGTAAACTCAACACCCTGGTGTGGTGGTCATGTGACTGGGACAAGAAGTGACTTCTCCAAAATATGGCTGTAACTGGAAATAGAAATGTGAAAAAGTAGCTAATTTTAAAAAGATTATTTTCTGTTATGAGGCTAACCCATTTAACAATTCTAATCCATTAATAGGGTGGCATTAAACTTGTTCTGACCATATTTCTTGAACAAATTAAAGTCACAATTTTGATATGTGTTATGGGGATGCAAAAGAAAAAGGCAAATTTGTGTCTCTGTAAGCAGAAAATGTGTCTAGTTTTAAAATAATAAATATCATAATAATAATCCATTGCAACGTATATGTCACATCACAGATCTTTGACATTTAAGGGTAGAATAAAAAAAAAAAACATCAGAAATGTGTTCTATGTGGTCCATTTATAGAACACATGCTTTAAGGATAACTGGGTCTTGGCTCTTATGGGTTAAACAATGCATTTGGTCTGTCCAATGTAATTGCTATGTCCATATCAAATAAACACTAAATAAAAAACTAAAAAGAACCATACAAGTGCCCAAATCATAAATAACAATAAATACACAGCTTTCTTCTTCAAACTGGATCTTAGTTTCTTTTCAGCTTTAACTTTCCTGGACACCCACCTTTGAGAAATATCAGCACTTGTCAGAACTACAAGACTGTAAGTGGATATCAACAGCTTTTGCATGTGCTTACACTTCAAGTGTACATATGAGGAAACATTTCAGTATAAACCTTCCTTTCAGGAGTGATTTTCAGGTTCAGAGCGTCTTGCAGGTGTAAACGGAGCATCCTCGCTACATTCACTGACAGAACACTGAATCCAAACTGTCAAGCAATCTGCCGTTACCCCGGGGCTTCTCCGCTTGTTTCGAGCATTCCCACTTTAAAAGATAATTATCATTCCTCAGAATCTCTACCTTTGTACCTGCCACTCAGTGCTGCTCCCTGTGTAATAAGCTGCTCTCATCCCTTTGCTGACAAGGAAGTTTCCCAGTACCAGCAGACCACTGCACAATCACATACTGGCTGCGTGCTGGTTGGGGAGAGACTCAGAGCCAATTACCCTTTTTCCCCCCCAGCAGTTCTATCACTTTTTTCTCTGCAGTTAACAAGAGCTAATGGAGGTTTGCTGTGGCTTTGTCCATGTTACTGTACAGCTTTTTTTCAGGCTGTTTGGGTAAATTAGTTTCGTTCATTTATAGATTTTCTATCCTAACACATTCAGCTCAGTCTGGAATCTATGCATGTCATATTATTCTATTTTATTTGATATTTTGCAAATTAATTTCACATCAAAATCAAATGACTGTGTGCTTTCTTTTACTTGATGTACTGTATCCCTACTTTGGGCAGGTTTTTCCAGATGAAAGCACTTCCTTGCCATCTGTAATTGCCTCTGGGCATGAAACGTATTCATTCCTCGAGAAAAGACATGGAACTATAAAAAGAGAAGCCTTCCATGCACTGTGGGATATTTCCTCCCAGTGCTTGGGGATATTTCATTTTCAATCGTTATTGTATAAATTGTTCTTCTTTCTTTTCGTTAGTCTAGAACTGTAAAACTGTTTGATCTCGTGTTCACAGCCCAGCCCTTTGTGTTTGACATTATAATTCCCACAGACTGTGTAAAAGAAGAGGACATGGTCTCTGTGATGTCACCCATTGGCTTGTGGATTACTGTTTTGGAAGCCTTGAAATCCGTGTATCATTCGTTTTTTTTCATTTTCATTTGGCAATCAAAAATCAAATCATGAAAAATTGACTGGTTATTTTGTTATTTGTTTTTTATTATAACACAAAAAATGAAAAAAATGCTTGTTTTTTCATATTTCAATATTAGGCTCAAGTCAAAAATATGGAATGAAAAAACATGCACCAGGACTGAATTTGATTGTAATATTTAATTGGTCGGGTTTTCTCATGGAGTTCTACTCAATCTAACTTATTTTTGCAACCAGTGGATTCGCCCCCTGCTGGCCATTAAAAAGAATGCAGGTTTAAGGCAAGTCTGCATTGGCTCATGATTTATACGCACAAAGAGAAGCCTCAACTTGCATTCTGGTATTTATTTACAGATGTAAAAATGTGCCAACAAATTTACCCTCACATCAGAACAGGAGACAAACAAATCATTGTAAGAAAACTCAGATTAAATGTAAAAAAAAGTCCAAAACTGTAACTGATTTAGATATTAGGCAAGGAAGGCCTGGGGGCCCAAAGAAAAAGGCTAAACGCTATACATTCTTTATGATGCTCATAATGGTTGGTTAATAAGATGCTGGTATAAAAGTACCCAAATACATTTACAGTAACATCAAAGAGACTCAACCTTGGAGTCACACTGCAAATTATTTGTTTCTTACCAAGATAAAAAAAAACTTAGATTTAGAAGTGTTAGATAATTTATCTTGTTTTAAGAGTTAATTTCTTATTTTAAGCGTTCAACATGCTTATTTCGAGATTTAATAATCTTAATTCAAGAAATCTTGTCAAGTGAAAAATTCCAACAAAAAAATCTCTTCAGAACTGCTTATAATGACCAATGCTGTTGTTTTTATTTGTAACTGCATTTTAACTGTGTTTTGACTGTAAAGCGTCTTTGAGTACCCTGTAAAGGGCTCTATTAATAAAATGTATGATTATTTTTAAAGTGACTGCAAGGAGACACAAAACAACAATTCAGAAGAAGAAACAACTATAAAGTACATGTTGAACCTGTCTGTTCCCCCATAGACGTAACTTTCATTTCAATGGAAATATATTTTAATGACGAGTCTTGTTAACTTAAATAGAAAACTGCCTTGAACAAGAGTATTTTTTACAGTGTGGCTTAATTTAATTTCTTATTGCAATATACAGGTTAAAAACCCAATGAAAAAAAATATTGATAAAAAATTTAACTATGTATATTTTTAGTGGATTCTCTGTAACTTGAGACATTTCAACATATTCATTCCTCTAGTGCTGCTGAATAATGAATTATGGGCAATGATTTTCTTCCCCTGAATTGAATATATAACATTACACATACAGCTCTTTAAGTGTTATTGTCCTAAGTTTCACTGGACTTTTTACAGTAACCCAGTCTTTTTTTTTGCAGCCATGCTTACAGTGAGGTAACAGCTGAGCTTCTGATGGATATTGACATTCATGGGGATCGAACCTGTGACCTTCCTGTCATCTCTGTGTAACCGGATGAACTCTTGAACCACTTCGCTGCCCTGCCACTTAAGGAAACATTAATGGTGAATAGTGCAATCCATATTCGGCCCCATGTGACGTTTCTTTCTGCCTGTACAATTTCCTTTTTCAACTTGTCTTGCACTTTCCAGGAGATTTACCTCAGAGTGGAGGAGGTGTGGTGAATTCTCTGCTAAACACTCTTTGTTTTTCAATTTTCTCTTCACAATTCAGACATTTCAGAAAAAGAAATTGGCAGAAAAGCTGTGTTGTTTGTACATCTCACCTCCGAGTACGCCATTTTCTTGCTTTCCATGTTGATGAGGCAGCACAGGTATGGTATGAAGGGAGATGGAGGATTTAACAGCAGTCTTCTTTATCCCCACAGATCAGTTGTCTAGACTGGGTGGGTAAATTCTCCTCTCTGCGCTTTCAGTGCCATCTTTGATCTGCCATCATGGTGCCTAATGGGTTGTATAGCTACTAGGAAGATAACTCGTCCAGGTTTCTCTTTCCCATCTTCCTTTCCTATGTTACTTTCTTACATTAAACACCAAGCAAAAGAACAGAAAAAAAGAACAGTGCTTTATAGAGCAAGTAAAATATGAAATGAATTACCACTTGATATCTGTCAAGAAAAAAGCAAAATATCCTTCAAAAAGAAAATTAAAGATGTACTTTGTCAGTGGTTAATGTCAAGTGTTGGGTTTATTTTATTTTTCTGTTTTTTTTATTTATTTTTTTCGTTTATTTTGGTTGAAAGGGCACTACTTTTTATAGAAGCGATGTTTGCCTGGATTCATGATGTCCAGGATTACAATCAATGATACTGGTTAAAGCTATATTGTTTTTTTGTATTTTATTTGTTTTCTACGGAAGCGCATTGCATTCACTGGATAAAAAAAAAATAGACACCTTTTCTAGTAATTACGAGATCCTGATCTCATAATTACGAGATCTTTTCTCGTAATTATGAGATCCTGATCTTGTAATTACGAGATCAGGATCTCGTTATTACGAGATCCTCGTAAGATAAAGAAAAAGGAAACGTCTGTAAATCCTCTCTCATAGGCAATGATGGCGCTATCGCAGTTAATCTGCTACTACTACCTTCTCGGTTTGAGACACTGGGAAATGGCCTACTGATGTTTCTTAAAAATGAGGATGGTATTAATATTAGTATGTCAACACTGTGCAGGCATCTCAAGTCGTTAGGACTGTTCAGGCGGAAAGCCCAGTCTGACATGCTGGATGTCGCTCTCTCTCTTTGTGTGGTTTGGTTGAAGTGGTGAAAGTAGCAGAAGCACTAAAGTTAACATGCCCTGTTTTCGTGTTTTTGTTACATGTCCATATAATTTAGTCGGGATTCAACTATGTTTCGTTTGGGTGGCAATGCTTGGTAACGGCTTTTAGCTGAGTTTCTCCCCGTCATTTTGATATGCTACCTGTTAGGATTTGTGCTTCATAGCAGACACTGTTTGTCTGTATTGTGCATGCATCTCACGCTGTCCCCCGTAAGGGTGACTCTCTGTTTGATCTCGTAATTGCGAGATCAGGATCTCATAATAACGAGATCAGGATCTCATAATTACGAGAAAAGATCTCGTAATTATGAGATCCTGATCTCATAATTATGAGATAAAGTGTCTATTTTTTTTTTATCCAGTGAATGCAATGCACTTCCGTAGTTTTCTGATCAAATGCACTATGTGTGAATTGACGCCGGGCAGAAGACGCAGCAAAACCGCGGTGGAGCCGTGCCGCTGCTGTAACGCGCCCGGTGGAAATCCCCAGTCAGAGTTAATTTCTTATTTTAAGTGTTCAACAAGCTTACTTCTAGATTTAACTATCTTAATTTAACAAATCTTGTCATGATCATCAAATCTTGTCTTGTATCTGTCCATGCAGCAAGATCATTTCCCTCAAATGTAGTGTTTTTATCTTGTTTTTAGACACCTTTTTTGCAGTGTAGTTGTTTTGTGTCACTTTGTGATCATATTGTTTCTCCTTATAATTGTTTTATGTCTCATTGTAGTTCCTCGTGCTTGTTTTGCCCGTTTTCATCGTCGTTGTAAGTCTCTTTGCATGTCTTTGTAGTTATTTCGTGTCTCTTATCATCATCTTGGTGGTCATTTTGAGTCTTTTCCCAGTTGGTATGTGTCTGTAGTGACATTTTCTAGGTGAGTCCAGTATAGGCCTGTTCAGTAATCCATCCATGACTGTTCGTTCCTTTCTGCACATTGACACCTTTGATACTTTTTTCTCCACATTGTCACTTGCCTATATGAATGTGATATTAGGCACTTCACATGAGATCATGAAGCATTTTGTCTTAACATGCATTTTATTTTAATTTTCTTAAATTTGATCCTCAGACGGCAGTTCATCCCTTAATTTAAGATGTCACAGGCCCGACATGCTCCATTAACAGCTGACTTGATCATTTAAAAGGAATGATTGTGAGAGCACACATGTTAGATTGCCGGGCATATGGATGCTGTTCTGATAAATAAATCTCACTTAAAGTCAGAATGAGAGGTCCTCTTTCGTTAATTTGTCTCCATCTTTGGTACAAAGTGTTCCTCCGACCCAGAGATCTAACGGTGGCTCACACAATACTGTGGTGTCTATCTTCAAAGATTTTCTTTTGATTGTTCCTGTATATTTTCTGTTTAGTTATGGCAGTTATGGCCTTAATTAAGTTTTTTCCAGCAGGTCTGTTAACTGTAATTTTCATGGCATGGCAAAATTGTTTCCAGTTTTTCCCCAACAAGCAAACTTTGGGTCTGAAACAGAAGCCAACACTGGTATTATTTCTAATGGCCAAGAAGGGGTGGGTACCGGTTGTAAAAAGAAGTTTGATTGATAAAAGAGATCTATGACAAAATGGGCCCAATTCTGACTTGATTTACTACTTCAATTAAGATTTTAAACTTGGTACCAAGTTGCAACAACTGTACAGTAACTGAAAGCACGAGTGAGTAACTAATGCATGGAAAAGTGTCAAAAGAGTTCAATACCTGTCATGTTCCCCATTCATTTAAATTGAGAAAAAAAATCCAGAATATGAAGAATATTTAAAAAAAAAAAAAAAAAAAAAGTTATGAGTGAGAAAAATAGTAATAGCCTAATTGAGCTGAACACTGCAAAAAGGTGTGTCTAAAAACAAGATAAAAACACTAAATCTGAGGGAAATCATCTTGCTGCATGGACAGATAATTTCACTTGACAAGATTTCTTAAATTAAGATTATTAAATCTAGAAATAAGCATGTTGTACTCTTAAAATAAGAACTTAACCCTTAAAACAAGATACATTTAAGCTGCAAGCAGCGATGAACTGGCCCGAGCAGAGTGCACTGTAAATTATTTGTTTCTTACTAAGATAAAAAACACTTTAGATTTAGAAGTGTTAGATAATTTATCTTGTTTTAAGAGTTTATTTCTTATTTTAAGCGTTCAAGCGTTTTTTTAAAGCGTTTTAAAGTATGCTTATTTCTAGATTTAATTATCTTAATTTAAGAAATCTTGTCAAGTGAAATTATCTGTCCATGCAGCGAGATCATTTCCCTCAGATTCAGTGTTTTCATCTTGTTTTTAGACACACCTTTTTTGCAGTGTACAGCTGCATCAAATCATCTAATATATCTAAGAAAGCATGAAGGGGATGGGGGGAGGTTTCGTTTTGCCATAATCATTTGCTAATTACAACGCAAGCAGAGAAAAAGGTTTAAAGACTCGGGCTACCTGCACACAACAGGAGGGTTAACCCATGCAAAGCAGCATTCAGAGAATACTGGAGAATAAAGCGAGCAGCCCGGGGCTGTGTGCTGCTTGCTGATGCTATCATAGTACCATTGTTCTCATGCTTAATCGCTGTAGCTAATGACAGGAAATGAAATCACCCACTGAAGACCAACACACTTCCCACAGAATAATTACTGCTGTTGACCTTGTGTCTCTCTCTGGTATGTAAGTGCACTATGATAACTCTCACCACACACTTAGTCACTACACATCATGGACCACTTCAGGATGCTCTATTAAGCTATTACTCATTAGAGGCAAGCAAACACATGCAGACTGATTCACTGACTCCATGTTGTGTTTGTAGACACTGTTAGAAGTTAAAAGATGTGTCTGATAAAACCCCGGTGACTATCATTTTATGTCCTGTCATGTTCACATAGTTTAGAAGAGTAAAAACAGAACATTAGTGCAGCAGGCAGTGTAATAATCTCCCACAACACAAAGCCTAATGGAACTTGTCAGGGTATTATTTCTGAATCCCCCTGCATTTACTTAGTTATCGATTGTGCTGTTATATTGCTTGTCATCATTTTATTGCTACACAGCAGTGAGTAGGCTGGTTTTGAAATGCAATTTCCCACATTTTGTTGTTGTTCTTGTTTTCCATGTAACTGAGAATAATGTTTTACAGCATCTGGACACATGTGCACACCCAAGTACACCCAAATAGCCTACATATATACACCAATATATGCATGTGCACATTTCATACTTACTCTACTGAATCGCAAAAAAGAAAAAAAAGAGTTCTACTGAAAATACACAAACCAGCTTTTCAGTAAAAAAAATACCTGTACCTGTAAAAAAGATGGTGATCGACAAATGTTTCATCCAATCACCTGCCAGGTATTTCTTTGAAAGAGAATGGTTTGAAAGTTCCAAACTATCTGGCACATCAGGTTATACCCTCACTAGCCACTTTATTTGGTAAAACCTGTTCACCTGCCCCAAACCTGTTCAAAGTGAGCATCAGAAAGAATTTAAGTGACTTTGAACCTAGCATGGTTGTTGGCCTGAGTATTTCACAAACTGCTGATCTAACAACTATCTCTAGGGTTTACAGAGAATGGTCAGAGAAAGAGAAAATATCCAATAAGCCAAAATGTCTTGTTGATGCCAGAGGTCAGAGGAGAATGGCCAGACTGGTTCTACAGTGACTCAGATAACCACTCATACAACCAAGGTATGCAGACGACCATCTCTGAACACACAACACGTCCAACCATGAAGCAGATGAAGACCACACTGCCACTTTATTAGGTACACCTTGCTAGTTAATAAAATGGCCAGTGAGTGTTCTGTAATTACACAGACACAAGGTTAGGGCTGGACGATAAGGACCAAAAGTCATTTCCCGATATATTTAGGCTGAATATCGATATACGATATATATCCCGATGTTTTTATCACAAAGTGAGAGCAAATGTTCAGTCAAAGTCAAATATGACATGTCACAAGTAGTTTTATTGAAACCGTTTATTTAAGTGAACATAGATACTGTATAACAACAGGAGTACCTTTTTAAAAATCAAAGCTCCATAAAGTGCACATTGAAATAAAAAAAAAGTATCTTAAATCAAAATAGCCTATGAAATAAAATAGGCCAATCTTTTTCTGAAATAAATATATTAATATGAGAAAAGAATAAAAATTACGAGGAACGAACATTAGAAAAGCAAATGACAAACCCTAGTCAGGGCAGCATTTATATATGAAAAGAAAAAAAAATTGAACTATATCGATATATGCGATATGGTCTAATTCTATATCACATTCTAAAATATATCAATATATTTTTAATATTGATATATCGCCCAGCCCTACACAAGGTTGATACTCTCTTTCAAAGTCTTTGCGATAAGCATGAAGCTACCACAATTAGCCAGTTAGTAAAAAAACTGAAAAGAGGGAATACACGAAACCTGGCTCTGTCTGAAGATAATCTGCTTACCTGCTCCTCCCAAACACACTACATGCTACCCACCCATCCACCATCCATCCATCCATCCATCCATCCTTCGACCCACCCACCCATCCATCCATCCATTCATCCATCCATCCACCCACCCACCCACCCACCCATCATCCATCCATCCATCCATCCATCCATCCTTCGACCCACCCACCCATCCATCCATCCATCCATCCATCCATCCACCCACCCACCCACCCACCCACCCATCATCCATCCATCCATCCATCCACCCATCCGTCCACCCACCCACCCATCCACCATCAATCCATCCATCCATCCACCCACCCACCCTCCATCCATCCATCCATCCATCCATCCATCCACCCACTCATCCACCATCCATCCATCCATCCATCCATCCAATATCTTTAACCGCTTTTCTGAACTCGGGTCACGAGGAGCTGAAGCCGATCCCAGCTGATATTGGGCGAGAGTGGGGTTACACACTGAACGGGTCGCCAGACTATCACAGGGCAAGACTGCTAACCACTACACCACCACATAGCCCGACTAGATGCTATATATTGTTTATTTAATCCCTGCAAAATATAGAGTGTATAGATGGAAAAAAATTATGAATAACAGCCTGGCTGATTCAGAACATACAAAGAAGAGAGTAGCTATATTGTCATCTAACTCTCAACAAGAAAAGAAATCAGAATATTGCCCAAAATGTCAAACTATTCCTGAAAGCCAAAGCGATGATCCAACCAGTGGAGTAATCCCATTTGAACCCTGTTTATCTGCCAAAAGTCAAATCTTGACAGCACCCTTTACAGCAGAGAAGCCTTGGCTGCAGCTCCAAGCTGAGGCTTGTTAGAGGTGAGTTGACGCTGTGTGTGTGTGTGTGTGTGTGTGTGTGTGTATGTGTGTGTGTGTGTGTGTGTGTGTGTGTGTGCATGGCTCGACCTTGGGAGCACTGCTGGGTGCCATTGATTTGTTTACCTGTGCGCTGCTGACAGTTTCTCATTAGGTTTCTTTTGCACAACACTTCCAGGAGAGGAGACCAGAGTCTGCACTTCACAGCCGACGATGCGTGATCAATGTACCTGATAGATTGGCGCTGGCAATATAATTCTGTTGAATGGCTGTTTAATGGATGTGAGCGCTCCATTTAGTAGCCACAATAAGGTGCCTTTTTGTGACTGAAGCAGCATTGTGAGGGCCGCATGAGGAGGAAAACAATATCTTGAAAGAAGACCTTTGTTAAAATCACTTTGGGAGACAAGAGCGAGACTGCGGGAGAAATTGTGTTTTATTCCAGTGTTATTGGAGAGCATTGAAAGTATTTCCAAAGTACAAGAGAAAATGCAATTTAGCCTCACTAAAGCTTTTTGACATTATTCTTTCAGATAGCGTGCATGCAGTTTGTAGAAGCTTTTAAACGCGGGTAAACACACCATGAATAAAGAAAAAAGGGCAAGTGGATGACATAAAAACAATTTCCTGTGTATTTTTGGAGCTCTTATAATTCTGTTCTCATTTTGTTGTGACCCATTAGAACTATTTTCTCCAAATACCTCCAATTTTGGTCGGGAACACGGGACGTTTGTTGGTAAAAGCATCGTTACAAAGATCCGCCGCTGCAACACAAATGGCTCCATTCATAGCAAAGCTTTATGATAATTATCTGAACTCGAACATTTTCTAAGACACCCCTTCCCAATAGGATTCCACTTATAAAACCCATCCAAAAAGTAACTAACACATACAGTTTCCCATGTTACTCAGTAATATAAGGGTTTATTTCGAGCAAACCAGACTTGGTGATTGTTGAAAAGGTGGAAAGATGAATCGAGGTGGTTTTTGGCAAGTTTTATTATGTCTCTGTTGACTTTGAAGTGTGATATGCAATACGGTAAAATGCTGTTTTGGTCAATGGAGTCTGGTGTATTTGGGGAACACAATATAGCTGCTTTTTCAATTTAATGAAAAATGATTTTAGTCTTTATCAAAAAGGTCTATCTATGTAGTGATCCTTTATGTTATTCACTTTAATAACAGCATGTGTATACATTCACTAGTGTAGCATAGATGTGCTAGTTAATGATTGATGTGCTCTACTCTGCATAAACCAGTGGAGCTAACTTTAGCAGATATCTGATCAGAAAAAAACATGAAATTGAAAAAAAAACCCATATATATCCTTAACTGCTTAACTGAATTCAGGTCGAGAGGTGCTGGAGCTGATCCCAGCTGACAACGGGTGGGAGGCGGGGTACACCCTGGACATGACATTACATAACATGTCATTTAGCTGACGCTTTTGTCCAAAGCAACTTACAATAAGTGCAACCATTTTTAAATTGTGAATTTTCTTTTTACAATGAAAACTATTACTATTTTTTAATTTACATGCAAAAAGACTGTTTTGTAGTTTTATTATTTATTATTTTTCTGCTGTCTTTGTGTGTATAAATGGTTAAAAAAAAAAGGTACACTTCTATAGAAACCTGTGTCTTTTGTTTGTATTTTGGGTTCCTGGCAGCTTTATAATTCGTTAATTAAAATAAAATGAAAAATCTGACTGATAGCCCAGTTTGTGTGGAGAAAAAGGAGTCATGCATGTGATGTAAGGACAGACTGAAAGATGCTAAACAGAGACAGAAATGAATGCATAGGAAGTTGACAAATTTGAACCAAAATCTCCTGGACTTCAGAAGTTTAAGCTGCATGTTTTTGGACTGTGGGAGGAAGTCGAAGCGGACCCACTCTGACACGGAAGAGCTCCACACAGAAGAGCTTCAATTCAGATTTGAACCCTCAACCCTCTTGCTGTGAGGTGAGAGTCCTATCCACTACACCACCATGTATCAAAAAACATCTCCTTCCAAATTCTCCAGGTAATGAGTGTCAATACATAACTGCTCAAAATCGACATAACCAGCCTAAAATTAAGAAAATCTGAACCGATTGTTTGAAAGTCAATGGAGCAGAGCTGTAAAGTTGTCTGACCCTGGTGGGAGCTGATGCTCCGCTGTGATTGGCCAGTCTGCATTCCACCAAAACACTCCACACATTATTCTACATTTGGCTCAGTTTTCGTGGATACATTCTCTTGTGTCCACTTGGACCACACTGCCGTTCAAAATGCTAAACTTCATCTTCCTCCCATCCACTCTGCTGACTGAACAATTGTGCAATGTGTGTTTGCCCATGTGAGGAGTCAATCAGGATTTTATCTAAAAAAAAAAGAGCCACAGGTGGGCTCTGTGTTGTGTTTTGGAGTGTTGGGTGCCAGCGGAAGACACAAAAGGGGCATAGCAAGAGGAGTGAGAGGAAGAAGAGGATGGTGAGGAAGAGCAAGACCAAGAATAGGCACTACCTCTGATTGACCATGGTCTGATAATGAGTGAGGCTGGGCAGGGAGTAAAACCAAACTTTAGCAGGTTCACAGAAGATAAGGGCAGAAATCTACTCTCATTACAGAGAAATATTTTGGCATGCTTTTATAGTCAAATTTAAAACAGACACATATACTGCAATATAAACAAAAATGTAAATTTTTTCATCCCCCCCAAATATTATCTCCATCCCATCAAACAATTCATACAGTGTTCTCCATTCTAAACAATGACTGAATGTACTGTGTGTGTGTGTGTGTGTGTGTGTGTGTGTGTGTGTGTGTGTGTGTGTGTGTATAGTCAATTTTTTGTTCATTTTGTTCATTTTATTTGTTCAGACAAATATACTGATAACAACAAAAATAGCTCATAAGAGCATAATTTAAGAGCTGATATCTAGACATTTTCATGGTTTTCTTGATAATAATTGTAAGCCCATATGATGAGTTGTAGACAGGAATAGAATAGAATAGAAATACTTTATTAATCCCCACAGGGAAATTGTGTTCGTCACAGGAGCTCCCATACGACAAATCAGACAGAAATGGCAAGAGGAGGGAAAAACATTTGAACACTACACATATGGTCACATCAAAAAGAGAAAAAAAAAACTTAACTATACACTTTAAAATGTAACACTATATACATGGGGTATGAAAACAAAGTAACCTTAAACTGAAAAACCAAGTAACTGCTCAATAAATAAAAAAAGAAAGAAAGAATATCAGTGCGAGCAATATATAAATCTAAAACCTTATAAGGTTATTACAGAGCAGAGACACTGATTGATTAAAGTGCAGTATGCATGTGAGGGAATTGTCCTATTTTATTGCAAAAACAAGATTGGAAGCTTTTGTACCTGATTTGTCTGATATTTTTGGGAGGATTTGAAGAGACTGATGCTCACAGGTAGGATAGACTTCCTGTGTCTCTCTGTGGAGCATCTTGGACCAGCAGTCTCTGACTGAAGGTGCTCCTGAGTTTATCAGCTCCTCCAAGATGGCCTGCACCTTAGACAGCATCCTCCTTTACAACACCACAGTCAGCGAGTCCATCTGCACCCCCACAACATCACTGGCCTTACAGACAAGTTTGTTGATCCTTTTGCCATCAGCCATAAGGGTGCTAATAACATATTCATACTTTTTCATTCATAATAATGTATTTCATTGAGGACATCAATGTTCAATTGCGTCCTAGAAATGTCTATTCATATGATTGTGTTAACTCTATGGAGTCTTGGGGTATTTTGTCCATTTTGAATCCTTTTCATGTCTTTTCGTGTCTTTGTAAGTCATCTTTTTTGGTCATTTGTGTCTTTTTGCGTCTTTTTTGGTCATTTTGTGTCTGTTGTTGTGTCTTTCTTTTAGTCATTTTGTGTCTTTTTTTGTCATTTTGTGTCTTTTTTGGTAATTTGTGTCTTTTTTGTATGTTTTTTGGTCATTTTGTGTCTGTTGTGTCTTTTTTAGTTTTTTTTTTTTTTTTTTTGTGATTTTGTGTCTTCTGTGGTTTTTTTTTTTGTTATTCTGTCTTCTCATTTTTTGTCTTTTGTGGTCAATTTGTGTCTTTTTTTGGTCATTTTGTGTCTTTTCTGAGTCATTTTGTGTCTTTTTTTGGTCTGCTTTGTTTTTACGTCTGGATTTGATGAAGAAGCCATGCTTTGGCGCTTTTGGAGACTCCAGAGGGTTAAATTGTTTGAATTAGATTTTATTAATAAAGCCCAAAATCACAAATCACATATTTGCTCCAGAGGGTTTTCTATCAGTACAGCTCGCTTACACAAATGTGTGTCAACAACTGAGGAAAAGTGTAAATAATTTGACATGGTCACAAGGAGGCAGTGTTGCCACTCTCCTAGCAATCCCTCCAAAGGCAGCAGGATGTGGTGATGGAAAGAATCCACTTATTAAAGGTGTTAAAAGTGCTGCTGATTGGCCTCTGTAATCCTGTCCATTTAACAGCACCGAAAACAGACACGGTGAAGCCTCCTCGCTCTCAAATCCCACTTCACGTTCTCTCTGTGACACAAAGTGACATGGCAGTCAGCACGTGGACACATGAAGGTCTAATTACTCCTCAGGTGACAAGACCCCCATGACATCGTCTCACTGAAATGGGATTTTATGAAGATTGAAAGCTGACGAGACAAGTGTTTCCACTGAAATCAGTTAGCATTTATATCAAGAGTAGCGGCAGCGCTGATTAGATCCCTGCCCCCTGTTAAAAAAGCAGGAATTCTGAATGCAGATGTAATAGTATGGGTGTATATGTACCATGTTACTTTATGACAATAAACTGAATATCTCTTTGTTTTTTGAACAAACAAGAGATTTGAGGATGTCATCTTGTGGTTTGGGAAACACTTATTGACATTTTTCAACATTTTATTGACCAAACAACTAATCGATTAATCATTCAAATAATGAACAAATTAACTGATGATGAAAATAATTGTTAGTTGGAGCCCTAAAGTGTATATATTTGCAAAAGACAAACATTTTGCAGTTTCAGCTGATTAGATCCCTGCTCCCTGTTAAAAAAGCAGGAATTATGAATGCAGATGTAATAGTATGGGTGTATATGTACCATATATGACACCCCGAGGTGCTGCACAGACTGGTTCTAGGTGTAGTCCACATCATATTTAGTGGGCTGGGACAGACTGAGGGCCGAGGAAGGGGGCAGCCATTCTCTAATGATCAAAATAACACTTTGTCAATGTAATAGCCCACTGTTCTTCATTCTTTACACCCACCTGACAGAACATTCCTCACAGCTTTGTTTACACCACTGCTGCTGCCCTTGTGGTCGGCTGTGACTTATATAAAAATGTTCCCCATAAACCATGATTATTTTCATTGCAATTGATGTATTGCAATCACTTAGCGAATTCCCTTTGCAAACAAATGTCTTCGGGAAGACGTATAGGCCCGCAACTTTGATTCAAACATCAATGACAATGTGAGGCTTTGTTTATGGAGACGAGGCGCAACAGATGGCAAGCATATCTATAAATAAGTCGCTCTTCTGAATAGGAGATTAGTGCATTTGAGCTGGTTTTTAATGGTCTCTGGGAGAGATTAAAAAGTAAGCTGATTCATAATGCGTTTGCGGTGAATCACTCATAAACAAGAGTCTGGAAGGAATCTATGGGAAAAAAATGTTTATGACAGGAAGTTATTGGAATAAACATTACACATGTCAGCTTGGTTGCAAAGTCGTGAACCTTATATTGACAACTCATCACTTTTATTTTTTAATGAAAACCTTTGAAAGCTTTATTCAATTTAAGCTTTCAATATATCCTTCAACCCATCTCCTTCAGCTGGGAGATGTGTGCAACAGTGAGTTTGTTATGTTCCACAGTTTATTTGGTATCAAAAAGCTTTTGACATTTTACATTTGTTTGCAATTGAATGGTAATTACTTTGGTTCTAGAAGCTGCTCAGAAACCTTTATTGTCAATATAGCTGCAAACCTGTTTCCAAAAAAGTTAGCTTGTTGTCTAAAATGTAAATAAAACAGAATGCAATCATGTGATAATCCTTTTTGACATCTACTGTACAAAAACAATATAGTTTATGTTCAAACTAATAAATGTTTGTGTTGTTGCAATGCTTAAATTTAAAGCATTCTGTCTTTATCTACGTTTTTCCACAGCAACTGTTTTGGAATCAGGGGTGTAGGAAAGCCATAAATTGTTGATATTCAACTTATGTCAGACTGGCCAAATGTGGCCCATTGCTAAATCGCCTCCTTCAATATTTTTGTTATTCAAATAGAAATAAGTTCCCAGAATGCATGAAAAAAGAAATCCAAAGAGAGCTTGTTTGTCAAAACAACAAAACACTCAAAGCAGGTTTAGCATCCCTGCCACCCGTCCTCTGAAAGCCCCATGTCTCTAGTTTTTGGTCGTAAAGTTTCCTGAGGCTGTGATTATCCCAGAGGAAAAGTTTCAAACTGTTTCCCCTAAACTGAAATGTTACTATGGAGACTAACATCTTCATACATTTCCACTCATACCCAGTTTATGCAAGTTGATAATGCATGAGAAAAAAGTCTTTAAATGGGAGACTCGTGGCTGCTCAGTTTGTGCTTAGTTTTTAATGGGATGGTGGATGATGGGTCAGGGGTGGAGGGCTAGGGATGGGCGGAGGGTGTTTGCTTGTTTCTATGTTTTGTTATTATTATTATTATTAGAGTTAGAGTTATTTAGAGTTGCAACAATTATTCGATTAATCGAACATTAATCGATTATTTAATTAATCGTCAACTATTTTGATAATCAAATCATTGGTTTGAGCAGTTTTTTTTAAAGACAATAAGTCCAAATTCTCTGATTTCAGCTTCTTCAATGTGAATATTTCTGGTTTATTTGTTCCTTTATGACAATAAACTGAATATCTCTTTGGTTTGTGGATAAAACAAGAGATTTGAGGACGTCATCTTGTGGTTTGGGAAACACTGATTGATATTATTATTATTATTATTATTATTACTTCCTCCTTTTTTATGTAAAGCTCTTTGTGTTACATCTCTCTTGTATGAAAAGTGCTATATAAATAAAGTGATTGATACTCAGAGACCCCATTTTAATCCAGATATCTTGAGGTCAGAGGTCAAAGTAAGACTTGGAAAATGGCCATTTAAGTTCTTCCCTCATCCAAATTCAACCTAACTTCGGAGAGTTATGCAGCCTGCCTCTAGACAAGTTATTATGAAGTGGTTAAAACTGAGCTCATTACAGTCTCTAACAGACAGTGTAGTCTGTTGGGGGGGGGGGCAAAGAGCCTTGATATTGCAGGGGCATGGTTGCAATGTCTTGACTCTTACAATATTACCCGGTGCATAACTTAATATGTCTTATTATATCAATTATTAATGACTAAATTACAATAAACATGCTGTCTCCATTCTGTCTCTCCATCTGGATCATTGAAGACCTCTAAACTTGCAGACCTCAGCAAACAAAATGCATTTATTTTCCATGCACACTATTTATATTTATGTGGATATATTTAAAAGAAAACCCATCATCATTAATGCCCAGAGCGATTATTCCAGAGCTCAAATCAAACCACAAAATAGCACATTCCAAAGTTCACGGAGTATATACCGTTGATAAATATACATAAACCCATCTTGGTTTAGCCTCTGGGTCACATTTTCTCCAAGTTATTGAAATAGAATTGAGGAAAAAAATAAAAAAAATCTCAATTATATAACCAGTGCTGATCAGCCTACAGATAGCCGCCCACCTGAGGCTACCTCAGCATCCTCCACAAATATTGACAGAATTCTTATCTTTTTGCCACATTTTCTAACAAACATGAAGCCTGTATACAAATCCGCCTTTTTCCCAGCCGTTAAACACCCTAAATTCCTCACAAAGACACTTTAGCATTCATTGTATGTTTCCAGGAATTGTAAGGCTCAGGATGTCTGATAAAGTGGATTTGTGGCTGTATCTTCAGATATCTGCTGTCTGGATACGCTCTGTATCTGTTTATTAATGACACCAGTGCCACTGTCTGTTCTTTGTTACAAAACTGGAGACACACCAAGTTTTCTTTTTTCTTTTTTTGTGGCTGCATTTTCTTATTTAATGAATTCATAAGCACGCCCAGGAGAAACGCATGCTTGACCTATGAGAAGGTGAATGGATTTCCGGAGAACTATTGACAGGTTGTCCTAACAAGTAAAAGCAACCTAAGGAGTCATGCAGTCCTAATCAATTGCTTAAATGAGTAAAGAGGCAATTATGTAGCCTCCTGAGATGTTCCAGTAACTGGACCGACTGATTTGAAATACAACGGTGAACTGTACATCTATATACTGGTATCCTCAGACACATTTTGGTGCAATAGTCTAGGTCACAGAGTTCCAGGTGCCCATAAAGCCCGCAGGTCCACTGCGTTTCAGTTGCTTTTTGGTCATTTATTTTCCAAATTTGTTTGTAGATTTGCACCAAGGTATAATAATAATCAAAAATCACTTTTTTTAGTGCTCCCATGCTGCATAAAAATCATGTAGTATGCCAGTAAAGGAGAACTGTGGTTTCCAAGTCTTAAATTGATTGACAACTCAGATGATAGCATTTTTATATCCTGTTAATAATGTGGTGGAAATATGTAAGATATGTTTTGCAGACTACAATATTTGTAGTAAAGATGAATAAAAAAGGCTGAAAAATGGCATAAATCTAGATCTCGCTCCTTGCCTTTCTCTTTCTTGTTTCTTTTGTTTGTTGCTTGTTACTCTTAATATGAATGAAGAAATAATAAATATATATTTTTCTCTATTTAATTCCAGTATAATAGTACCTCTATTGTTTACCAACAGGGGTACCAGCAGACCCCAGAGGTATCATTTTGTCGAATCACAGGTGCTTTATTCTTTCATTCCAGTTTTTCATGACTTTATCAATCATTTTGTTTCAAATTACTTCATGTTATTGTTTTCTGTTTATGTTTTAACTAGTGCTTTAAAAAATGTAAAAAGCAAAAGGAAAACATATGTCAGACTGTGTATATTTAATATATTGGTAGAATGAGGATTAATCTAGGTGGTGAGATTTTTCTGCAACAGCATCTCCATCATTCAAATGTATCATTCATAACTATTCCCTTTCATGCATTGTAGCCTATATTTCACTTGTGTACAATATTTAAAATAAGGTGTACTATACTGTCTCCCCCCTCACATCTGTGCATTGAATCAGTGCCTAAGATCTATTCTCATAAGCAGGTATGAATAATGTGAATAATATCTATATACGCATAATAGGTTCATCTTTTTTATCAGCTTATGCAATTTTTCTTATTGTATCATGTTAGATGGATAGATAGATAGACAGATGGATAGATAGATAGATAGATAGATAGATAGATAGATAGATAGATAGATAGATAGATAGATTGATATACATTATTCATATATATATATACAGTAATATGATATATTGTACCGGCATTATAATGCATACTATGACTATACAAGATAAAAATACAATAGATAATATACTAAGAATATAAGAAAATGTAAGTAAGTACAATGTGCAAAAGGACAAGAATATTGTATAAATAAATATGACATATAATATATGTTAATATATGTTGTGCATGTTCAAAAAGAGAGCTCTAGTGAGAAGACTGCTATCCATATGTAATACTAATATCACATAGAAGCAAACAGGCTTTGTTAGATTTAAAGGTGGCACTTTGCCTCAGCTCAGTGTCTCTGAATTGTCCCTTCTAACTTTATGATAATGATATGCTAATGAGGGGACTCAGCACCGCGGACAGCTCCGTCGCGTTGCCCCGCCCCTCCCACCGGCTGAGCGGGGACCAATCACTGGCGCCTCCTCACTTCAGCACTGGATACAACAGAGAGAGTCTCAGAGAGCCTGAGCACCCAGAGAGGAGAGGGACCCACCGAGCGGCTGTGATGCGAAGCGAGGCTCTGCTGGCTCAACAACACTCGGAAGGGATAAAACCTCCTGGTTACGTTTAACCGCTTTTTTTCCTGTGTGTGTACGTGTGTTTGTTGCCGCGAGGACTGAGAAATGCTCTTGTAGCGCGAGCGCGAATGACATTATCTCACGCGAGTTTGCTTCCCATAAATATTCGACGGAGCCCTAAAACTTGGAGCCGTTTGGACGTTGAGCAAGTTTTGTTTTTTTATAATTACATTTGAGCACTTGGAGCCCGACGCTAACTTCAACATGGAGAATGAAAAGTACTTGCCGGAGCTTATGGCAGAGAAGGACACGCTGGATCCGTCTTTTCAGCACTCCCTGCGGCTACTGGATCAAGGTAAATGTCCGTGGTTAAATACTGGAGTAAACAGTTTAGCTGTGTGGAAACACTTTGAGTCTATAGCACACGGTTTAGGTTTAACGCTCGCTGCTGGGCTGCAGGCTACATGACTCCACCAGCCCGCCTACTTCAAGTTATAAATAAGAGGTTTGTGGGTCTACTTACAATTTCCTGTTTGGTCTCACTAAAATAGCGAGGTCCTTTGAGCAGCATGGCTGTTCTGCCAAGTTGTTATGCAGCAAACGTGCCATAGCCAGCCTTGTGTGCTGGAGGAATCAGTGGAAGGAAGGGGGGCAGGTTTGACTGAAGACTGCACCTGCTTCATTACTCAGCCCTGAGGTTAACAAACTTTTCATTTCAACTGGACAACTTACTACAAAGGAGGGTTTTGCTGCTGGTTTTAAAGCTGGGAAACAATATAACTGATGGCAAATAGGGCTGGGCGATAATTCATTGTTAACATCTTTCAATGCTATTATTTATCGAGTTATCGTGATACACGATTACATCTTCTAAATTTATTTAAGTACACATTACAACCCCAATTACAAAAAAGTCCAGATGCAGTGTAAATAAAAACAGTACGAGTAAAATCAGAATTCAATGTATATTTACAAAAACAAATCAGTTTCAACGTAAGATATACTGTCTTTGTACAGTTTTCAATTGAATATATAACCCTGATTCCAAGGTTGGGACACTGTCTAATAAAACAGAATGCATCACATTCAGAATAAGTGTATTAGAGCTGCTACAATTCTTCGATTAATCGAACAATAATCGAATATTAAATGAATCGTCAACTATTTTGATAATCTAATAATTGGTTTGAGCAGTTTTTTAAAGACAATAAGTCCAAATTCTCTGATTGCAGCTTCTTCAATGTGAATATTTCTGGTTTCTTTGTTACTTTATGACAATAAACTGAATATCTCTTTGGTTTTTGAACAAACAAGAGATTTGAGGATGTCATCTTGTGGTTTGGGAAACACTTATTGACATTTTTCAACATTTTATTGACCAAACAACTAATCGATTAATCATTCAAATAATCAACAAATTAACTGATAATGAAAATAATTGTTAGTTGCAGCCCTAAAGTGTATATATTTGCAAAAAACAAAAGTTTTGCAGTTTCAGTGTTAAAGATATGATATTGTCTTTGTACTGTATTAAGTAATATATGTGACAAAAGATTAGGAAAGTATTGCACCAGTTTTATTTGACAACATTGGTGTTGTATCTTAAATTGATCAGATAATCTGATGTATGTATATTTATCTATTTATTCTCAATAATTTCACTTAATGTTCATTTTGCACTAAACTTCATGTCCACTGTTTAAACAACATGCTATATTGTGATATATCATTATCAAGATATAAAATTACCTAAATGAAAATATGGCCGTATCACCCAGTCCTATTAGAAAAAGCACCTCTTCCATTTGACATAACATGAAATGATAACCAACAGTTTAGGGGTAGAAGCAGCAGTGAAGCACTAAAACCACCTGACATCCCAGTCTGCAGGCTGCAGTCGTCTCTATCCCATGCAGACATGTGTAAGCTGCGGTGCAAGTGTTGGAATAATCACACTCTTATTCAAATGTACATGTGTTTCCTCCTTTGAAGAAGTGGACGTGACCGAAATGGAATTTTGAACGGATGGAGCAGCAGCAGCACTCGCAGACGCTTTAATTAATCCGTTGCACGGCCCCTCTGCTTTGAAGCTGTCCGAATTTTTGCACTTCTTGAGACGCAGCCCCGTGGAGCTCCTCATGTGGGAAGTGCACTGTTATAGCATCCAAGTGCATCCTTCAAGTACCACTCATGGGCTTTGTCTGGAGTGTAGCAGACTGTTGTCGGCTTTAAGGGTAACAGACAAGGAGCACTAGTCTGTAAACAGTCCTGCTGCACTGTAACTAATTCTATCGAACCCCCAAGATGCAGCGCCTGCACCAAGCTGTTTTTATTCCCACAGCCATGTCCCTTCTAGATGAAACTTGGCACCTGAAGAGCTCCTTCAATCGGTTCCAAATGGACCCCTGCATAGTGAGCCATAATTTAATTTTAATGTTATGCTTAGGTTAATTGGTGAAGTTTAGTTTGGTGACAGACACAACAACTTTTCTGGATATTCTATCACCTTATGAACCTGTGATATAAATGAACAGTTACCACAATTCAGCGTTATTGATTCATCTGCTGATTATTTTCTCAATAAGGGCTGTCACTTTATCATATTATTAGCCTATTAAATGATGATCATCATTCATTTTTGTGACTGATACCGATTTTAGAGGGGATAAACATTCACCCATTACCGATATGGTGGTCAATATAGTGAATTTATTTTTAGCTGGAATTAAAACAGACCTTCTTATGTGGACTGTGCACTGATTTTACGCTGATATGACTAAAAAAATGTACTCAGAAGGCTGCTTCCTTATACAAATAACTAACACTGGTCTACATTATTATATATTATACATAAAATGTCTTAGATTGTCAACCAATTATACTTTCAGTCAACTGCTGAACAAGAAGAAGACTAAAGTAAAATTACAGGTAAAAAAAAAATTGTATACACAATTTCTTAATCACCCCAAGGAACATTTTCTGCATTATATCCTCCTTTAGATACCAGTATATTAATATTGGCTGATGGTATCTGCCAGTTGATATATCTGTTGGGCTCTAATAAGGCTTATATCAGGATAACTATAGACATTTGGAAAAAAGTTCTGTCAAATAAATGTTTAACTTTTTTAATTGTGCGTTTTGTCCCTTTTTGGCAGATGAATTATACACAAAGTGCAAGTGTAGGGTGGTGGAGAGAGTATCTGTTACCATAACTACATATAAAAAATTAGAGTAAGTAAATAGAGGAGCTGGATTATTTATTTGTATATGCAATATTATCATATATTGTAATAATATGAAAAAAGAAAAGGAGCAAATCCTCACAATTGTTAAAATAACTATTTTCATAAATGTATTAAACAAAACAGTTGCTAATTGATTTCCCATCATTCGACTAATTGATTAGGTGTTAATAAAATAAAATTAATATAATAATTTAATCTCTATCTTGCATGATTAATTCATATTAAAGTACGGTTTGTGTAATTAAATACATTTTGAAACTGTTGGGAGTTTCTGACATGAAAGAATCCGCACTCCTGCTGTGTCCTCAGATGGCCTACTAATAAAATAATTGTAATGTTCTAGTTTAAAAAAGGTGGCATAGTCTTCACTAAGAATAAAATATGTAAGAGGCAACCTTCATCCAGCGTCTTATCTCACTTTAATATAGTTATGTGTAAAATTAAATACCTATAGAATCCCTTCCATTCATTCAGTGTATGTTGGAGTAATGGATGTACTGGCCTCGACAATATCACTGGCAGATGAGAGTCTTGTTTGAAAGAACAGATGGAGGTTAATGCATCTTGCCGTGAGCTGATTCATGTACAGTAAGGTAAATTCATTCGAGTCCGGGAGGAAGATAAGGCTTTATTTTACTCAGCACTTTTGTTATCAGCTGGTTTCGTTACTCAATTCTGGGTTAGTCTTTTCTTTTTTTCCCTAAGAACAAATATTCCCTTCACCGATAGAAAGACTGGAGAACTGAATACTTCATGCCAAGTTTAAAGAAGCAACCACTTCCTTGACAGAGACTGCCTTAAAGTCTTTTATCCTCACTGCAGGTAGAATTATAGCAAACATTGGCCAACTCCCCAATCCAACAGAAATGATGGAATAATTAAAACATGAGGCAAGACAAGCCAAATAAGAGTATTAGAGTAAATGTTCCCCCTGTGTTTAACATTCAAATACCTAACATGAGTTCTTGATGTAACACTTCCAATAAAGTTAGTTAGTGATATTTCTGGTGGGGGCAAAGATTGCAGTTGGACACCATTCGCAAGCGGCAGAATTAATCCGTGACATTTTATGAAGTAAGCAGAACTCTGCGGTGCACAAAATTTGGCCGAAACAGTCTGCCACAACTCCAAAACTGTAAATACTGTTATCTCTCTCTTACACAACAGATGGAACACGATGCAGCTTAATAGAGCACTTCTTCTGCCATCTTGCTGATGAGTCCTGGACTTGATTATGCAATTGGCAGGGGGATGCAGGGAACAGAGCTAGAATAAGTAGAGTTACTGCGTGCAAACGGCGAATATGAGATTACTCCAGGTCTGGAGAGACTTCCATTCAGGAGAAATTAGGGGAGCATTGTGTTTCGGAGCTCGGGGACAGGGCGGGCTGCTTTGATAAGTTTGGGCCATTCGCAGAGCTCTTATCCCGTAAGGACCATATCTCTGCCCCTGTGACAAGCCTCATACAGTCAGCAGCAGACACTGTGAGCTGCAAGAAATATCTTAAGCCAAAATAAGAGACAAGCAGGACTAGGAGCCTACATGGAATGAAAAATCCCCAACAGTATGCTAATGAAGGGCTTCTAGGTATGTAACAACTGCATTTGTTATTTATATTAAACCAGTGCTACCCTACAGTACACAGGGCACAAGGGCTGCAAATAACACTCCCTATTCCAGTGTTTATTTATCTGTTATTCTCAGTTCAGTCTTGACCTTGGACACAGTAGTTTCCCAGAAAGAAAATCTTAACTCAAGGGCTGTAACTTTATTATTGAAAGAATAAAGTTATTCTAATTACCATATATGCTTGGGTAAAAAAAGTAAATTCAATCTGACCCATTACCGGCCCTTAGCAGCGGAGGCAAATGAGCTGAAAAACTGTAATTCTACAACATATTTAAGGATGAGAGCTACGTGGGTTGGGTTGAAATTAGTTCAAGCGATGGCAGGATTTCGGTCCTCAACACTTTTAAAGGAATACTATGCAGGAATTGTCACTAACTGTTTGTAAACAAAACATTACATCTTGGTCCCTCCTTCCCAGCTCAAAAGAAATGAAAGCAAACCGCGGACTCATTCTCATTTTTGGCACAAGATTTGTGTGCTTGGCGTTTCGCCTTGATATATTAGCATTTTATATGCACGGTCTTCACTATTTTTGTAGCTTTGTTCCCAAAAAGTGACACTCAAAAAGACCCCAAACACGGCAAAATGAAAAGAAAAGAGATAATACAGGCAGGCAGAGCAGGGTCTTTGCAAATAGAGCCACACAGTTCTCGTGGGTCATAAGTGATGATTGAGAGGGATTATTTATTTATTCTGTTTTTTCTCTTTGGTATACCTTCCTTCGAAAAATAAGTCGTATGGAAACTTTTCAAACAACACCTGCATTCAGTCTTTTATGCACCCGGATCTAGGAAAAAACATAAGCCAATATCAAATTGGTCGGGCTCTAATTAAAATAGATTTCCCATTGCTTCACAGCATAATAAATATTATCTATGAAGGGAATTTCCTCAGAAAGCAGTGTAAACAATAACACGTTTAAAATGTAAAGTCCCTCTCTGCACCAGATCTATTCTGTTTGTTGTGCATGTCTGCAGCATGCAGCCCACTCTGAATGTTTCAGGACCTCTGGCCCAGTTTGGACGCTGTAACCTCAGCGCTGCGCATACACTCCGTATCTAGTGCTTTTTAATTGGATATTCCACAGCAGGAGCCCAGCACAATGTTTGCATTGAATTAACAGCCTCAGCTTGCTTACTCACAAAGAAAAACAACAAAAAAAACATACATTATCTGCACAGACGGAGCAGGTGGAAGAATGTATTCTTATTTCAGACATAATGCCCCTTCGTTAATTCATACATTTCCATCTCATCAACAGAATGGAGCGGTATTTTTAGCCGCGCTTGAGTTTTTGCCCCGAGTGAGAGCAGTTCCTGGGTTAGAATGCCCAGAAGTGAACAGAAATAAGCTCTGGCGTAGGATCAAAGGCAGTGATATCGTTTTGTTGGGGAAACAGTGCTTGATAGCGATAATGATCTGTGGATCTGCGGCTGGCCGACACGCTGAGCCACACAGAGAGGTGGAGGCGCAGACACAGCCTCCAAAACCCGTCAGAGGCCGAGAGCTCGCTGGTAGTTTGACCCTCAGATGTAGTGAACTTGCAAGTGAACTGTAAGGGGGCATGCATGGAGGGGGAGTGGGGGTTCCGGCAACCCGCTTTGCATTCAGACAGGCAGTGGTAGGCTGCTGAGTGGTGCCGTGGCTAAGAGGTGTTTGCAGAGCTCTGTCTCTGCTTTGCTGCAGCTCCCACTGGAGTCCAGGGGCGAAATGTAGGCCAGGACTAACACAACCAGATCCCGGGCTATAAAACCTAACAGCACTTCGTTTACAGACTCGAGGAGTCGCATGCCTGCATTGATTTCACTGCTAATGTCTGATGCATGTTCTCACTCGTTACGGCTGCAATAATGAGCCGGTGATTTAGCTCTTTCCCCCCACTCAGATACAGCACTTGATAGTCGTTAATAGAGTTAAAATGTCAACCCTGGATTATTAACATGAGTCATCCGTGTTCCTCTGCATGTAAACAAACAGACACAATGAGAAGTAATCAAATAAATTACAACAGCGCTGGAAGGAAGCCATGTGCAGTCATTTATAGCTTCACCTGGATGAGCATAATTGTCTCAGTCTAACAACTGGAAAGTATCCAGAAAGAAAAAAATGGCTGAAATACATTAAACAATTAAAAGCCTGACATGCACTGTGTGTATACTTAAAGCTGCACTCATCAATATTTTTACATGAACAATGGATCAAATTATGTCTCATCACTTTGTTTCACTCTCACTGCTCCCATGATCCTCTTTTCCAGTCGCAGCAGGCAGTTGTTTTCAGAATCTCTGCAGGCGGGCTGTGCAATTAATTGAAATTTTAACAAAATGCAATATGAACTATTGCTAATGTCAAAATTGCAGGAAGCACAATATTTGTCGAAATACCAATCTGGATAAAATATTTTGGTGTTTTGGAGATGTCCATGCCTTTTAATCAATCAAATCAAATATTACAGGCTTAAGAAAAACGTCTTTGTTTAGTTCAGAGCATGGTAAAAAAATCACACCATGATTATTTTAACATCTCTCTCAGTTATGATACAAAATTATCCTTCCCTCTTATGTTATGAATCATTGTGCGCTGGTATATCAGTCAAAATAATAGCAGCATCAAGCTGGTGAATAAAGTAAATCATACTACATGAACTGTTATTTCTCTTTTCCCTATAACTGGTATTAAAACATCTACAGCCAGCACCTTAACTTCTACATTTTGCCAACTTCAAGTCTAGTTTTGAGTTTCTGTAACAAGACTAGCTTTCCATTACAAATCTCCTGAGATATTTCTTTGGTGTCCAGTTCTCATTTGCACTTGGCTCCTCGCTGCATTCTGACAAAATCATATTAATAAATGCTCATTATTACTTATTAGTGATGTTGATCGGATAATTTAGACTAAGTATGCTGTTACATCTTCATTACAAGGCTCAAAATAAGGTTTGCGGCTCCGTTCCGACATTATTTCTCTTTTTTTGTCCAACAATTTTTGTCTAACAACTTTTGTTAGTAAAGGTTGCCGACCCCTGGCCTACATACATCTGAAATTATTGAAAAAAATAGAATTGGCGCCTTTTTCAAGACATATTGGCATCTGCTTTAGAGTGGAAATCTGAGCAATTTCTGTTGTTTTCTACATTCACTATTCAGTAACAAGCCGCTGTCCTTTATATGACTTTTTCAGGACCTATTTTCTGCCCAAGCCCCTGTTAATAAGTCATACCACAAAGCTGGAAGTTTTTAATTGCATTTACTTCTCTCCATCTGTCAGCTCATTGCTCTTTTCTTGCATCTCCAAAGCGATTCCATCATCGTCCATGCAATCCCATCACCATATTGCATGGATACAGTCTCCACCTGGCACAAAACTAGCCCCGGGCTCAGCTTGTTGATTTAATGTTGAGACTGTCAAATTCCCATGTTGAACATGCTGCTCCGGTATAAATGCTGCATTCATATTTCAATGCCACAAAGATGTGCATTTTTCCTCCTCCACCTGCATCCATACATACCTGAGGGCCTGCCTAGAGCTGTCTGCTAGGACGGCTATCTAAGAGGAGACTCCCAATTAAAGCAGCCAGCCAGGGCAGCTTAAATAATGCAAACTGCATTTGTTTAGGCAGGGATATGCTGAAAGCTGATCTCCCGCATCTCTGCTAAGGAGATCATTTAGAGCTTTGTGTTGCTAGGTCTTTGGCACAGCTAGCTATAGTTTAACATTTTTGATTCGTGTGCCAATACAACAGTGCTTTTTGTGATGCACTACTCTTGAGATTTGTTCTTTATAAAATCCTTTTTTTTCATGCAACTAGAATAACCGCCTCTCAGCTGTAGGCCTCGACCAACCAGTTTACATTCATGTCAATAGCGCTTGGTGAAACTAATTTTCTCTTGGGTAACATTTGTTCTTGACATATCATAAATACGTTTCTAATCAAAGTCAACAGATGTCTGCGGATGGAGGAGGCTGGAGTGGATTAATGGGTCAAACAAACACAGGACTTTCACCCAGGAGTCTGCTGTTATTGTCCTGTTTGAAACCAAAAGTCAACCATACTCATTTTAACCCCAGCTGTGATCTTTTACTAATCCTCAGCAAGTTATTTTGTTGCCTAAACCTGAACTGCACCTATTTACAACACTGACCGCAAGTTTAAAATTTAGGTTTGTTTCAAATCACAATATTAATAATGGGTTTAAAAGTGCAATTTTAATCTGGGAGGAAAACAAGTTTCCCTCGAAACATAATTAAGAATACAATTTCATTCTTGGGGAACGTAAATCTTAGGAGAAAGAGTTGCAATCTCCTCTTCCCTTCCTGAGTTATGACATGTGTTTTTGCAGAACATTATGATGTCACAGTGATGCAGACCTTTGACCTTGTGGATATAAAATGTCATTACTTCATAATTTCACATTTGTGTTTAAACTAGAGCAGGGGCCTCAAACTCAAATTACCTGGGGGCCGCTGGAGGCAGTATCAAAATGACCGAAAAAAGACACAATATTATAAAAAAAGACACAAAATGACCAAAAAAAGACACTGAATTACCAAAAAAGACACAAAATTACAGAAAAAAGACACTTTATTAAAAAAGTAATTAAAGGGACCTTCCACATACAACACAGTAAAGTGTCATTCATACAAAACTCACATTAAACTTTCATATCAAGGTGGGGGCCAAAAATATAATAAATAATAATAATAAAAATATCGTCACGAGGGCCTCAATTAGCCCGCGAGCCGAAAGTTTGAGACCCATGAACTAGCGTATTAATTCTCGAGTTAAAGCCAAAAAGCATGTTTTTTTTTAGGTCTCAGTGACCTTTGACCACCAAATTCTAATCAGTTCAACTTTGAGTCCAAGTGGATGTTTGTTTCATTTGTAACTAAACTGCCTCCAGGCGTCAAGTTGGGTCAGACGCTGGGTCTCACTGACCTTGACCTTTGGCTATCAATTTCGAAGTTTTTGTTTGTGCCAAATGTAATTAAATTCCCTCTGGACGTTTCTCAGATATCACACAGTAACCTTGACCTTTGATCACCAAAATATAATTCATCCTTGGTCCGAGTGGGTGGTTGTGTCAAATTTGAGTCAGATATAGTCAGATGGGCAAACGGTCATTTTGCTCGGACATTTTTTAATACTTGGCGCTTTATATGCATTTAATTTGGTCCCAAAAGAGCCTTGTTCTGAACCTGCGTGTTCAAACAGACCATGCAGTTTAGATCTTTGAGTGTAGAAGGAGGATTGAGAGGGGCCCAGCCATCACCTCAGCTATATAACCTCTACCTTAGCCTTCCCTTCATCACTTACAGATCCATTAATCCTCATTTTATTGGATGATCATTTGCTCCGCAGTGCTGCCGAAGACAGGACGCAGACAGACTAGGATTACATTGGATTAGTTTGAAAAGCAGGAGAAACCCCCAGACTGTATCAATCTGTTTACTGTGCCTGAGGCTGAGAGACAAAGGGAGATGGGGATGGAAAAGACAGAGAGGGTAGGAGTGGGCTGGCAGGGCTGTAGAGAAAGTAAGAGTCTCTTTCCCCAGGGAAAGGTTATTTGTAAGGGGATTGTACCAAAGTCGGTTACAAAAGGGAAAATGCAATCTGGGAGGGGGGGGGTCGAAAAATGGAGGAGCGGAATGGAATGGGAGTTGAAATTGAAAATAAAAAAGCGGTTATGGGAGCGCTGTCGTAGATGCGTTAGTGATAAATAAAAAAGTTTAGGTGTCTTAAAAGAAAATACAGAAACTTTCAGACTGCTGTTGACCCCTGCTTTCATACCATAACACCCAAAGTCATCTTCTATCACTGGAACACAAGTCAAGAAAAAAAAAATCAAGAAGCAGTGAAAAATCTCGTTCATGATTAAATCACTGTAATTACTGCTGTGATTAAAGATGAGTGTGATCTCCCATGTCCCCCCCAAAAAAATAAGGTTGGTGTAAATTCATTAATTTTTGACACTATGGAAGCATTTTAAACACACCTGCGTTCCGCACAGCCTTTTCTGCTGAAAGTGTTTTATTGTTTTTTCAGATTCAGTAGAGAATAAGAAGCATTTTCAGAAAAAAAAAAACTATTTTCTGCACTGAACTGCACCACTAGAGTTCATATTTGACTTTGGAGCTGGTTGTTACTTGAAGGGGTCCTTTCTGTGCCCCTGCCTTGATCTCCCCCCGACAGCCGCTTCCCTTTCCCTCCTCTTTATTTATGTCGTTTTGTGTGGTTGGCACCTCTATAGAGTGGATTGCACTGGATTAGCTTCTCCGCCTTCCCAACTGATCCGATCCATTTTGTGTAATCCAACTCAATTTAATTATGTTTATCGTTCCACCTCGCTGCTGCCGAGGAGCAGCAGCACACCTCGACCAAGATAAGCCCGGGGACCTTGTGCCTTTTTGCTGGCAGAGTGTCTGCCTGAGCCTGTTGCTTTATAAACAGATGGTGTAAGTCACCTACACTCTCAGTAAATACTGTTAGGTACAATATTATGATTCAGAGCTCCCCTCCAACATCACTGTGACATGGAAAAAAATAGCCAAGGTTGAAGATCATAACCTCAATTTCTTTTTTGTTGTTATGGGAATTTGTACAGTTTAGCGTGCTCTCCATCCCTCACCGCCTCTTATGTTGAGAGAATCAATGTGCCCACTATGTAGACAGTCTTCTAGAGTCTGATGCTTGGCATTAGATATCAAAAGCTCCCAATAAAAGCCTAAAAATATTTTTTCAAACACTCTGTGAAAAGTTCAAGGGCTCACAGAAAGCCCGACGTTTTCTTCCTTCTGAATGCAGCAATTGTGCAGCCAAAGGCGTTAAATTCAATGGTGTGATTGAATGTATTTATGCCTTTCGGATACTGATCTCCCAACATCTGTATGGGCGAGAAATACCCTGCAATGAAGTCTCAGACACTTGCAGTTCTGGTATAGTCGACTGCACTGAGCAGCAGATACATTCCGACAAAGAGTGAAGATAAAAGGGAAGAATAGACCCTACTCTGTTTTATGCATCGCCTCCAAAAAGACTCTGGTTTAATAATCTAGGACCAATTTTTATTTGAGAATTGTTTTGTTACCAGGGAAAGTCTGTTTTATATTATTTTTGTCTTGCACATCTCGAGTTAGGTGATGTCTTCTAAAGAGGGATATAACGATATCAACAAGTTCTCCAACATAAATGGCAGAAGAGGTTGTGGGTCAGTACCACAAATTACGGCACGTAGGCACGTATTGCAGCTATAACATATCTTGGCACCGCTCGTGGGCTCGCGGTACAATGGCGCGTTGTAAAAATAGTACAAATGTACGGCCTGCGGTTGTAAAAAAAAATGTAGACTGCAGTTTCTGTGGATTTATGTTGTAAAACCACTGACCTTAGGTTTAGGACAAAGAACTTCTGCTAAGGTGTTATAAAAGACAGTTTAAACTGTAAATAAATGTACGTCAATGCGTCACGTGACCGTTACAATTTATGTAAAGTTACGTTCAAAATCGTGATTCATGTAACTTCCGTAAACAATGTAACTTAAGTTAAAAATGGTTCACTTTTGTTTTCCCATGGGCCGCAAACCCTGCACCACCACCCCAACCACCAATCGATGGCGGGAATCTGCCTTTTTAAACTTTGCTTGGCTGTCAATCACTATTACGTCAGCAAGACGGCGGCAGCCGCATTTCAGCGGACGGTGAAATTCATAAATATAGCTCGTTTTTCGCTGCCTGTACACACGAGCTGTTTTGACAGGAGGACAGGCTGAACGATATCCACACACATCTTCAAATGAGTAACTCCCATAAAGATAGTCTCATTTTTAACTGATCGAGCTTTGATTTTTCAGGCATTGCCGAAAACAATAGCGCTAACCCCGAGAACAGCATACAAAGAGACTAAAATAATAGAATTTAACACATACTCTATGCCATGTAGAGCACAGAGAAGAAGCCCATTAGAAATTTAAAAAAAATAAACAGAAAAAGATTGCATTTTTCTGTCACCATAGCTACATGTTAAGTGTAATTTAGATGTAATGGAAAGAAAGAAAACATTTCCAGACATCATCATTCTTTCATTAGTAGCCATTAGGAACATCAGTCTTCTTTGGCACATTAAAGTCCAACTGAAATTACATTTTGTCATCTCCTTTTCTTATTAAAAATAATGCCGATATGTTTTTCAAATGTGTTATTAGTAGTTTTTTTTATTATAACGAGAATGAAAGAAGGTCTGTAGAGAAATATCAGACATGTTTATTTTGTCTGACCTGGATGGAGGGCATGTCTGTTTCATTGACAGCAGGTGGCAGGATGAGCTCCTGTAGAGAATGAGAGACAAAGTTAAACTGTAGCGTAAATGTCACATGTAGTTATTGGTATTGAAGACCACAACAGCATCTAACCGGACTTATGTTAATGTAACCCAGCCCGTGTGGGATGAGCCTCTCCACACCCTGGAACTCTGCGTTGTGTTGCTTATGATGATGTAGAGCGGAGGAGGGACCAGTCAGACACGGGTGGTCGTTGTATTTGCGGCTCGGACCACATCGTGCTTTATTTCTCACAACGGCTGGCAGCTCAACCTTGAACAGTACAAGTAAGCACTGCTGTGAGACAACAGAAAGTCTAAAGACGGGCTCTCAGGCTAAAGAACAGATACCTTTGAGCTAGCGCTGTATAGACACATAAAATAGGCTTAGAAACAACTAAAAACTCATCAGACAGTGCACATATCTCCTATCATCACATCGTTAAACACGGCAGTCTAACAACATAAACAAACAGCCGTTAATATTAGGACTTTAACGCGTTAATTAAGATTCATTAATTACACAAAAATTAACACGTTAAAAAAATTGACCCCCTGACCCCCATAAGAAGTTATTCTTAAACAGACAAGATGGCTACTAAGGTTGTCACGATACTAAAATTTTCAACTCGCTATCAATACTCAGGAAAATATTCGATACTCGATACCATTTTCGATACCACAAGGATAAAAACAAATACCCCAAAATTTAACAGAAATATATTGTTTAACAAGAAAAATGCAACATGTAAAAATTAACAGAACCACAGGTTAAGTATTTATAATAAAAAACAGTTGTGCAAACAGAAACTTCAACTATGACAACAAGCTTCAGGTCTGAGGTAGTGCAAAAAATAAATAAATACAATAAACAATAACAGTTAGAACAATATTTTGATGTTGTGTGCTTTGCACAATATTAGGCAAGCTTGATAAAAAAATAACAATAACTTAACTGAAGTGTTCCTTCCTTGGCTATGCTTTACTTACATAACAATAAACTAAATGACACTAGCCAAACCAGTTAACATGAACATTACACTGTTGAAATGCTGTATTCTCAGCAGCTGCAGGTGTTGTTGTGTGTGTTGCTGTTTGGTTGCAGGTCGACTTGTCTCTGCTTCATTCTGGTACTTCAAGAGAGAAAATAACACTTTTCAGTAACCAACACTTATGTAAACATATTAACTCTATGCTTAAGTATACTGACACTGTGTCGATACTTTTGAAAATGAGTATCATATCCGGATACAACATTTTAGTATCGATACTTTTTTGAGGATCGATACTTTTGACAACCCTACTGGCTACTGAGTCCCAGTTCACTTGTCTGAGAGAGTTAAGCCTCAGACACACTGAGTTCTTCTACCAGTTGGACAACCACGATGCTGCGTGCATTGTCATGCAGCCGCATCCTCAAGACTCCACCACTAGTTTCTCTGTGAGGTTGTCAGCTGTGTGTGTCTGCCTGGCATACTCTGTGTTAGAATGGCTGATTTAACTCAGCAGTCCTCATTGATGTAGTGGCATGTTTCACACCGCTTTCTGTTGCGAGTGCCGTCCAGCAATCAGTTGTGACAGCCTCTCATCGCGTCACAGAGTATGCCAGGCAGACACACAGCTAAAACACAACTGAAGCGGTGGGAGCTTCGTGTGCTGATGGAGGGGCACTGGGCATCCCCTGTTCCCTACTTGGTACTTTGCATTTTAAGCTCTACAATAAGCCTTTTTTATTTATTTTTTTATGCTTAACTGATATTATAAATCTGTCACAATTAGGGTCAGGGTCAACAGTTAAATGACTTATTATTAACACCGCTACTGCATACATTTAGAAACCTCATTGCGTTCCCTCAAATTTATGCAAGTAGTGGGTGCCATGGAAACACCAAAATTTGATTAAACTTTTGAAAATGCACATGAAGGTTTTTTACACTCGCTTGAGGTGGTTTTTGTCTTTTTCGAAAAATAGTTTATCTGCTGAACGGGAGATGGAATCACTTTTTCCGAATAAGTTCTGACAGCAACATTTACCTCACATGACTGATCAGCTGCTTCTGCTCCGCTGGTCAAGACGAGCTGACATGAAAGAACAATCATAAGTTGCCCAATTGGATATAATTCTTGAAGACATATTTTTTGTCATGGGTGGCCAAAGTTGTCTGATTAGCAACCTCTTTTTCAATTATTTTTCCCCTTCTTGTACTGTTTTCTTTCTCGTACAGTCTCCACTTCTACTGTTTACTGACATATTAGCCTACAGCAATACATTACACTGCCATCTCCTGACATCTATACAACGTTATATATAACTTTATTGACACGTTGCCGTGGATACGCATTGCTCTGCTTCTCTCCTGATGGCAGTTCGCCTTGTTAGTGACCTGTCAATCAAAGGTAGCCACGCCCCAAATCATACGATTCTTCATCTTCTATTTTTTTTTAAATGTGGCCATTATTAGAACTATTAACATTAAATTCTCTTGAAGATTTTTTTTTACTAGCGATTGAGATCGTAGTGTTGTCCTAAAAATTTTTTTGAATGGACAGATTTTTTTGCAGCCAAACTTAGCACCCTTGTTGGAATTTTTGGTAGAATGCAGCTTAAGGCACTTCCTGGTTTGCCTCCATGCTCAGACCCGGAGGTTGCCGCCTGATCTAAACCAGTTGATTTGCAATTCCTTTAATGTGACCTTTTAATTTCCTTGGTACTACCGTGATACACGTGATTTACAGTGCAGGTATGTATGCTACAGCAGACGAAACAATTCTATTTAATTTGACTTGGACTTTAAGTGTTAAACGCTCACCGTTTTCATACCAGAAATTAAGCGGAGGTTTGTTTAATGAATGTTTAGAATGTTTAATGAGCGATGGGTGGTGGGATACCAGTAAGATGCAGAAGTGCATTTTCTGGGTTTTTGGAGCAGGAAAAGTCTTGTAATGCACAGTGAGATGTGGAGAGATGGATGCTCATTTAGCACCAGTGCCAAGAGACCCTTCCTCCTGTCCTGCTGGGCTGCTTGCTTCTCTCTGTCCCCCGTCTCTATTTTAAGAGCTTGATATTAAAGCCTAATTGAGTTTTTAGGGACATCTCCCTCTGTTTCTTGTGCCCGTTTCTGTTTTATATGGCCAACAAAGTCATTCAAAGTAGGATACACTGCAAAGCACACATTGTCATTTGTATGTGTTCGCAGTTGCTTTTTCTGAACTTTCCAGCGTACTCAATGATCTCATCCCCTCATTTCCATTAATACAGCACAGCGACCAGATGCAGCATGTATATAGTTTTTTGTCAGCCTGTTAACATGTCACTGCTGTTGCAATTGGCTGTAAAACATTCATTAAGTCTTATAGGCAACCCATAAACAAGGGGTCAAATCAGGATTTACCACCATCATAACAAGCACAATTATCCACTCTCTCCTCGGTAATAAAATCACACTCTTGCTGCTGTCTGTTTGACACTCCAACCGGTGTCTCTCATGCGCTCCTTCACCAAGAACTTCTTGTTAAAGTTTGACCCAGGATTTGCTCAATAAGACGCTTGTTAAAGTTTGACCTGGAAGTGGATCTTTGTCTGTCTGCTTGTTAAATCTGTGTCTTTCTGCAGCCATCATTAGTGCACAGAAAATATTTGGAGTCTTATTTATTTATTTATTTATTTATTTTTGTATGTCCCCAACAAAAGAAAGGCAGCATACTGTGCGGAGTGCACTGTGAGTTTCTCACAAAAGCAACACACTGGAGTTTTAATTATACAAACCTTTATTAAAAAGGGACAGCTGTTCTGCAAGCAGAAATAATCTGGGCTGAGCTGGATGCTGTGGCTGTAGTAGCTTGTTATTTGTGTGATTCTTAATAATGAAGAACATTTCACAATTTTTATCATAAGTACTTAACAATACTTGAAGAAATATAATTATTTTATATAAAATTATGATCGTCTCAAGTGCAGTTTTTCTTTTTCCATTTTTTTTTCTCGAAATAATGTCAGTATCCAACAAGAGTGGACGAGGCTTCTGCTTCAGGTGAATCCATTTAATGATTCTGATTATTTCTGGAAAATATTGGAATTTTCCACCCTGTTATTGTTTTAGTCACACTCAAGTAATCATGAAGCTTTATTTGGTGAAACTTCAACTTGATTGTCTATTTTTGGACAAATACAAGCCATTATTCTACATTTTTATTCACTGTGGGTAATTTCTAATAAAACAAAACAAAAGACAACATGTTGGGAGATTCTCATGAACATGGTACAAAAATCCAAGAGCATTGCATACATATTTTCTTTGACCCTTTATAACATATACAATCTAAAGTCACTGTTAAATATGAATTTATAATCTATTTAAAATGTTTTAAGGTATTTTCTGACATTTTTAGAGACCCTGTGAGCAGAATTAATTACCGTAACACATTTTAAATAAAAAAAACAACGAAAGGTTGTTTTTTTTTCTTTTCCTTTGGCAAGCACTTAAATATGCTCAAGGGTAGCTGGTAGCACCAAAATGTATTTTATTAAAATATACACATATTTTAATGCAAACAATTCTATCATTACCATAACATTTAACCATTTTTTCTCATCAATTTTCATTCAGATTTTGTTCTTTATACATTGTTAAAAACCATTATATATTATATATTACACTTTTAAACAAATGTATATTTATTTTTATAAAGTTTATTAAGAAGAAGAAGATTACTTTATTAATCCCACAAGGGGGAAATTCAACCTCTGCATTTAACCCATCCTTTTTTACACACAAGGGAACACACCATGCAAGGAGCAGTGGGCAGCACATTACTGCGCCCGGGGAGCTGTGCAGGGGGGTTAGGTGCCTTGCTCAAGGGCACTTCAGTCCTTGACCTTTCAGCACCGGGATTCGAACCGGCGACTCTCCAGTTACAAGCCCGATTCCTAACCTGACATTCTTATCTGGACGCATTACAGTAGTGAATTTGTCAATCAAAAATATGTTTAAAAATATTATTTTAACACAAAACAATGAATTGTGCCTCATTATGGCTATATTGTTCATTCATATAAAAGTGAAATATATTTAGTTTAATAATGTATGTCCTTATAATCTTCACAGACATAACTTAGACTGGCTTCATGAAATTCACCCTGTTAGTTTTACCCTACTGATGATGTGTTGTTGCAATAGTAATCCTAATTACAAGTGTGGCACTCAACCCCAAGCTCATTGGTTCCTCCTAAAGAGATAACCCTATTATAACAGGACACAAACATACTTTCATCTTTATTTTTCTCCTTCATTTCCTGAAAAAGCTTTAAAATCACTAATCACATATTTGTTTAGGAATACTTCCTTCTGTGGATTTTTACACATTTGGTGCACTTGTGAGTACTTACAGCAGCAGCACAGTGTTTTTAGGGTTGACTTAAAATAAACTACACTGTGTACGTGTTCATGATAATGAAGGAACGTGTTACCCAGTGCGACGGTGTTGCTCACTGATTTATTTTAAATAGTTTTTTGAGAACAAATGAAGCTCTGCAGCTCAGAGGACTGAGATATATCAAACCACAATAGTTAGTAGATCAATTCATTAATGGGATTTCGTCTCTTCATAGAAAACAACACATTTACGACCTTGTCCTTTAAGTATCCTAAACAGAGCCCGGCCCACATGGGATCTGAGAGACAGAAACTGATTTAGATTACTGATACCACGGCCAATATATTGAATGTTTAGGTAAAATCAAAACAGACTTTTTCTATGTGGATTGTGCACCGATATGACTCTACAACGGAATGCTGCTTTCTTCAGTAAATCTTTATTTAAAAATGTGTAATATTAAAATAGACATTATATATTTTACATACAAAGTTTTTCATTGAAGTCCATTTACACTATGTTCAGTTTTACTCAATAACTAACCATTATAGTATAGAATAAAATGAAAATAAATATTGAAATAAACATCAGTGTAGGGCTGGGCGATATATTGATATAAAAAATATTTTGATATATTTTTAAATGTGATATGGAATTAGACCATATCGTATATATCGATATAGTTCAATTTTTTTTCTTTTTGTTTATAAATGCTGCCCTTACTAGGGTTTGTCATGTTTACTTCTTTTGTAATGTTCGTTCTTCTTTTCTCATATAAATATATTTATTTCAGAAAATGATTGGCCTATCTTATTTCATAGGCTATTTTTATTTAAGATATATTTTTATTTAAATGTGCACTTTATGGAGCTTTGATTTGAAAAAAGATACTCCTGTTGTTATACAGTATTTATGTTCACTGAAATAAACAGTTTCAATAAAACTACTTTACATGTCATATTTGACTGAACATTTACTCTCACTTTGCGATAAAAATATCGGGATATATATCGTATATCGATATTCAGCCTAAATATATTAGGATATGACTTTTGGTCCATATCGCCCAGCCGTACCACAGTGTCTGTTCAGTATCAACCAATTGCTGACCATTTAAAAATAAAATCAATAATAAAAAGACTAAATAATAGTGTATGTCCAGTATTAGACATTTACTGACCTTTTTAAATAAGTAATTAAAAAAAATAAAGCTGAATAGTACTCAAAGTTCAGTATCAGACAATTACTGACCATTTACATAAAGATTAAATAAGCTAAATGGACATATGACACCATCTGTAAATAACATTGCATTCCATATCGTGCATATTATTGTTAATGTGATAGGTCAATATCAACTGACTACATCATTGAAAGTAATCATAAACAAATTACTTCATATTCTTTTTTAATTTAATAATGGCCAAAACAGCATGTTCGGTTCCTTCTTGCAGCGCACAGTGGCTCTGTGACTGACAGATATTTATAAAACTCCAATCACTGCAGCTGCAGCTCATTCATTAGTGACAGGATCACAAGTATCACAGCTCAATTCTTTGCTGTCATATGTAATGCATCTCTGGAAAAGATGATTGTAATTACAGCGAGCGTGCAGTCCACACAGTCTACGCCTCCTGAGCCGCGCGTCGATGAGAGGCTGCAAGAGGTGAACGGATAGAAATCAAGTTTATAGATCTGTGGTTCGCACAAGCCCACGCCTCCACCGAAGGGCTGAGGTTTTAATTGCTGCCTGACCAGAGCTGGTTCTGTGTGAAGATGGGTCGCGATGATATGAGAAGTAGGGGGAAGGAATGGGTTTCTTTCTCTGTGGTTGTTGTATTGACAGCTTCTCATCCTGGAGGAGCTGATAAGAACAGAGGACCTAGGGAGACACACAGAGGAGTGGATTGTATTTCAGGGCCGGGAATCAGAGTTTTTTTTTTCCGGGGTCGAGTGAGCCTTAGAGGTCCCGCTCTGACAACATCTGAGGGCACAGAAGCAGGTTTGAAATCTCACCGAGGCTCACCGTATTACTGCAATTCCACAGCTGATGGAGAAAATGCCAGAGCAGGTGGCATGCATGAGCAAAGAGTCAGTAACCTTGTAACATAAATGAAACAGCTGCATGCACAAGGAGCATTGTATTCCAAATCAATGAGGGAAAGTGCATTGATTTACAAAACAAAACACAAACACAGGGGACCTTGCCACACGCTTTATTTACTGGAGCATCTGCTTAGACACATTTAGACACAAACAAAGGACTAGTACTGTTGAATTCCTGCTTTTTTTTATTATTTGTGTACCGTTATTAGCTGTTCAAATGATTGAACTTAATTAATTAGAATGGCACTCAGAGAGCGCAGACCTCTGCCAAGGCCTTGCCCTCTCTCACAGTGTTAGGAAAAGTGAGAAAAACAATCTGATTCGCTCCAGAATTTAATAGGTTCTTTCTTGGCTCATGCTACATCCTTTCACCAAATTGGTAGTAGATTTTGTGTAACCTTACTGACAAACTGAACCAAAAACATAACCTGCTTTGCAAAGGCAAACAATATCGTAATAATTATACACAAGGTGGGAATCACAGAGTAACTCATAATATGAATCACTATACAGTAATAGAAAAAATTATTGGACCACCCTTTTTCTTTAATTTGTTGTTCATTTTAATACCTGGTACAACTAGGACACTTGGACAAATTTAATTATAACAACAAAAATAGCTCATAAGAGTTTAATTCAAGAGCTGATATCTGGACTTTTTCCATGGTTTTATTGATAAGGATTTTGGTTATTATGACTGTATGTTCACCACGATAACAATGGTGTCACGATTTAGCGATCCTGCGACACACTGCAAGACAATTATCACAATATCTATGTAACCGAAAAGGCAAAAATACCTCTACAACAGAAAAACGCAGGATTTATTTATTCACTCTACTGTGGTGTTAGTTTTACAGAATTTGACAACTGAGATGAAATAATGTCCAATGAAGTTCATAAAATGCCTCTTTAACACACACACACACACACACACACACACACATCCTTGTCTATAGCACATGTTTGGGACACAAGACTAGAACATGCAAAGTGGGAACCACCCTTTCTGAAGGTTCTACAGACCTGAAAAAAAAATCATGTAACATACTGGAGCAGCCAGAAACACAGATATCACTTCAAATTGTCAATCAGACAAAGTAGAGTACCTCACCTGACCAGGGACCGCTTTGTGGGGACTGATTTGTCAGTTAACTAAATACATACTTTTAGATTTTTCTATGTTCCTATGGACCACTTGAAACACACGCTCAATCAAGTTTAATTGACTTTGAGGATACCTTAAACACTAATGTTGATTTTCAGGTAAAATGTTTATGTTGTATTAAAAAGGGACCTGAATACCCGCAACACACACACATACAAACACACACTACTTGTACTTGTCCATGTCCACATGTGCACATCAGTTATTCTTGGAAACACATTTTAGTTGGTGCTGTTAGAGGATGTAGGTGAAACTTCAACCATGTATTCCACCGTTTGCCTCAAATGTAAGAGCAAAGCAGGTAAAACGTGTCTTTTTTGTGATAAATGTTGTATATCATAAGCTGACAGCAATAAATAAAACAATTTGTTCAGGGGCAAGTAGAAATTCACTTTCTGACCTTCTTTCCCCACCAAGCAATTAAAAAAAGAAACATATCTCACTTAAATCTGTCAATCTGAGCAAATTAAGTTTATAGAAAACATGAAATAACAACAAATGGTGCCTCTCTGATTTGCTGTACATCATTTTCCCCCTTAGAGTTTCTTCTTCACTGCAAGTTTCCCCTCGCTCATTTGAAAAGCATCACACAGAGTCATGAAGTAGTGATCCAATCCATTGAGAGGGCCTGCATGTTTTAATAAAAACATATTGATATTTGGCGCCAGTGTATCAATAACTTAAGACAAGAATGTGCAACAGTCCCATATCAATATTTCCTTCTTTATGTTTACATTAAAATACAGTATATTCAGTGTGTTATGTTCTTTTCAGAGATGAAAAAAATCTCTTAAGCAACTTATGGAATATCATAAGACACAAAAAGCATGAGGTTTCTAACAGAATCATTCATCGACTGAACAATTATGAAAAAAATCAATATATGATGTGATGAAAGTATAATTTTCCTGCTGACTTTTGTAGACCGGTTCAGCAGCTCTCCAGTCAGGGAGGAACCTCGAGGATCACATCTCTGATCAATATGTGATGTGTAACAAAAAGCCAAATATCTGGGCACACTAATTTTCATGTCTACCCGTCATGTAATGTCACCTCCCGTCAAACATTTGACTTATTGCTCCTTTTATTCCCTTCCACATTCCCTTTGAGGCTGAAGAATCCACAGCGCTGTAGGACAAATTGCACTATATGTGTCATAGATCTCGCTGTCAGAAGTACATTACCCCCACTGAGCCGCTCAGGTCGCCCAGTGAGAGATAATTGTGACCCCTGCTGAGAGGGAAGAGCCCAACTACAGGAGCCACCTTCCAATAATCACGAGGCACTGGTTAAAAGTCTCTTCCTTCAGAGCTGAAGTAGTAATTTTCCTATGAAAGCATTCCTTCAACCACCACCAACACACTTTTTCACTTTATTTCTATTCGTCACGATTCCTTTAGGGATCTAAAATAAGTGTTCTGATAGGGATATTTGGATAAAAGCTCTGATCGATTATTGCCAATTTACAAAACCCCAATCCCAAAAAGTTGAATAAAGAACGCAGACAATATAGTTAATACTCAAACTGAGAAATCCATGTGATACGGAATTAGACCATATCTCATATATTCATATAGGTTTTTTTTCATTTTATATAAATTCTGCCCTTACTAGGGTTTGTCATATTTAGTTCTTTTGTAATGTCCGTTATTCTTTTCTCATATAAATATATGAGAGGGAAGAGCCCAACTACAGGAGCCACCTTCCAATAGTCACGAGGCACTGGTTTAAGGTCTCTTCCTTCAGAGCTGAAGAAACTGAGAAATCAATTTTAAAATGTCCCAGTTTTGGGGGAATTGAGCTCTATTCACATTAATTTCCATTGGCTGGAAATAAACAGGAAAATTTAATGAAAGGAAATATCTTACACAATAAAATATAATAATTCACATTCTTTGCCCCCCAGTTGATAATTAGGTAAAAAAAAAAAAGCTTCCATAATGAAATTAATATACTCCGAGGTTAATCCATCTTCATTTATTTGTCCATAGTTAAGTCAATTTCTACTGAATCTTCCATTATTTCTCAAACAAATGTGAACAAATGGCTATTTACTAAGAAAAATGACATCATTTGACCTTCCCCGTGTGTGGTTGGATATAGTGCGTTAGTCAATCAAATCTGCTGCTCAACACTAAAATGCTGTGCCGTACTATCTGTGGTTTGTGGAAACGTAATGTAATTTATATTTAAAAGTTTGTTTAAAATGGTAAAAAAAAAAGTTGATCTTCGTCATGACCTTTCTGAATTATGTGTGTTCAGTAAACATATGCTTTATTTATAATAAAACACAATTAAAAAAGTTTAATTGGAAATGTCAGTCTCGCCAATCTATGTACTAATAACACAATTTTACACTGTCAAATTGCATGCAATGCAAACACCAAAATCCAAATGTCCCTACTGGTTGCAGGACATTATATGGTTGCAGTTTCGTTGAATTCCTGCTACAAAACCTTTTTTCAAACCTTTTTTGTCATCAGGCTGGCTGGATCACTTTTTGAGGACAAATAGATGGCTGGAGTCGAAAGCAGATTGAGGTGCTTTTATTTTCAGAACAAAAACTGTGCAAAAACAGAAAAAAAAAAGGCTTCACAGGTCCACAGCAAAAACAACCGTCCAATTATTTATATAAAAAAAAGAACTTCACAGTCACCACAAAAAAATTGTGACATGTCATATTTGGCTTTGACTTTGACTGAACATTTGCTCTCACTTTATGATAAAAATATTGGGATTTATATCGTATATCAATATTCAGCCTCAATAAATCGGGATATGACTTTTGGTCCATATCGCCCAGCCGTACCATCCACTGTAGTATGTGGAATTAAATTTTGTATGCGTAAAAGTAAAGTAGTCTGGTATTATTAGAACCTTAATGAGGCAAACGGACATTACTGAGTCAGTTTTGCTGACTTTGACTCATCTCTACTCGTACTACGGTTTGATTACATCTTAGCATGTGCCTTTATCTCCTCATCACATACTTGTGCAGCAAAAAAAAACCACACAGGCTAGCTTTATATTGGTTATTTTTTCCTTTCTAAGACAACAAGTGGATCTAACTGTACCAGTAAGTTTTTTTTAGTAGTAAATTATTGGGTCCTGTCAGTCACCACATATTTCTTTTACAAAAATGAACATATTAAAAACAAATCACTGTCATTTCTTATGTGAGCACACTGAAGCTTCTGCATGCCAGCACAGCCAGCTCATCCACACACACACACACACACACACACACACACACACACACACACACACACACACAGCAGAGCACATCCTGTCTTTACTTCCACTTGCTGCTGGAGACGACTTCCCCCTCTCTCCACCTCTCCACTGTAGCGGTATTATTCAGCTCCAGTCTACCTACTGTTCTCTCCACATAACACAAATAACCCCCCTGGCAATCGGTAGTGTCTGCCTCATTATCATATTTATTTAAAGTATCGTATGACCCATTTCATTCCAACATGGTTTCCTCTCGTCATGATTGAGTAGTCCCATATTTAAGGGTAGTCTCCAGAGATGCTGCTGTGCATAATGGGAACATTACTATTAAGCATAGTCACAGGCCTGTCCTTGTCATTAAAATGAAAAGAGAAGCACTTCTTCTGTTCCTAACTAAGCATTGTTTTAGGTTACATTATTATTATTACGGATACATCCAAATACTGCACGCTGTAAAAAAAAGCAGCCCTCGATCTTTTTATGTTGGAACTGATGCGATCAATGATCTGTCATGTAAGCAATATGAGATGAAATACTAAATGTTTGCCCTTTGGCTAGTGATATAGTGTATAGAGTCGTGTTGGTGAAAGGAAAAAGCTGCGGTGCCGCCCTCTGTAACGTGACCACTCTAATGGACTGCATCTGATGAATGGTCATGATTGCACCAATAATACACAGAGAAATCTGTCTGATTGCCAGGTATACACATCAGTGCAAGCTTTAATGGCCGAATCTGTCACTAAATGTCTCGGGCCCATTCGCAATGGCCACTGACCTGTGGCTGGTAATGGAAGATTAATAGCAGGCTAGCGGTCCATCTCTGATCGGAGTTATCGAATGGTTTCCCTTGGATACGTTTCTCAGGGCTTGGCCACGTCTGGACTGTTATTGATCCGCCGCGTGCAAATTTATGGTTATGTTTCTTCAATTTGCACAAAGGCAAAAACATTGTTGTCTCTTCTGGCATCAGTCACTGACTTCCTGCAGATGTGGCTGCGGCAGCAGGTCTGAACTCTATCTGTCCCCTTGGTCCCGGAGGGTCATATTGTCCCTTTTGTGACAATTGAATGTCATCGCTGTTACTTTATCCATCTAATTGACCATGACCTTCTCAATGCTTTACATTTAGGATACATTTATTGACGAAGCTACTCCCTGGCGCTTTAAATACTGTACATGCTGATATGATATGCGTGGGTTGCAGATCTTTGGTTTGTTGTTTCGGACTATTCAGCTGATTCCAAGTACCAGACTTCCATCGGGGTGATGACTTTCTTACAGGAGCGTCTTAAAGGATTTTTGAAACCAAAGCCGTGGTGTTTTCCTTTGAAAACCTAGCCTAACCCACTTGGCCCTTCAGCCCCAAACTCTAGCCTCGCATTGATTTAACCTCAGCTCCGGCTTTAGCTTCAGATTTAGTTCTCTCCCAACCTGGCAACCCCCCGCCCCGCCCTCCATCCCCACGCTGTCTCGTTTAGCTCCATTGCGCAGGGTTTCATTACCTCTGCCTTAGTCAAATGGCTGGGAGCTCTGGACTGATATTTCAACGGAGACATAATTAATGAGATGTGCATGTGTGGTTCTCTCTCCTCTGTGAGACGTCTGCTGGGAGGAAGTACAGCAGTTAAGGGCAGCAGGAAGAGAAGTCTGGGTGTAGCTACCGACATCGGTACAACAGTTAACAAGCAATTTCATGTTTGTTGTATAAGAGGGAAAAAAGTCATGCAGCATTGACTTTGAATTGTCTGCACTATGACTCTTTCAGTAACATATAGATCTGCTTGTTTAGATCAGGACTTCCAAACACATCTATGAGTCCAGAGCTCTGGATCCATAGAGAACATACTGTGCTTTGGACTGCCTGAAGCACATGGATTTCTAAGCATAATCGACACTGTATGTACTGCTGACCTGTTCAGAAATGAAAAATTCAAATATATATGATAAGGGATGTAAAAGAAAAACATTCTCCAGGCACTTTTCGGCAGAGCAAGAAGAAAATATTCATAAAAATCCATTGTTTTGTCTGTCGTGATGGTTTAAAACCCAGACGTGACGACCCCACAGTCTTCATTAAAACAATATAATACACAGGAAGTAAATATTGTCCAATTACAGTATAAAATGACAAACATATGCAAAGAAAGAAAAACAGCTATCAGAATGTAACTAAAATATGAGAATCATGAAAATAAAACAATACAAATATCGTATGATGCATTCCCATCATAAAAAGTTCAATGCAGACATTGTCTATAAAAAGGGGATATTTTTATCGATTATCGATTCATCAACAGAAACAATGTTCATAACCGATTATTACTGTAGTTCAAGTAATTTTTTAAGCAAAAATACCAAAAATTCAGAGCTTGTGTAAAATAAAAAAATGTGAATAGTTTTTTTTTCAGGCATTTGGAAATGTTGATGGACATTAATGACATTTTATGCAAATCTGTAATGCAAGTAATCTTCCAACTACAATTCCAAATAAGTTGGGACGCGGTCTAATACAACAGAATGCTAAACTGTACAAAGACAGTTTATTCTAAATGATAAACTTTTGATTAGATTTGTTCTTCTGATGACGTGTGTCCTTACAGTGTATTGTCTATACAGAGTACAAGTAGAGCTGCACAATCAATTTAAATTTTATTTAAATTCTAATATGCAGTATCCTAATTAATCGCAGGAGACCCAGCATAATGTGTTAAAACACTATTCTGAATTAAATATTGTGGTGCTGCAGAGATGCCTGAGCGTATGACTCATATTTTACGGACTTAACAAAAGATCTTTGTTTGATACAAAAATATCACACCATAATCATTTTAATATATTTTTAATGAAATACTCCAATATCTTATATCATATCACAATTGCAGTCAAAAAGCGCAGTTAGATTTTTTTTTTTCAAATCTTGACCTCTTAGTTTAAGTATGTTTTATCCATTTTGAGTTTTAATCAGTCTCTTTTTTTAAAATTCCACCCCATAGAAAATGTGAGGTCAGGTTTCTTTCTTTTCTGCCAAAGAGTGCCTGAACATCTTTGTCCTTCACCTTAAGGTTTCTTGAATGTTAAATACTAATTCAGCACTTGGCTTCAGCATCGTTCAACTTTTCAGTCACAGGTCTGAATTTGTAAAAATAGTTGAATTCTGTCCAAATTACTCTCAAATATTCAGAGGCGGAAGAACTTGGCATTGTATTTCCTGAATTTAAAGCCAGCTGTGGATTAGAGAGCACCAACAGTCAAACACATGTTCTGACAAGGATATTTTATTCAGTGTAGGCTGTCTGACGCCACTGCACGGTGCTGTGGTTGTTTTGCTCATGTAGTTTATTCATTGGAAGCTCCGGAAAGCAGAGTAGTAAACACAACAATTACAATGGAGCTTCTTTTGCACAATGAATAAAGCCCTGTGGCAATGCAAAAATCATCATCATAAACAGGATATGCTATGTTTTTGCATAACAATGCTTAATGACAGCTCTGGCAATGTGGAACAACATCATTGTATTTAGAAGCTGTTTTCTGGCTCTTGATCAACACTGTTTTCAGTTTTACCCCTTCCATAGTCACAGATAGTGTTCCTAATAAAACATCACTTCTTTGTTTCAGGTAAGCTGTTATTTATGACTTTATGACCCTAAAAAATTTGAATTTAGTGATTTGTCATTTTACAGGAGTTATAAAAGTAAAAAAAGTGGATTGGATAAAAGTGAATAACTAAAGTCCAGGACTCGGACTCAAGTCAGACACAAAGCCCAATTTTCAGGACTTGTGACTTGACTCGGACTTGCACTCTGATGACTCGAACTTGATGTATATCAGCACTTGAAGCGCTAGAATAGAGAATTTGAGGCAATCTTTGGAACTTGCCTCAGACTCAAATTGATGACCTGGACTCGTGACTTGGTTTCGGGTCATGACGACTCAACTCAGACTCTTCTTGGTGACTCGGACTTCGACACTGGGGACAGGTCTCAAACTCAGATGATGACTTTACTTGGACTCGTCTCGGGCTCTTATTTGGTGATTAAGACTCGGAGACGAACAATGAGGACTCGAGACTGACTGGAACTTGAACTGGTTGACTGAAAAACTGTTATAACTGAAATATACTTTTGGTTATTGTGTTTATATAAATGCAACACAGTGAAAATGTTATATTTCAAGGCTAAACGCCGACAAATATCGATTGAGTCAGAATATTTCTTTTGTTTTAAATATTTGTTTATTTGTATATTACATGTTTATTACATGGAGGCCTGAGTAAATAGAGTAAATGAAGTTCACCGCTATTCCACTAGGGGAAGCGTAACAGATTTTGTACCACCTAGAGTTAAGACAAACATGGGTAACGAGTCCTTTCTTTATGTTGGAACTATTCTTTGGAACAGGTTACCTGGCCCACTCAAATCAGTCAGAAGCATATGCAGTTTTAAACAAAACAAGAAAAGAAGACACCAATCTTATACTGTTGGCAATTTGTATTTGCCATGTATAGTTGAAACTGTCATTTATGTTTTTATGTGTCTTATGAATGATTGATGTATGTATGAATGCTACATGTTTGATGTATGTATGATATGCTGCTACTTGCCCCTGTCTCCTGCCATATAGGGACCACAATGGAAATAAGCCTTAGGGCTTTGTGTCATCCATGACTATTCTTTATTTATATAACATATGACACAGGTTGCTGTTTCATATTTTTATATCAAGAATGGTCAAATAAAATCAATCAATTATGTTTTTATATGTCTGTGTTTTATAATATGAGTGTAGCCTTATCTTTAAATGCAAATTTGCAGAAATACCAGGTTAGAACGCAATGAGTAAACAACAGCTTGGCACCATTGAAATGTTTTTGAAAATCGAATGAAAACAAAATCTTTGAGCCATTTGGTACCACTCTAGTTTAGTCTCACTGCGTTAAAGATGAGATCATTATTTTTGAAGTCAGAGGATAAAACGGCTTTCTGGAATTGATCTTAATGAAGAATCTTTTAGAAAGTGTTCCATAGTGTGACTTCAAAGGTTTTATTGTTACATTTTTATTTTTCACATTTTCAAATGAGCAGGATTAGAAGATATTCTCCACCAGCAGCACAGTTAACAACACATAACACATGGATGACCTTTAGCTGCTGAGATTCCATCCCATTATCACCTGCCCACAGTTGGCATGATGCGCTTCAAAGGCGTGTTTCGCACCCAGGCTTTCACAGCAATCATTTAATGGACAGTTTTCACTGCCAAGTCTCATGCAAACACACTTTCTATTATCTGCCATTGTCACAGCACAACAACAGTCCAGATGTTTTTGCACAGATTTAAATAACCCGTTAACCCTGTAAGGTGCAATTTAATTCGGACCCCCTTGAAGCACTAACCTGTACCCATCTGGTTGAACTTGAGGACAGCAGTGGACAGCTGCCTCCTATATTTTTCCACTTGGAGCTGCCATGCTAATGATGTGCAGTGGGTGGTGATGCACTGAGACATTACACATGCCTCTGCCAGGGTGTGAGAATGCAATCTCTTTCACATGACACAAAGCCACGTCTTCAGTGTGTCGCACTGTGAACTGTCATCCTGAAGAGTATGCATACCCTTCGCGACTCCCTTTTTCTTTCTCATTTTCACAGCCTTATTCTCTCAAACGTCTCAGGTCGCGGGGCTGACATTGACAACGATGTAAGATTACTGTCAGACAATTCACCCAGAGCTAGAGTGTCGCCCTTCAACAGCAATGCCTTACCTAGCGGTTAAGATGTTCAATAATTGGGAAACAATCCCTGTTATTTTGGCTTTTCCTCCCCTTGAATTTTGCCCCTCCTGTTGTTGTTTATCCCTGCTCTGGCTGCTTGAGTGAAGCGACGTGCCAGTGGGTGACAACACACTGCAAAATATGGTTAACATGTTTCATGTGACACTTCAATTTCCTCTCTGTCAATCAGCACAGCTGCTGTATCTCTCTTATTGCTCTGCCAGACTGACAGTTCATGATAGATCTAGTTCTCTGTTAGTGGCAGAAATGTGTGATTACATACAGAAGAATGCAAATGCATGCATATATGCAAGTGAGACCTACATACACCTGCTCGGATTATGTATGCGCCCACTCACATTGACAAACTTCATTTTAACAAGCCACGATTTTTAGGATTGAGTCCTAAAACGAGGAGGACACAGCATTTTTAAGACAATGCCATATCTTGAAATAAAAGAAATTGCTGCATTCTTTCTAATGGCCAGCAGGGGCAGACTCAACTTGTTGCAAAAATAAGGCAATCGTATGAAAGTCAATATGAAAATGATCCTACTTCCAACTTAATGTAGTACCTCGAAAAAGATTTTCTTCAGGAGTTTATGGTCTCAATTGCTAGCTTTAAGTCTTCTTCACTGCATGAAGTCTTTAATTTTGTTCTTGTCCAAATTTTACAATGTCTTTGCACTTCATCAAACTGGAACTGGAACATTTTGGTCACCTAAAAATATCTTGTTCAGTATTCAGCTTGAGTAAGAAACACTAAGGATTTTGTGTTCATTTTGAGTAACAATTGCCCCTTGCTAAGCAAACTACGGTTAACTGATAACTTAGTGTCTTTACAGCTCCCAAACTGTTCTCCACATGCATTGATGATTGCAGCAGCTAAAACATCATGACGACAGTCAAAATGCTAAACTCGAGTTCACAAACCAATGGGTGGTGTCATGGTGACTACGTCCATTATCTTTATACAGTGTGTGGTTGGTTTTAAGTCATTAATCTAATCTTATTATTTAAAAAACATATATTTATTGTTAATCGTTAGTCTTTTAAAAGTAATATTACTTTTTTCCCTGCCTAGAGTAATTTGTTACACTACTTTTTATATTACTTTCCCATTACACCTCACCATATTGGTAATTGCTTGCTTTCTCCTCAAAATTGTTGATCCCAGGCACAAGGTTCAGGAGTTCTTTATCACTTGTAGCTTGCCCTCGACAATTAAAGTTGTTTAGCCATTACAGGGCTACAGTACAGCCAACATCCGGGGCTGTAGACGGCTCTTCTTTGGTGCTGTGTAACATTATTTCCACAGGCTTAATGTTTTAATATTGTAGTTAGTGTTTCAGAAGGTCTCAGGTTGTGTTTGTTGCAGTGGAAAGAGTCGTAGTACCAATACCTACATACAATTTAACTCTTGTATTATTCCAAAGATTTTATTAGTAATAAGTGACACTGGTCGTTTCTTTATAAAGAAATATTTATAATATTATTAAAGTTATATTACATTATATATTACTGCCCAACACTGTCCTTCACTAAATGTTGTTTTTTACAGTGTACAACAGAGCAACCCTCATGATTTATGTCAACACCATTGGTTCCAAAATCTGAAATTCCCTGAAAATGGATTTTGTTTACATTTACATTTAGTCATTTAGCAGACACTTTTATCCAAAGCAACTTAAAGGAAAAAAGGAAACAATCAAGGTATAGTGCAATAAGAGCCATTAGTGCAGCAATACGTGCTAGTGACAATTCTTTAAGGAGTAGAATTACTGTGTTCGGAGAGAAGGTTCTCTCTGAAGAGCTGGGTCTTCAGGAGTTTTTTAAAGGTAGATAGGGACGTCCCTGCTGTGGTAGGAACTGGTAGTGTGTTCCACCGACGAGGAACAACAAACGCAAAAGAGTTTTGTATTAGTGGTTGACCGATAAAGGTTTTTTGAGGCCGATACCGATTATTTTGACATCAGTCTTAACCGATCCCCGATATGTGCCGCTGATTTTTTGGGGCCAATTCTTGAAGCCGATATTGCCTTTTCTTCCTCCATTTACATGATAAAAATGACACAATGATAACAAATGTTAAGTGTAAATTAAACAAAAAATACATATAAGACAAAAAGACATACAAAACATATTAACGGATAGCAAACAATGTGTATGTAGTTCGAGGCCTCGAGCTGGTGGCGCCTCAGATAATCTACATATTTGATGTGTTTTTCTTTTTTCCGCAATCAGCAGCAGCTCACCAGAGAATGGCAGATGTTGCACCGAACCTTGCCTGGTGTTGGCTCAGTGAAATGGGCTAACTGATCAGCGAACGCACGCAAGTATCGACCGATGCCGATACAAGTAAAAAACGCAAATATCGGCCGGCCTATATATCGGTCGACCTCTAGTTTGGATTGTCTTGAACGGGTGTCAGAGCCAGGCACAGTTCACTGGAAGAGCCCAACGGTCGTGAGGTAGCATATGTCTGTATCAGGGCGTTCAAGTAGCTGGGTGCAGTACTGGGGACAACTTTGTAGGTTAGCATTAGAGATTTAAATTTGATGCGGGCTGCAACAGGTATCCAGTGGAGCTCGATGAGCAGCGGTGTGACATGTGAATATGTTTACAGTAAATCCTGCACAATCTGGTCACAGTGGTGACGACTCCTGGGCCCTCCTGTATGCCTGCTGTGGCCTCTGAGAGATTGTCATAAAAATGGCGCGTCCTGAAGAGACAGCCGGCGGCGTTGCTGAGTCGACAGACCCACTGTGTCCTAGAGTAGTCCATTAGCTCTACCTGCCCCTTTTCTCCACAGGATCCCCACAGCACTAAATGAAGCCAGGCATATTTTCATCTTCTTGACAGCCTGGCTGCGGCTGCAACCATGGGAGATGGAGGTCCGTGTCAGCCTGCACATTCTGCCGCATTTCTGTTGGCAGTATTGGCCCAGATGCTGATGCACAGACCACTATATCATTCATACAGGACTTAGATTTTTTGTTGCTTTTTTTGGTGCCATACAACAGATTTTATTACAGTCGGGAAGTGAGAAACTGTGGATAGTCAAATCGAGCCAATACATTGCTTATACTCAGGGGGGAAAAATGACATTCTTGAATATCTCGAGTGTTTTTATGAAATTGTTTAGTTTAAATTTAATGGTTCGGCCCAATTAAAAAGGCAAGGGATGAGCTCATGCTTTCAAGTCTAGCACTCTTGCTTCTAGCTGAAAAAAGCCATCTGACTGTTCTGAGTTGTCAAAGTTGGCTAGTTAACCTCCAAGTTCAAATGAGCCATACCAGCCTGCAGCTACGGTATCTAGGCAACATCAGAAATGCAGTAGTGCCACGGTAGCTGAGGAAGTTTCTACACAAATCACACTTGAGCACATATTCACAAACCACCTACTGTGTCTAGTGAAGTGCAGAAGCAGTACGAGTCGTATGACCCCAGAACAATAATACACTGCCTGGTGATCAAATATAAACACTGACACTAGATTTCGAACAACAAAAAAGAAGCAGCTGCAATGCGAGTCCATCTGTAGGTCCTGCTTCTCTGAAACTTCAGTGTGTGACTTATTTATGGTATGCCTCATTATAATTAGTTGTAAATAATGTGTGACTTGTATCAATTAGTAAATCACTGTTTTATTAGTGCCAAAATAATCCTAACTTGAAGTCTATGTACTGGCCTTTTCCAATAACATGAACTTTATCAACAGATAGTTTGCAACCCTAATCCAGACTGACAACAAACAAAGGGATGGAAAATTTCCAGTAAATTTCCAGAAACGTTCTATTGGAAGTTAAGCTGGGGAATTTTGTAAATATATTCCAAATCGAAAATTTCCATGTGAATTTATGGAAATTAACTAGAAATTTGGGGTAATTTAAACAAATAATATCATATCCAAACAAAGCAGATGTCAATGCAAAATAATACAATTAAAAAAAACATGACATTTCAACACATTTTTTTTGTAAGTAGAACTTTTGAACAAGTTTGAATTATTTTATTGAACAATCCATTATTTCATTAAACAACATAAACATGAAGGTTGAGTTAAATTTTTAACTAACTTGATATTAACCCTAACCTTAACCCCCCGACCCAACCCATTGAAGATTAAATAAAATGCCCCAAAAAGTCCCTTCAAAATGTTAATGAAAAAGAGCCTCTCTCCTTCCAAAAAAAGTCCCATTCAGCAGTGTGCATGATTGGGGAATCGCAGATATTCAAGTGTATTTGCATTAAATCTAAAGTTTTAGTCAAGATTATGCTAAAATATATTTCCCCCCACTAATATTTAAGTTCCCAGTTAAAGGCCAGTTTTGTAAATTGCTGGTTGATTTCCCCCAACACCTATCCTTCTGATAACAATTTTAACAATTGGGCCAGTGGCCGATATTTCAAGGGTTCCGAATAGCATATAACGAATCTAGCCTCATTACTTCCTCTTCTTTGCACTGGTCATTGTTTACAGTCTGATCAGCAACTGGACGAAATGCTGATGAAAATAAGCTAAATAAATTGATTGGTTGGTCCAACTTCATGTTGGTGGGCTAATTTGAAGTGAGTTATTGGATTTTGGACATAAGCTTAACAAGCTAAAAACATTGATAAATTATCACCTTGGAACAGTAGCATTCATTTGGAGTCGTGTTACTGGTTACATAGTGAATAAAAGTCCAATTTTATCACAACCTTTTAGTTCTGTTCAGGAAAATATCTTTCGCTGCTAAATGTGTTCAGCAGTTGGTTTCTTACTTGGTCTGTGTGCCCCCTGATGCTGGAAGCGGGTTGTCTGTGTGCTGTATAAGCCAATCTCAGAACCCATCGTCCAACTGTCCAATCTTGATTTAGCCTCTGAAAGGATTAGCCAATATTTCTGGTGTTCCGGCATTGCCAGTGGATATCCAGACAATAAATGACCAATAACCCAGCCAAAACTTGCCAATGGGTTGGTAGATTGGAGCAACCACTTCTGCTTCACATGTAATAAGTTCATCTGTTGTATCTACAGAAGAGCAAAACTTTTGCAGACCTGCAGACCAGTTCAAAAAGACATGCTTTTTATAAGGTACGGGGATGATTATGATGGGGTGATTACTGATTATTTATGTAGTTTGATATTTATTCTTTATTGGTTAACTGTCTATTTCTATTAATTCGAATTCATTCATTCATATGTTTAACCACTTATCCACACTCGGGTCGCAGGGGGCTGGATCCGATCCCAGCTGATATTGGGCGAAAAGCAATGTACACCCTGGACAGGTCTCCAGACTATCACAGGGCTGAAACATAGAGAAAGACAATCACATTCTCATTCACACCTACGGGTATTTAGTCACCAATTAAACCTAAGTGCATGTTTTTGGACTGTGGGAGGAAGCCGGAGAACCCAGTGAGAACCCACGCTGACACAGGGAGAACATGCGAACTCCACACAGAAGAGCTGCAGGCTGGAGTTGAACTGGCAACCCTCTTGCTCTGAGGCGAGAGTGCTAACCACTATGCCACTGTGCAGCCCCTTAATTAGAATTATTTTTTAAATTTATTTTCCCAATTCCAAAGTACAAAGTTGTATTTGTAATTTGTATACATAAATAATTAAATTTACATACAACTAGATGTATATCTAAATAATTAAGCTTTAATTATAGAATTAAACTTATAGTCCTATCAATAAAGCCCAAAAATGGCCAAAAAAATATCTTAAAAAAAGAAGAAGTTAGTATTCTTAATCCACAATTAAATCCACAATTAAAAATGAATGCCATAAATCCCATTTGTCATATATGTAAGCCACTGCATAGATTTCATGTCTAAACTATAAGGGCACTCAGAGCATGCAGATCTCTGCCAAGGCCATGACTTATCTCTCAATGTTGATAAAGAATTTTAAAAAAATGTATCCACCCTGTGATTTAAATCTGCTCCATAATGTTAGTTAATGCTCAGCTAATGCTACACCCTTACAGCAACTTTCATGAAAATCTGTTGCAGCTTTTTTTGTATTCCTGCCGACAAACAGACAAAGAAACCAACAAACCGCTCGGAAAACATGACCTTCTTTGCGCAGGTAATAAAAAAACAAGTTGTATTTTTATTTATTTTCTGGCAAAACTTCTTTCACTGCCATTTAAGTTTGTTGGAAATATTACTCTCTAAAAGCATTGTTTTTTCTTCTCCCTGCACATTGAAAGCTCACCTAACCATCTGCCTCCAGAGCAGCTCTGCGTCTGAAAAATGTTTTTCGAAGAAAAACTCCAATCTGCAGAATGAATGCTACCCCATAACAGGGGCTATACCTGGAGTATTTATGTGTATTTTGAAGCAGCAGATGTTAGGGGAGACAGCTTTCAGAGGTGTGGAGGAGGTGGTGCAACCGCTCAATCTTAAACCATGGTGCCCTATTCAAAGCTAGCCACCCACTCCGGTTACAGATACATTTCAATGTGTCTGTTTGCCACAAATAACTAAGTGAGACGGTGAAAGGAAAAGAATGCGTGCAGTCACAAGCCATACGTTCATTCTTTTATGTAAAGCAACTTTTTCTCCTTTCAGGGAGCTCCCTTAAAATGTGTTAATTATCTTCCCCATAATGCATCTCCATCCACAGTTATTTCTTGCTTAATTGCGAAAACAATCGCACAACAATCAACTTTCAAGGTTTAAAGGCGACATCCACTCTTATGCTCTGTGGGTTTCCCACTCAACATCCAGGCTGTCAGTCAATAGAGTGAAAGAGTTCTACTGAGCGCTGCCATTATAGCTTTTCCCTCCCTCACTCCCCTCGTCCGGTTACAGCTTTAATTTCCTCCATCGTGATATTGTTTGGAGTCATGGCAAAGTTAGTGCGGCTGTGAGGACGCAGGTGCTGAGAGCCAAAGTGCCATCCCCTCTGGTGTGTGGTCGATAATGAGACTGGGAGAGCGGCATGAATAACTCCATGAACTCTTTTTCATTTCCTTAATCTCTGCCCACAGGCCAGTCCACTAACACTGAGTCATTATTTTTCATCAGTTTGCTTGCTACTTGATCACACATATCCTCTCCTATGGGGTCGGATAAAGAAGGGAAGAAAAATCCACTGCACAAATGAAAAAAAAAAACCCTCAGTAATTCAATATCTTTAATAAAGACGGTGAACGAATCTCCTTGTTAAGCCCCATGTAGGATGATTAATTGCAGACTTCCGCGCAACTTCAAGTCCATGAGCCACCTGTGACCTCAGACAGCCGGAGCAGAGAGGTATAAGTGGCTGCAGGACAAGCGCTCCCTCCGCTTCGGGCTTTGACCAAGCACAATGAGCCTCACATAGGCGCGTACTCTTTTTATCGCTTTTTCTCATTTTCTTGCCCTTCATCTTGTCACCAAGCTGGCTCCCCATCGCGGTTCTCGGCAGTATCCTCTTTCATAAAATCCCAGGTTTGATGTGCTTCCAGGGGATCTAGTAAGTGCTCGGCAGTGCGCGCCGGGTGACTCAGCGAACACGGATTCAGCAGGCCGACACTATCGCTCCTACAGCAAGGGCCTGAAGCGAGGCTAAGCACTCACAATTGATTTAATCACTTAGAATAGGAGCAGAATATAGGGAGGCTCTGTTCATGTCTCCCCCCTTGCTTTTAAAAGCTTGGCCACATAGAAAAGGTTAATCAGATATGGTGACCTACTGGAGACCGTGCTATCAAAGTAGCAAGGGTTATTTTCAAAAAGGACTGCAGATTAGTGGATCAATAATGGCATCCACTGGGGCCGACCGACACAGAATCAGACTCGTTAAGCTTTGAAATTCATGTTAAAATGTGTTCCAAAAATATAGTGAAGGTGAGCGATACAAGTGAAACTGGATGATGAGCTGTAGGGTTTCATGAGAAAGACATAAGATGGAATAAAAGAACACCCTGACACAAAGCAGGCCACATTTTCTTTAACAGAAAATAATAGGGACATCACAATCTCAATTCTAAATTAAGAAAAAACAATCAAAATTATCTTTCAATTTAAATGATCAAAATCAAAAACTGAGTCTGCAATGGCAACAATTTTGGCTTTGTGGTATGATACATTCCAGAAAAAAAAATATAGCTAACTTGATGCCCTGTAGCTGGTCTTTTTTTTAAATGTGAAGATGAAAATGAAAATTGTCCGGACATAAGATCATCTGTTAATGTTTGAAAACTAATACTCAATAGTCCAACAATGGCACAGCCTTCAGTGCTGAAAAACAATGTTTGAATTGAAAAGATGAGTAAAATCGAGACCCTAATGTCTAAAAAAAATGGTGTATTGGAGAATGGTGTATTGTTGCCGATGTTGCCATTGATCAATATCATAGAAGCAATTTATATATATATATATATATATATATATATATATATATATATATATACATATTTATTTAAATGCCTAGAAGACTTTTAAATTATCTTTAGAAAAATCATTTTAGCTGTTTTTTGTGAGTTGATATAAATGTAACAGACATATGATATTGTCTCATCTTGATTGTAGGCCCTTTAATCGAAGGAAAATTATATTCTTGTCGACTTTTTATCAACATATATTGTATATTGCTAAAAGTATTAGTTGATTAATTAATTAGTTCACTAACAGAACATTACTTGATTAATTGTAAAGCAGCTATAACATATATATTTTTTTATGATAACAGCGTTTTAATGTGAAAGGAGTCGCTCACAGAGATTTATTGCCTGAATCTGCTTCTCTGATTTCCAGAGCTTTATAGTGAGTTTCAGCACATTATTTCTCTGTCAGCCTGCGACTTTCCTGCTTTGGTTCACTGTCACTGCTCTTGTTTTATAGCGTTGTCTTAAGCAGCTGTTTGCAGTGAAATATCCACTGTACACTACCTGCTGAGCAACAGACCCAGTGAGAGACTAACTGGTGAACATAGTGAAACATTTAGCAGCTAAAGAGTCAGACATTAATAGAGGGTTGGTTGAGATGATTTGAGTAAAAGGAGAAAAAGAGAATGAATAATAGATGTAGATCCACCAGGTGCTCAGGGTTTGGCTTCTGTTGATAGGAGCATCATATCAGAAAAAGCACATATAGGTCTGTTTCTAAAGCAAACCACATTCCAACCTCTCTCATATCTTTCCATATGAGTCCTGATTAATATATCTAAATAATTGTTGAATTAATATTATTATTTACTCTGTCTCTTTAGGGATTACTTTACCAGACACCAACTATCAGAGCCAAAAAAAGTTTAGTTTTAGTGGATGTAGTTTGACTAAATTGGCCCAAACATTATGCATTGCTTCCAATGTTGTGCCTGAGGCAATCTACTGGATCATTTCCACAACTTTTAGTCATTTACACACTAAAATATGTAAACATGAGGCACAGGTATAAAAATACTGGAGTTCCCCTTTTTCTGGCTTCACGAGGTGATGTGATGATTCACTTTTTCACTGATCTGTAGCTTTAGATTCTATCTTTATCTATTTAATCTGTTTATTAATGTTGACCTCCTGGATTTGTGTCTGCTTCTGCTGGTGGGTAGCATCACTGATGATCCATACCAGAGCTGGGCGAGTAGCAAAGGAGCTGAGTTCAGCAGCTGCTGCGGACATCATGGCCGAGGTCGACTAAACAGGACGTTGACAGAGGAAACCACGAAGAGAAAAGACGAGACTGACCGTGTTAGAGGCTACCAAGAGCTAATCTTGGAGTTGGCTTTTAAAGAGCTTTGAGAAATACAGACACCAAACTCGTCTGCTTGGCCGTGTAAGCAAAGTTGGTGGCAATTTTTTTCCAGAAGTAATGCGTGTGTACAGCTGTTCATATTTACTTCAAGACCCTTATAGGTCCTGAATCTTTCGCAATAATGACCCGCTCGTTGTACATTATCGAGGCTGTCCTCCCCTTAAAAATGACCCCATAGGTTTATACTAGTTGCAAATTATGACCCATATTTATGTTTCCGACTGTCCTTCCTCGCCCTCTTGCGGCTGTAGTAATTATTAATGACACCAAGGTGGAGAATAAAGCCCAAAACTTACCTCTTTACCACTGTATTTATCCCTGTATTTATTCATATACTGTCAACTGCACTTTATCTATACTAATTTAACTATTTGCCGTATTCGATCGATCCATCCATCCATTTCCTCTGCTTATCTGGGGCCGGGTCGCGAGGGCAGCAGGCTAAGCAGGACATTCCAGCGCCTCCCCGAGGCGTTCCCAGGCCAGGCGAGGGATATAATCCCTCCACCTTGTTCTGGGTCTTCCCGGGGCCTTTTGAGGCAGTACCTCTCTCCACCCAGAGGGGGCAGTCCACCGTTTTCCGGCATCATAGGTAGTGCGAATAGTTAGGTTTATATTTTGCAGCTAGTAGTAGTATGACCCATATTTATGTTTCAGACTGTCCTTCCTCTCCCTCTAGCGGCTGTAGTAATTATGAATGACACCGAGGTGGAGTATAAAGCACAAAACTTATCTCTTTACCACTGTATTTATCCCTTTATTTATTCATATACTGTCAACTGCACTTTATTTATACTAATATAACTATTTACACTACCTACTGCTATCTGCTGCTAAAAACAAAACAAAACCCAAACCCTATTGTATTTATTCATATTAGATTTATATATATTACTGTACATATGCACTTTACTGCCTTTTTGCACTTCTGGTGCAATGACAATAAAGTTGAATCTAATCTAATTTAATCTAATGTATGGGATTGGAGGTGGATGGGTAGACAAACCTAGGACTTTCACCCAGGAGAACAATGTTCATGTCCCATGTGAAAACAAAAGTAAACAGCATGAATCAAACATCACTGAAGTTCTTTTTCGTTTAGTTTTTACTTAATTATGTCCCTTTCAGTAGTCACGTCATCCTCCTAACTACTTCACTTCTAGCATTTACATACACTTATTCACTGTTTAAACTGTCTCGACCTATACCAGGAAGTTTGCGCTAAACCTAGGTCAGTGGTTTTGGAGCCTAAATTCCCAGAAACTGCGAGCCGTACGTATTATGACGTGTGTGCTCTCTTTTAGAATGCTCTTTTTGACAAACGCTAAATGTGTCGTTAGTGGTGGTATTGACAGACGACCTATTCTGTCCTTTAGGTTGGAGATCTTGTTGACATTATCCCTAACCCCAATGGTCATTCAAACTGACATTATAATGGTCGGTAATAATTAGGGAGCCGTTTTTATGGTACTGTTTTTGCTATAGAATTTTACAGCTCTTTTGCCTCAAGAGCCACTTTTAGGAAATCCAAGGAATTAACTATTAGATATTTTATCATCTTGTTTCAGTTATTTCCTAATCAAGTGTTAAAGTTTAAACGGGGATTACAGTCCCTGTTACTGTAATGTGTTACTCTGCCATCCAGCACAGGAAAGCACTCAGACAGGGGGCATGGCTGTGGGATTTCCTTGCTCTGAAGCTTAATGAAGTAGTTGAGAAAATGTCAAGGGCTTTACTGAGGACTCAGTTTGTAACTGTGAAACATGAGGATAGCCCCTCGACATAGACACTATGAGGGGAAATGTGAAAGTGCATGTGTGTGTTTAGTGGTGGGGGTTAATTTGCCCTGCTTTGCTCCCGCACATTCCCATTTCTCATTATTTATTTAGTCAGACTACACTCTTAAGCAGCGTGACCTTTTAGCACAGCCCTGATTGAAACGGCTTGTGTTGCTATCAGCCAGCCCTAAAATGCTTCATTCATACTGGGAGAGACGATGATGATCCCTGATGTCATAACCTGTAAAACCACATGCCAAGCCCCGGCAGAGGAGTCACTCCACTCATAACTGCACTGCGAATGACAGTGAGAGAATGAGATAGAGAATATGTATGAAAACAATATGGGCTTCTTTCCCGGCAATTAGTCTTGACTGAATCGATGAGCAGCTGGATTGTCTTGTTTTTCAGCATTGCTCTTGGCTCGCAGATAATATTGGTATTGGTAGACAAGTCATTTCTGCGAAAATGATATCAGATTTGTTTAGAAAAGATCTTTTGCAGGGGTCTCTCAAATCCACTGCTTGTGGTAGAAATGTAGCCTCTCAGATTAAGTGGCTCAGCTGCATGTTCACCTCCATCTTTGGAGACATTTCAATGACGATACAGGCTGAGACATTGTTAAAAGGGGAGGGGTGGCGGTGTCCGTTTACCCAGGAGAGAGCCGGTGTAATCCATCAGCCTGGCTGCTGCCCGTTCAGCACAGCCGGCCCCAGCTGCCTACTGCTAACCACCCCTCCACCTCGCGCTGACTCCCCTCCACCCCCCTCTATCAACATCTCTCTTTCTGTCATTCTCTGCCTCTCTAGACTCGCCGTGTAGCAACACTGTACACTAAAAGCTTCCCTAGATTTTATAATTTATCAAACCGGATCATCTGCGGTTGACCTGACCACTAACAACAGCAAATAGAGAAACCATACAAATATTTAATGTTAAGTGATGCATTATACACCACATGCGGCCTTGCAGTAAACCTACATACAGTAACATCAAGGTGTGAGGTGTGTGTTCTGCTTAGGATTGCAATATTCAACGTGGAACCTTTCCATGGGAATTTACAAGAATTTATGTGGAATTAACAGGAAATAACAGCAATGAAATGGAAAAGAATAAATTAAATTGTAAAACATTTAATGGGACACGTGCAATGTGGTGAGAAAAAAAAATAGGCATACTTTTATCAAAACATATCAAGACCTGTTATTGATTTTTTTTTCATGTGCAGCCACTCACCACCTCCAAGATTCCCAAGCCCAAACTTTATTTCCCTTGGATTTTTTTCAGATAATTTGCTACTCTTCTGCTTAAATGACAATCTTACATTTTTGTCACCATCAAAAAATAACATACAGTGTAAAGACCAAATCCAAAAGTGTTAGTCATGCTCTCAATGTATATATATATATATCACACACTGTAGAAATTGTCTGTAGATTTTACGGTGAAAAACTGCTAAACAATGACAGTAAAAGACCGTAAAATGATAAATTAGTTCATTCAGTTTCAGTAACAATGAAACTTTATCAACCAAAACAGTATTTTTTAATTTTTTTAATATACATTACTCCACTGTAAAGTACACTGGCACCATGTTTATAGCAAAAAAGTACTGTAATATATATACAAGCCATCACTTTTGCATTTTTTTTTTGTAAAAATACTCATTAAACACCATATCTCTAACAAAAATATACTGTAATATTTAATGGTAAAATCTGTAATTCATGCGGCATTTATAAAGTATTTTCTTGTGGCAGAAAAACGATGGAAATGGAAAAACATTTTATTTTTTTATGGGTAAAATATGGAATAAAATGGCAATCTTAAACAGGAAATTAACTGTGCTGATATCATTTCACCGTAATATTACAAAAAGTTGCACCATATTTATTACGGTAAAGTTCTGGCAACCGATTTTACCATAAAAACAGTTTTTTTCACGGCGTGTGTGTGTGTGTATATATATATATATATATATATATATATATATATATGTGTGTGTGTGTGAGGGAATAAATCTTCTTTCTAATGTAGCAGTAGTGTTTCTTTTGCCAAAGCGAGCTAGCTGTGCAGCACCCAGGCCAATATAATGAAAAACATGTAAATCTGTAATCATATTATAATAATACCTAAAAAGCCTAAGGAAATCCTGAGGTTAAATATCCATATTTGCCAGTAAAACAAGCTAATGTAAAATAAGGAAAGCTTCTGAACAACAGTAATTAGCGTAAATGTAATTCCACTCTGGAATTAATGATTCATGGGCGAATGTTTCCTAATTCGCTGCCGCAGATCAAACCCATGTTCCCACATCTTGGATGTAATCTCTTTGGTTTCCTGTCCCGCTGGTAGCCCATCACCTCGGCTCTTCCTGCTAAATTTAGCAGCCGTTTGTCATTCATAGTGAGCTCCGTCCAAAGTGAAAGGTGCACAGAAAAGTAAAAGTGAACAATGCTTTCAGTGTGTGTGCCTGGAAAGAAGAGAGCAGCATGTATCAGTTTCTTGTCCATTCAAGGGTATCACTTACTGTAACTCAATATGCCGCCATGGGACACTGAGTGGGCGCTGAAGTACTTTTCACTGTTGTCCAAACTGTGTCCAAGGCTGTGAGGAGTACAAATAAGAAGAGATGTAATGGGAGGCGATCATTCTCACAAGTAAATGCATTTAGATGATTGGAAACTTCACATAAAAGCTTCATCTGAACTAACTCGCGGCTGCTTTTTCATTGAGGTCAAGTCTCCCCAAGACAAATGATACGGCGAGGAAGAAATATCCCGTACAAGTCAACTTATTATGAAGAAATATGAGGGCCAAGAGAAATGATCGCACTAGCTGTATTAATATTTGATCAGAGTGAAATCATTTTAATCTCCTTTTGTAATTAAACTTTTGACAGTCATGTAATGGAGGTTCGGCAAAAGAAATGTGGAAAATATCACATAAGTATTTAATTAGTTCCCCAACTCATTAGAGAACTTCTGCATATACATTGCTTATAAATCTCGTGATTCATACGAGAAAGACACGGTGGGTCATTTGGAACAGAAAAAATCTCAATATTTTCCTGTCCTTTAAGTCAAGCTTGAATAATTAAGCTACGTGGAAATAAATAATTACTTATATAGTCATTTATAGCAAATAATGAAGATGATAGTAAGATTCACATCACGCATTTAGAAGCTCCAATGATCTCCTTTTCTTCTTTCTGCTGAAAGTCTTGTTGCAGTCTCAATAGGGACAACCTGTCACAGGGTACCAGGAAAAGAAATGGAGTCTATTCAACAAACACAAAATAGAGCTGTTGGTTTTCCCCTCCCCTGCGGAGTTGAGTTCATGGTCAAAACATTTTCTTTCAGTGAGCATCTATAAACTGTGCATCTGAGATTTGTCCCGCTGTGTATCTGGGAGCTCAGATCATGACATCTTCCACATACCAGTTATGACATTTTACATTTCCAGCCAATGCCTTCATCCTGACTACTTGAGTGCAACAGAAGAAAAAGCTTCACTTCCCCGTATTGCAGAAAAAAATCGCAAGAATAAGGAGGTTTTTGGAACCCTGGTGGCCTTGAAATATTCATTTGACCACAGAAGGATCATGTAAGTGCAAAGTAGAGGAAGAAGGAAAAGAAATAACATAAGAGATAAGGAGGGATAGAAAGGATTTTCCCCTCATAGGACGCATATCATCCATGCAGCTGGCCTAAGCAACTCTGTTAAGGCAGTATGGAGTCACTCTTCCCTCCTCAGAGCCCTCTGAGACTCATTAGGACCTCCCTCGTAACTGTAAAACTCGTCATGGTCCGCTCCCTGAGCAGTAAGACTGGAATCTTCTTAGGCATCTGGCTATGCTTCAAAATGTCTGACTACTGCTTAATCAAGACATTTTCCTTTAGATCGTGTGTCTTGTTTTACTTTTCTTACATTTTACTTACTCCCCAGCTCTGGTGTCTGTGCTTGAGTAGGTAGAAGTCAAATACATAAGCTAAGTAGTATTTTCTTTGGAGCAATTATGAATTCTTTAGAACCCATTACAGAAAGGATGCTCTTATCTTTAATGGGACTCTTGTGTTAATGTTACAAGGTGCACTGAGGAAGTGAGCAGGCAAACAGTAGTGGTCTTAGCTAGTTTCATTGGGACAAAGTGGCCATTTCATTGTCTTGGTACCTGTAGTCTGTGCAATTACAATAAAGTTGAATTTAAGGCTGGATGATAAGGCCAAAATCTAATGTGTACTGTATACTGGATACTTCATGTTAGCGGAGCACTGCCTCTATTATTTGCCCCAGCTGTGCTCTCAAGTGAAATCATTAATTGGAAAACCAGACTGGTCTCCCCTCAAAAACGACAATATCAGGCATTTGTACACTAAAATATGACTTATATTTATGTTTTAGTCTGTCCTCTGCCTCCATCTTGCTGATGTAGTAGTAATGCTGCGTTTGATTGCACTTGGAACTAGGAAAGATCCGAGTTGGAAATTCCGACTTCCGAGGTAAATGTGTTTCATTGCTCAACCTCGGAAAACATGGCCAGCCACAGGAAATCAATGTTTGTTTGGATGTGTTTCGAGCATTTAAAAATTATTCTGGGGAAGTACATCAGCTACCTGGTATAACATACAGTTAAATGGTTGTGTCCTGTCTGGGTCCAAATATGGGGTGGAATTGTGGTCTGCAAATACTTAAGAGACAAAAATATAATTCAATCTAATCAATTTCCTGGATATAATAAAAATAAATTAAGTATTACACCTTAGACTAATGTAGTTTAAATATGGGAAAAACTATAATATTTTTTCACTTTTACCCTACTACGCTCACACAAACTCTTTAATTAACAGAGTGGGAGTGCAACTACCACTACAAAGTAATCCTACACTTTTAGTAACACAAATGCTAAATTAAACGACACATAACAGACTAAATGTTGAAGATAAAGTGAATGTTTACAGCTCCCGGTGTGGCGCCATTTTGCTTTGACGTTTTCCACTTATTTCCGACCTACTCGGGCTGCTTGCATCTTACCCGAATTCCCGAGGTCAGATCTTTCCGAGTTCCGAGTGCAATCGAACGCAGCATAATGCTTGATGGCAATGCAGAGTTTGCAGAGTGAATGTGACACTCAGGAAGGGAGAGCAGGTTGAACAGCAGACTTTCACCCAGGAGAACAAGGTTCATGTCCCATGTGAAAATAAAAGTAAATTACTTTTTCCGTAATTTTTTTCTGTGGCTCACAGTTTGTGAATCACGTTTTTTTTAACTTAACTTAAGTGGCTCTCGTAACTACTTCACTACCAGGATTTATGTAACTTTATTTGCTGTTTAAACTGTCTTTTATAACGCCTAACCATGAAGATGATGCCCTAAACCTAGCTCAGTGGTTTTGTTGCCTAAATTCACAGAAACGGCAGCCTGTTTTTAGAAAGCTCCACTGTACCTGTGTGTATGTGTCGTTATGGGTGGTATTACAGCTGGGCGATATATCAATATGAAAAAATATATTGAGATATTTTTAAATGTGATATGGAATTAGACCATAATCGCATATATCGATATAGTTCATTAAAAAAAAAAAAAAATTATAAATGCTGCCCTAGCGTTTGTCATATTTAGTTCTTTTGCAATGTTAATTATTCTTTTCTCATATAAATATATGTATTTCAGAAAAAGATTGGCCTATTTTATTTCATAGGCTATTTTTTATGATGTTATAATATTTTTTGATTTAAATGTGCACTTTATGGAGCTTTGATTATAAAAAAAAAAAAAGATATATCGATACATTTTTAAGTGTGATATGGAATAAGACCATATCGTGTATATCGATATAGTTCAAATTGTGCACTGTGATCCTTGCTCCAAGCTGCAGCTTTTATTTAGGATTTTTTTTTTATTTAAATGTGCACTTTATGGAACTTTGATTCTTAAAAAAGGTACTCCTGTTGTTATACAGTATTTTTGTTCACTTAAAAAAATGGTTTCAATAAAACTACTTGTGACATGTCATATTTGACTTTGACTGAACATTTGCTCTTTGCAATAAAAATATGGGGATATATATCATATATCGATATTCAGCCTAAATATATCAGGATATGACTTTTGGTCCATATCGCCCAGCCCTAGATGGTATTGACAAACGGTCTATTCAGTCGATTAGGTTGGAGATATTGTTGAGAAAACCCCTGAATATTAAAGTCACCTGCAATTTATTACAACAAACTTACAACTTAGATGCCCTCCTAAAAGTAATTTACTTTTGTTTTCACATGGGACACAAACCCTCGTTCTCCTGGGTGACATCAACCATTTAAACTCCACATCACGCCAATCACTACTACCATATCTACCATATCAGCAAGGTGGCAGAGGATAGTCTAAAACATAAATATGTATTTCGCTGCCTGTTTAAACACTTATATTGACGTTTTTGAGGGGAAACTAGTCTCGATTGTCCTCTAGCCATGCTAGCAGCATAGCTCTAGGGATGGCAAGGTATGCTGGCTGCCTGATTGGTTCATCACTTGGGTCCAGACTGAAATATGAGCAGCAGTTAGCAGAGTCATTGTGGGCATTTTGCCATACTCAAATTAACATTTTGCTCAAAGCAACACAGGCTCACAGAGCTACTGAGGTGACTGAGGACTCTTAATTTGAAAATAAAAAAACAGACAGTGATCATTCTCATCTTGAGTTTGAGCTACAATATTCAACTCTATGGTTTTTATACAGTCAGCGAGATTGAGAGACAGATTAACTAAGATATACAGTAATAGCCTGTTATATTGCAGTTACACAGTCCTGACCACTTATCTGTAAGCATAACTCTGCCTTATTGAACTTTATATATCTTGATATCAACCAGGCGGCAATCTCCGTGCCTGAGCATGGAAAACACCAGGAAGTGCATAAAGCCTGCAATTCACCGAAAATTCCAGTAGGGGGTGCTAAGTTTGGCTGCAAAAGAAATCTGCCCATTCATTTCAGTGCTAAATTTGAAAACTTCTCACTTGATTTATTACCTCAGAAAAAATTTTCAGGGACAACATTATGGTCTCAACCGCTAGTAAAAAATCTTCTTCAAGACAATTTGATGTCAATAGTTCTAATAATGGTCCCATTTAGAAGAAAATAGAAGATAAAGAATCGTATGATTTGGGGCGTTTCTAGCTTTGATTGACAGGTCACTGACAAGGCGAGCCGTCACCAGGAGAGAAGCAGAGCGTATCCACGGCAACGTGTCAATAAAGTTATATATAACGTTATATAGATAGAAAAGAGGACGTTTAGCGGTTTGGTCTCATAACTTTGACCCTTTCACACTATATTTTCACTTAATGACAGTTTATTTGAACGTTTTGTTCAGTAAAATGTCTTGTTCAGCGTTTGGTTGGACTAACAGACACTCCAAGGAGTCGCTGCTCAGTTTTCTGAGGTAAGAAAGATACATTTTGTTTTTGTTTTTTTGCTAGCCAAAACTTACATCCCAGTTAATGCTCCAGTTAATGCTAACATGAATTAGCAGCGGCTTCTCTCAGTCGGGTTGCCGGTGTAGAGAGGCTGTAGTCAGTGTCGTCAGATCCCTCGCGCTCCGCCACAGTCCAATTATGGTCTGCTCCGCGTATCGGAAACATGATGGCGACGCAAGATGGCGACGAGTGTAACGCTGAACTCGAGGCTTCCAACGGGCCACAAACTAATGGGTGACGTCACGGTGACTACGTCCATTATTTATATACAGTCTATGATATCAACTCATTGTTGCCTGCTAGCTATTGGCCACATAAAATATCACCACCATTGGTTTTCCACCAAGTGATAAAGAGTTGGCCTTCTGAATGTTGAATTAAAAAAATTGGTCATAAAACAATGCCAGTTTGAGCCAGCATGTTCTTTTGCATATGGACGTGTGCACCAACTACAGACAATACAAATATTTCTGCTGCAGCACTGGAGGTTGTCACACCTCAAGAGCAGGAAGTTGCCTTATAAAATGTACCTTTTTTTATGGATTATTGTTACTTTGTGACCGCAACAAACTTTGTCACTAGTATTTTATAATCTAATAAGACACTAAATGTTGGGATACACACCTACTTTCCCCCTGTTTATAAACTGTATAATATACAATACGTTTTAAATGATAACTAAGTATTAGGGCTGTCAAATTTAACATGATGATGAGCCACTAATTGTTTAGACCAAAGTTATTTGTAGTTGGCCATGATGTGAATTGAGTAACCAGTTAACAAACCAATTGTGGAGGTTGAAGGTCAGTGTAAAATAATTCAAATGGTGTGCCACCTAGGGCTGGGCGATATGGACCAAAAGTCATATCCCGATATATTTAGGCTGAATATCGATATATGACATATATCCCGATATTTTTATCGCAAAGTGACAGTAAATGTTCAGTCAAAGTCAAAGCCAAATATGACATGTCACAAGTAGTTTTATTGAAACAAAATCTTAAACAAAAGCTGCAGCTTGCCTGGAGCAAGGATCACAGTGCACAATTTGAACTATATCGATATATACGATATGGTCTTATTCCATATCACACTTAAAAATATATATATGTATATCGATATATCGCCCAGCCTTAGTGCCACCACTACACTTATAAACAGCCTTGATGAGCCACCATTGTATTGATGATAAACAACTTTTATGGAGACAGCACAAGTACCAGAGCAGTTAAGACAATTACCTCAGCATAACACCACATTATTTTGAACCAGCAATCGGAAATACTGTAATAGTTATGAGACTTATCTCCATTTTTATGAATATGTTATCTTCACAGATATATCTACATACATTTACAAAAAGCAAGCATATTTATCGAATCCCTTGTTGATAAGAGTGTTAAATGCTTGAAAAATCTCCAGCTAATATTTTCTTTTTTCTTTTAAGAGGCAAAAACAAACAATATACAAACTAAAAGGGCTCTCAGACCAATGCCATGCCCTATCTTAAAATGTTTACAAAATAGAAAATTAATTTGTGTTGATTTTTGTTTGTGTTTTACCAAATATCCGCAGCAGGGCTACCACTTTTGCTTTCAACAGGCGTCACATGGTTCAGTACTAAACACCTGCAACTCAATAGTCTCTGATTAGATTTTCTCTGCCTGTTAAATGCCGTCATTGTTGAGTGTAGTAGGTCAACAATGGCAGCTTATAATTCTTGTTTGAAGTCTTAAACCCAAACAGCGATAATCACAATTATATTTTTTTATTCATATCCCTTGTGATGAGTAAGTTAAACTTTATGTTTAATCAATGGGTCACTTGACATTAGAATGCCGTTATGTTTCTCAGGCAGGAAAAACATGGATCTTTGACTTTGCCCACTAAAATCCAGCAGAAATGTTTGCAACCTCTGTTTTTGAACATTAAATTAGTTAGGGCTGGGCGATATGGACCAAAAATCATATCCCGATATATTTAGGCTGAATATCGATATACGTTATATAGCCTAATATTTTTTATCGCAAATTGAGAGCAAATGTTCAGTCAAAGCCAAACATGACATGTCACCAGTAGTTTTATTTAAACTGTTTATTTAAGTAAACATAAGATTAAGATTAATTACTTTATTAATCCCACAATGGGGAAATACTGTGTAACAGGAGTACCTTTTAAAAAATAAATAAATCAAAGCTCCATAAAGTGCACATTTAAATAAAAAAATATCTTAAATAATACCCTATGAGATAAAAACTAGGCCAATCTTTTTCTGAAATAAATATATTTATATGAGAAAAGAATAAATGTGACAAACCCTAGTAAGGGCAGCATTTATATATAAAAAAAAATAAATACATTTGAACTGTATCGATATATGCGACATGGTTTAATTCCATATCACATTTAAAAATATATCGATATATTTTTATATATCGCCCAGCCCTACTTTGAGTCATATTTTGCTCTCTGAGGAGCTAACAGATCCACATTTATGTTTTGAATGAATAATAGTGAACAATCTGTAATAGAGAAAATTGGATAGATGGACAGGCATGCACATCTCCTGTGTGATCATGCACTCAGCTGCATCGCCTATTAATCCCGAAAACAAAACAGTCAGATAATCTGTGGTAATAAAACAACAGAGGATGTATTTGTAGAGCTGATCCACAGACTCTTTGCCAGCTCATCGCCGTTGATGCCAAACACCGTCTCTATCTCATTGTAGAAATGAGTTTATCTCCGCTGGAGAACATCAAGTGCTTTATTTCATTTGCAATATTGATCTTTCTGTTCTTGAATTGTTTGATGCTCACTGCCATGAAAAGATGACAAACTGCACTCTAATTGATTTGGCTCAGTTAGGAACAGGAGGTTGACTGAACTTTAGAGGACAAGCATTGCGTTTGCTCAACACCGTGTTGGATAATGTTCAAAAATAATATGCATGTGATAATATCATAACCAGCATTTAATGCTTCTCTAATGCTCTCTGCGTTAGCGTGGAAATGAATTTCTCTATTTCCCAGAATCTGAGACGCAGTGTGTGTACATCCAAACCGGCTCAGAATGCTTTTAGAGGCACTTATGCGATTTCAAGCATTTCTCTGCAGTTTTAATTGACATGCGATGAGTAATTGAAATAAAAAATGAAGGTGGTCTGGTCATTATCAGTTATGATGATTCAGTGTATTTTGATAATGCAGCCTGAGATGAGTCCCAGATAATGATGTACATTAAGCTGCACAGTTTTCATTTTTATCCTCAAATCCCCCCCACCCCCACCCTTTCACAGCCTAATGACAGTTTTATGGGAAACTTCATTAGGCGAAGGGATGTCGAACCGATAAACATCAGCTTATGTTAATTCTGCGATAAAGTGGCCTTGCTGTGGTCTTTTACATGCTGATGTCCAGGTTTATTGTAGAGGTTGGGGAGGGACAAGATAAATTGTTAATTAATACATGTTTAAAATTATTTATCTTTCCATCCTTTTCTTTCCCCTCCCTATTCATTGCGGACAAGCATCCACAGGGGCTTGGTGTTTGGTTGTACACACTGGTCTGCAGACAGCCTAATGAAGAGAAAGCATTACAGGCTGCTCCGGTACTGTGGAGTGCTAAACAAAGACAGTGATTCATCTAAGTTGTAATCTGAGCAGAGAGCAGCAAATGGGTGTCTTCTAGTGTTAGTGCCAATGTATCGGGATCATACGGGCCTTTTATTAAATATCAGATCTCTGACAGTCATGTGGTCCACTTCTGGTATAATGGAGGCTTTTTCTTGACCACAGATACATAAATAGACCCTGCAACTACATTATATAATCATTACATGTGTTATTTATTCACTTAATGTTCATTATTTTGTGTAAGCCATTCCACCTTTGTCAGCCTTATTTATTCCAGTTTCACCTGCCACTATAGATGCAGTGGGTCACCCTGAATTAGGCTTGTGATATATACTTGCTTTTATTAATATGTTTGCATTAGTGGTCGACCGATACAGATTTTTTAAGGCCGATACCGATTATTTTGACATCAGTCTTAACCGATCCCTGATATGTGCTGCCGATTTATTTGGGCCGATACGTGAAGCCGATATTGCCTTTTTTCTTTTTTCTGTTTCAATATTTTGAAACCTTGTTTTTTTGTTACTTATTTTTCCACATTGTGAGTCAGCAATGCCATGTCCATGTCAGTTCATAGTCATGACCCTAATTTGATTGATTCCCATTTAGAAGATTCCATCTTCAGGAACTATTGGTGACCACCTCAACTCCTGATATTATTGTAGCCCGAACAGATACCTAAAAAATACACAACCACATGGATTTTTGGTGATTTGGTTTGTTCAGAACAGGCTGATTGCTTGACCTTTAGTATTGCTGCTTGAAGCTTTCTTGACAACTTCAACTTCACACTGCCCTTTCTGGGTTTCTGAGCAATACACCTGCCATGACATAAGCTGTGTTTCAATGAAAGTTGAAATTGAAAGAGAATTCTGAGGTGTTAGGTTACTAATCGGACAACTTTGGCAACCCACGAGAATAAAAATTGAAAAGTCTTCAGGAATTAGATTCAATTGGGCAACTTACTATTGTTCTTTCACGTCAGCTTGTCTTGACCGGCAGAGAGAAAACAGCTGATCAGTCATGTGAGTGAAATGATTGCTACATCAGAACTTTCAGGAAAAGCGTTTACATCTACCGTTTGGCATGTTTACTATTTTTCAAAAAGACCAAAATGATTATTGAAAGTTTAGGTGTTTCCATCAAGCTTTTCTCATGTGAATCTTCAAAATACACATAGAAATGTGTTGATGTAAACACAACTATAGTTGCAGTCTTTCTGGTCTCTCTGTAGAATGGTTTGCTCTCCGTCCTTTACCAGTGTACAGTAGAGATCGACTGATATATCGGCCGGCCGATATATGGGGCCGATATTTGCGTTTTTTACTTGTATCGGCATCGGCCAATACGTTTGTGCATTCGCCGATAAATTAGCCCATTTCACTGAGCTGATACTGGAAAAAGACAATATCGGCTTCAAGAATCGGCCCAAAAAAAACGGCAGCGCATATCAGGGATCGGTTAAGACTGATGTCAAAATAATTGATATCAGCATCGGACTTAAAAAACCCGTATCAGTTGACCGCTAATAGGAACATTTTAAAGCTTAGGACAAATGCTATGCTAGCTGTTTTCCTCAAACTAGCCATGTGTCATCTCAAGCTCCAAACTTAAATAGTGTGGAAACTAAATGATTGATTGAATGAAATTGATTGAGAGAAAATTAATCAACAACAATTTTAAAATTCAGAAATAATCGGTATCGGCCTTAAAAAAACAGTATCGGTCGACCACTAGTGTACAGTCTTAAAACAGTGCACATTGTGTACATAACTTATTATTCATATGTCCCATACAACTCAAGAGCTGGAACTGGACATATTTTAAGTCAATCGGGTGAAGGGTTGTTGAGAAAATCAAAGGACAGACAAATAGATGGACAGATTGAGACTCCTTCAGTGTTAGTCAGATGCATTTTATTAGTCTAGTTGGGAAAAAGGGCAGCTGCTGTATGCTGTGAATTACACTCCATCCGTAATTGAAAGATCATCTTAATGGAAATCTATCTTCCTTGCATGTGTGGTTGATCTTTAACTCTGATAGATCTACAACCCTCTATAGTCAAACAAGAGCTTGGCTTCATCCTGCTGCTTTTAGGAAACTTCAGAGCAGTTTGATGTTTTCTAATCTATTGTGTGAAAACAGAATATTTTATTATGAAAAAATATTTTGAATTATGTATGGGAGAATATTATTAACCTATATAGGAAGTTTGAGGATCAAACTCATTGCATATTCAGCATTTTCTAGACCACAGTTTTGAATGTTCTATAAATTTGCTTTGGAACTTACATCTACTGTATATAGCATAGTCAGCAAGTTATACAATGTGCTTATTATAATATTCATTAATACACTTAGCGCTCCCGTTGTGAGTTGATGTGACAGCAAGGTCACTGAGACTGCTCAATTACAAGAAAAAGTTGTTTTTTTTTACCATGATCACAAGTATTTTAGTAAATATGCATTAATAGACATTTTATTACTGCTCAGCAAAAGCTTCCTCATCATCCCAAAAAGATGAAGAGAGTGTTGGTTTATGATGTGGTAACCTTACTGAGTCAATTCATTTATGGACAATCTTGAAATTGTACCACGGACATCTTTATTATATCTGAGGAGTAAAGATGGGTGTTAGTGCTCAGTTGGGTTAAGATTAAAAAGCGATGCCCACACAAACGCGTCCTTTTATGTCTCTTGAAGCTCACTGCATCCGCCTTCGTGGACAGCTCAGTAAAAAGATAAATGGTAATGCATTTAAGTGACCAGTATAATGAAAGAAAGCACTCATGTTTGTCATGCAGGTAAGGGCATGCTGGAAACTGAGGCATTATCTACGGAGAGTCCGGAAGGGATTTCTTCAAATTTGGCCAAAATATTAAATTTTGGTGGTCAAAGGTCACTGCCCTGTAACTTCATATCCGTCCCATTCTTGTAAATGTGATATCTTGCCTTGAGAGAATTTCTTCAAATTTATACTTGGACTCAAGAAAAAAATTATTAGATTTTGGAGGTCAAAGGTCTTGTGAATGCAACATTTCAGTCATTCCTGGAGAGAATTTCTTCAAATTTGGCCCAAACGTCCACTTAGAGTAAAGGATAAACTGATTAGATGTTGGTGGTCGAATGTCATTGTGATCATATGCTCATCCCATTGTCGTGAAAATGATACCTCTGGACTGAAGGAAATTTTATTACATTTTGAACAAAAAGTCCACTTCATTTTTTGGAAGTCAAAGGTCGAGGTCAAGTGACTTCAAAAAATACTTTTTCGGCCATAAGTCAAGAATCCAAACACTAGTTATGCCAACATTTCACACAAATTTCTAATATAAAACTGTTAAGTGGTGACCATTTATCCGCAAGGGTCAACTTCACTATGACATCATAATGCTCTGTAAAAACTAGAGGTCGACCGATATATCGAACAGCCGATATGTATATCGGGCCGATATTTGCTTTTTTTTACTTGTATCAGCATCAGCCGATACATTCGTGCGTTTTCCGATCAATTAGCCCATTTCTCTGAGGCAAGGCTCGGTGCAACATCTGCCATTCTCTGGTGAGCTGCTGCTGATAGCGGAAAAAAGAAAAACACATCAAATATGTGGATCATAGAACAACATACACACTGTTTGCTATCCAATGTTAATATGTTTTGTTTGTTTTGGTAATAAATGTTTCTTTTTTTGTTTAAATTGAGACTTGTGTAACATTTGTTAGCATTGTGTCATTTTTATCATGTAAATGGAGGGAGAAAAGGTAATATCGGCTTCAAGAATTGGCCCAAAAAAATAGTCCGCACATATTGGGGCTCGGTTTAGACTGATGTCAAAATAATCGGTATCGGCATTGGCCTTAAAAAAAACCTGTATCAGTCGAACCACTAATAAAAACTTTCCTGGCCATTATTCAACATCATAACTAAGAAGAGTGTGACCATATTCCACATTTTGTCAGATGATGACACTACTCTTGGGTGCCCACCTTAAAACTGTGGTGACGGTGTCGATCCTCTGAAGATGTGTGAAGCATCCCATTTTTAGAATTTGAACCATCTCATCCATATTTGAAGCATTGTCTACTGTCATAGCGATGTGTGAGTATGGACAAACATTAGCTGGTTTCCAGCTGGAGCATGGAACATGACCGTGAGGCAATAATTCTCATTTAAACTAATTACATTTTGAACCACACGCCACTGCTGAAATGATACACAGCAGGTACAACTCTGGATGCTTGCAAGACACGTAGTGTTGATACCTTATCCTAAGAAACCTCCATCTATAACGCTTGGCTGCTAAATGCAGCTGCTCATGATTTCATGGATGAGGACAAATTTGTAAAGCAAAATCTTCTGGCAGGTTGAGAACACTTTGATAATCTCCTTGCATGCAAGTCTTTAAATGAACAGGTGCCAAGATAAATGCACCCTGCAACTATCCTAATGATAAGCAAACAACACAGGCCTAGAGTGTATCGTGGAATGCTGTCACACGAGGTAGTAGAAGCCGGTAGCAATTCTGGCATCTCTGAGGCAAGTTGAACCCGTAAAGGCCTTCATAACAAGCTTGTGCACTTTGAACAACCCCGCCACCCAAGGGGATCTTCAGGGAACTTTAATGTTCTTACACAACCATTCTAAATTCGTGACTCACCCTGAGGGTGACAAGAGCATTCCTAAAGATCCCATGATTTTGCAGTGAAAATGTTCCTTTGTATTTGTCTAATGCTCAAGCCATTACCACTGAGTTTGGCGGATTAGGATCATCTGCTACCATACGCTTCCATAAGAGGACAGGGTTTGACTTCCACAGGGATCCACAGAATGGAGTCCCTCACTGGCTGGATGTATTTATGATGCTTCACAGGCTGGATACTGAAATGAAAGAGGCACCACTCGAGGGGTTCTCTGTCTTAATCCGTGGACATTATCTCTACACTGTAAGCGGGTCTTGGCTCGTTACCTCGCAGTAGAGAGCCAGGCTGGCAGGGTTGCAGAGAGAGAGGCAGAAAGAGAAAGGGGAAGGAGGGAGGGCCTTGCCCGGCCGCCGAGAATGTAATCTCCAGATTAGGGGGCGAGACGAATTCCTGCTGCCAGCCTGACCTTGTCAAGGCAATGGAGGAGCCAGAGTGAAATTGAGATTTCAGAACAGGAGCGAGTCGAGGCACTTTTTTTTTTTTTGTACGCTAGCGTTTCTCTTTCAAGGGTCACAGCCTTGACACCATGATTCACGCTAAATGTGTGTGGTCACACTGGTAGCACACATGAAATGTGTGTGGGGCAAACTGTTTCTGGCACTGACCATACTGCCTGAAACCCTCAACTGTCTGTCAGTCCAGTGTAGTCTGTATAGGGGGAAGCAACAACATAAAAAATGTCCAAATCAGTTCATCAAGTTTTTCCTAATTTCTTGAGACTGGGAAATGAGCTCAGTTTTGCATCATATGTCAAGACACTGTGGATTAATATATATACATGGACCCAGAGTTAGTGTCCCTGTGTCATACCTAGAATGACTATGGATTTCAATTCTGTTATTGTCTTTTAGACTACAGTAAGCAAAAATGTGGGCACTGACACAAAAATGCTACAATGCTAAAATACAGAATACTTGTTGTTAACATGCATCTTCATTGTACCTCAGATGCACTGAAAGCCCCAAAAACTGAAGATTTACATTTGAATAAATGTCTGTTAGGTCATTATCCATCACTAGATGAGGGCATTCAATGGTGATAAAAGCCCTTTGTGATCATTTTCTGTCACCCATCAGAGGTTGGTTAACCAGAAGGGACCACAAGTCCTCCAAATCATGCGACCACATAGGTTTTACCCTTAAAGTGCCCTTACCGGGGGCAGGAAATCACCCATACTCATACCTGAACATAACAGTCAGTGCTTATAACCAGTGTCTTTATGTCTCTGACATTAACGAGAAATGGTCGCCATTTGGTTAAGTTTAGGAAACGCAACTTCTTGCTTAAGTTTAGGGTAAGAAGAATATGGGTGCACTGCAAAAAAAGGTGTGTCTAAAAAAAGATAAAACACTAAATCTGATGGAAATTATCTTGCTGCATGGACAGATAATTTCACTTGACAAGATTTCTTAAATTAAGATTATTAAATCTAGAGATAAGCATGTTGAACGTTTAAAAATAAGTAATAACTCTTAAAACAAGATAAAGTATGCAACACTTCTTCACTTTTCTTGGTAAGAAACAAATAATTTACAGTGCACGCTGCTCGGGCCAGTTCATTTAATTTAAGAAATCTTGTCAAGTGAAATTATCTGTCCATCCAGCAAGATCCTTTCCCTCAGATTTAGTGTTTTATCTTGTTTTTAGACACACCTTTTTTACAGTGTGGGCTTGGAAAAAAATAATACAAATGGAAGTAAAGAAGTTACATGGGTGATGGAAATTGTGATGTAGACATGAATTAGCTACACAGTTATGTAACTTCAAAATCGATGCTGACTTTCGGTTTCACATGGGACATATTCATCGCCACTCCAGCCCGCCCTGAGTGGACCCTATTGTTCTTTATACTGCATAACCTTGATTGTTTTTTAACTCTGTAATGTCACTTTCACCTTGCTTCCATCAAAAATCACTATGACCACTAGATAGACTATAAATGTACGAAACAAAATATACAAACTACACATGGGTTCTTTTTTTTGCGAGTGGACTGTCTCAAAGGGATCTAATGCAACATTGTTGCTCTTGAACTCTTTTGTTTGCAGTCTCTTTGCGTTATGCAAATAGTATTACTATAGCTGAACAAACACTGAAATGAGCGATAACTACAGACAATGAAACTCCAAAAAAAGGCGAAAAATAAAAGTAAGAATCAGATCCAAAAAGACGGCACTTATTACTATAGGTGCAGCAACGAGAATGAAATGGACATCTTCGAGATTGTAACTTGAGAGTATAGGTTATCAGGGCCTGTAGAACCTGATAATGTAATAAATTCCCGATAATGTAATAACCCCGTTGATGTAATAAAAATCTGCACTTGAGTCCATTGAAAATGTAATAAAACCTGATAATGTAATTAAGGGCATTTCCCAATAATGTAATACACTTTTTTTACCAATAATGTAATAAAGTATAACATTAATGGGTTTGTCTTTATTTCGCAAGTCTTGATAATGTAATAATTCCCCAATATTGTAATAATTTAACAGCAGACCACCCATTACTTGGGTTCAAGTGGTGATACTGTGTAGGCAACTCTAGCTCAAGAGCTCTAGCGCCACCAACAGGTCAAAGTTGAATGTTTATTAACTTTTGACCCGTTCATCCGTTTTTCACAAACGAGGTATCCATGACACACGAATGCATTCAACAGCTTCTTGAAGTCTAAAGGTGCTTGGTGTTATACTTTATTACATTATTGGGAACTGCACTTTATTACATTATCTGGAAGTTATTACATTATCAGGTTTTATTACATTTTCAATGGTTATGATGATAACCATTATTATGATAATTACATTATCAGGAATTTATTACATGATCAGGTTCTACAGGGCCTTTAAGGATATAGAGGCCTTTTTATTTTGCTAGTAAGTTTCCTTCTGCGTGACCTCAGTGTCTTTTGACTGTGTTTATATAAGCATGTTCTGGTGGATATAAACTGAGAGAATTAGAATAATGATGTAGCATCCGTGTTTCGAGCATTCTATTCATTTGACCCATAATTGCAAAACAACAAAATAATGAGTCTGTCTGCCGCACACGGCTGCATTCAGCATCAATTACATAACGGTAGTGGTGGAAAGCTGCCGATAAACTGCCATTGTGCTATTATTCAAAATATATTTTTATTGCTTCAGTTGGAGCAGAAGAGAAACTCACTGTCTACCAATTTTCAATTCAATTATTTAAGCAAGGAAACACACTGAGCTAAGCTCTTGTGTGCAGGTGCATCCCGTCTGTGCTGTGCTGCAATGGAGAGCGGTGCAAATAATAGCATTCATATAATACAAATGAAAACAGAAATGTTGTCAGTTTTGCTGGTACTTCATGATTAGGAATGAAAGCAACATAGCCCAGGAAAAAAATGGAACTCAACACATAGCAATCGACATCAAACACAAAAAAATACACCATACCTAGTTGTTTAATTGAAACGTCAGATGCTTCTCCTATTATTTTAGACCAAAGGAAGTCTATGAATAGTGCATAAAGGCGGATGTAACTCCTGACAGTCTGTATTTACTGCAGCTAAAAGGTTTCTGTGAGAGACGTACACTGCCCTGGGGCACCACACTTAGATAAATACCACAGTTAGATAATACCTGTAGGTTGAACAAGCAAAATAAAAAAAAAATGTGCCATGAAACACTTTTTTTATGTACAATTAATTCCGAAGCGTCAGTCTGTTCTGCTGAAGTGAATAAAGATCTGGAGTTATACAGCTCCACTTGCTCTATGAAAGGCAACACAGGTTGGGTTTTCATTTAATTCCATGCTTAGTCTGCTGATTTTGCGCACAGCATGAAAAGGTGTCAAAAGATCTATAATGCAAAGTCTGTGTCGAGGTAATTCAAAGTTTGAGACACTGACTTGTGTAGGAATATCCTTAGACATCCAAAGCCACTGTGAGGTCTTGGATAATTAGTGTTTGAATCAGTGCATACACCAGCGAGATTGTACTTCTCATTATATCGGTTAGCTGTGAACTTTTGCTTCACACATATTGTTTACTGAAGTGTCATCACTAAGAGCACCCACACTGCCTGATTAACTGCTGACCCAATGCTATTTTCACATTTAAATTAAAGCAACAATGCCTCTTAGTGTGTACATATATATATATATTGCATTTTGTACAGTTTTTAATTGATTATATGTCTCAAAGGATTAAGAAATTATTCCATTCTGTTTAATTTACGTATCAGACAATGTCCCAACTTTTTTGGAATGGAGATTGTAATGAAAACATTGGTGGAAACTGTACAACTGTACAAGTAACGTGTTAAAAAAAATGCAACCCCATCAGCAGGTGGGGAATTTGAAAGTTAAGTAATATGCAATGAATAAAATAAAACATCTCATCTCAGCCCCCTCTAGTGGACTGAAAGAGCAGTTAATATTGTTCTTGTACGAAAAGAAATATAATCTGTATTTGCAATATTAACCATTTATTGAATACCTGGCATTTGTGTATTGATACTGCAATGCAAATGTGATACTATCCTGCATTGTAGGGCTGGGCGATATGGACCACAAGTCATATCCCGATATATTTAGACTGAATATCTATATACGATATATATCCTGATATTTTTATTGCAAAGTGAGCAAATTTTCAGTCAAAGTGAAATATGACATGTCACAAGTAGTTTTATTGAAACCGTTTATTTAAGTGAACATAAATACTGTATAACAGGAGTACCTTTTTTTAATTAAAGCTCCATGAAGTGCACATTTAAATAAAAAAATATCTTAAATAAAAATAGCATATGAAATAAAATAGGCTAATCTTTTTCTGAAATATTTATATTCATATCAGAAAAGAATAACGAACATTACAAAATAACTTAATATGACAAACCCTAGTAAGGGAAGCATTTATATATAAATATAGAACAAAAATTGTTACTTTTAGTTTGCAGCTTGCTTGGAGCAAGGATCACAGCCTAAATTTGAACGATATCGATATATGCGATATGGTCTAATTCTATATCACATTTAAAAATATATATCAATATATATTGCCCAGCCCTACTGCATTGGGTAAATTAATGATTAGTTTAATTGTTATTTAAGGAATAGTTAAACATTTCTGGGAAATACACTTATTGGATTTCTAGGCAAGATTAATTTTAGAAGATTGAGAGCGGGAGAGAGTCAAATTAGTTGCCACACTGTCATCAACCAGGGTTTAGCTTAAAGAAAAGGGTATTGTTCAGGATCGTCATTACTCAATTAAAGTAGAAAGCATAGCGTAAAGGGTTTACACGGATGAGGTTTCACTCTGAAGACGCTTAGTGACTTTAATTTGATGGAAGTCAGAATCTTTCAGAAAATTTGAGCGCACTCACTGTTCAGGATAAACTGATGCTGCCAGATGGTTTGTGACAGGAAACCATCTGAGAAGCTGCCATTGGAGACTGTTTGGAAAAGGGACACTTTTAAATAATACCTGGCAGGTGATTGGATGAACCATCTGTATGTAACCGTCTGCGCTGTGTGTAGTGAAGACATACTCTCTGGTTCTGATATAACTGATGCTATTGTAGCATATATGCTAACGCTAACTAACTCAGGAGTTGGTGTTTTGACCAGATAGCTGCCAGTAGCTCCTCACAGGACGCTGATTGGTCAGAACCTCCAGTTGTGCAACTTAATCACATTACATAGCGCCTAGCGAGATGGATTTTCAGATCTCTGTGATTCTCCAATAAGATCTCCAACCTAAACAATAGAATAAACCGTTTGTCAATTCATGTCATTTTACATACACGTACGGATCACGGTTGTAAAAAAAGGTGAACTCAGGCGTTAGAAAAGACAGTTTAAACAATAAATAAATGTACGTAAATGCCGGAAGTAGTTACAAGGGTCATGCCGCAAGTTACGTAAAAAAACGTAAGTTACATTCAAAAACGTGATTCACGTAACTTAAAAATGTTTTACATTTGTTTTCACACGGGGCGCAAACCCTGCTCTCCTGGATGAAAGTCTGCTGCTTGGTCGACCCATCCACCACCCCATCCTACAACCAAATGCAGGAATCCACCCTTTTAAACTTCCGTTGGCTGTCAATCACTACTATGTCAGAAAAATGGCAGCGGACGCATTACAGTGGATGGTGAAATACAGAGACATCTCTTGTTTTTAGCTGCCTGTACACGCAACCTATATTAACGTTTGCTTTATTAACATGGTTGTCAAAAAGGTTGCAGTTTCTGTGAATTAAGGCTACAAAACCATTGACCTAGGTTTGGGCAAAAAACTTCCTGATAAGGATAGTTCAAACAGTAAATAAATGTATGTAAATGCCGAAAGTGGAGTAGTTATGAGGGTGACGTGAGCTGCATAAGTTATGTAAGAAACGTAAAAACCTACTAGGCAATTCTGATTCTGAAACTGTGAGCCACATAAGTTACATAAAAAGTAATTCACTTTTGTTTTCACATGGGACACGAAATCCCATTCTCCTGGGTGAAAGTCTGCCGTTTGTTCGACCCGTCCACTTCTTCTACCTTCTGTCCTGAGTATGACACCTGCCATTTAATATCCGCATTGCCGTCAATCATTACTACTACATCAGCAAGATGGCGGCACTCTCAAATATAAATGTGAGTCGTATTTTGCTGTACAAATTCCTTTTTTATGGAGAGACCAGTCGCATGATTTCGTGAACCTGTAATTTCACAGAAATACAAATAAATAGAATACCAATATAAATGTTGCGCAGCTTAAAAAAAATATAAAAATATAATAATAATAATAATAATAAGCCAATGCACCTCAATTTAACAGTTAACATTTATTCATTACAGATCAGAATGAGGCACAATGTTCAATGTCATACTGCTGTCGATGTGAATCTCCCTTACGTCTTGTCCGGTTAAAAGCGATACACCCAGTGTGCAGATTCTGTATTTATAATGTATTGCACCCCTCAACATGAAATTGGTAGACTTAATGACCCAATTGCCTCCGTCCCCAACTCGACTCTCTAGCACGCAGCTGAAGTCATGCATAATCCCACAAAATCTACCCAGCTTATGAATTTTAAATGGGGAGGCCTAAATCACAGAGCTGCTTTTTAAGTGAATCCATTTCTAATAGAAAAGCAGACAGCTGGGATGGCGTCCCGTTGTTGGGTGTCATCACGCAGGCAGCCACATTTTATAGACTGTAAATATATTTTTTATGTGTGCAAAGATTGCTAAATTGACATATTTGAAGCAGAAGGAACCCTTAAAAACCTTGTCCAACAGGAGCCTATAGAAACCAGAAAGACCTTCTCTTAATGTCAATATGTGTCTGTGCGTGAGACGTAAATGGAATGAATGTATAAAATATTAAATTTTGCTGGCCTTCTTCAGTTATGTTTAACTCTGTTCTGTCTACTCTGGGGGAGCCACTTGGCCTATATATATATTGCATATGTATGTATATCCATTTCCCCTGATGAGGGCTGTTGGTTATTCCTTTTTCTGAAGAGGAGATTTGAGTTCTGCCATATACCTTCTAGGAAATGCAAATGTACATAGTGCAGTATCCTTTTGACTTGAAACTGGTTTGATATAACAAGGAGGAAAGGATCATTCTGGTTTATTACAATGTGGGTCTGTAAAGTCCGTGTGGACCATTATGTAAATCAGAACTGTGACTTTTTAAGCACCTAATAAATGGCGCACAAACATGCGCCAAACCCATCTTTTTAACCGTTTTTCTGGTGAGGTCTTCGCCGTATTTTACGTACATTCACTGAGTGAATATTTAGAAAATAAAACATATTTCTTGCTAGAAATGTAATCAAAGTCCATCTTTATGCAGCAACTAAGTCAAAATATTGATTTTTTTCCACTACGCGTGGCATACAGTGGAGCACGATTCAATGAGATCGCACCACACATCCGGTAGATTACAAAATAAAACAGCGGACAAACGTAGATCGTCAAAATATTGATTTTTTTCACTAAAAATTTGAAAACTGTCCGCCATGTTTTTTGTTCTGACCGCCGGAACCTTGTAAGTCACGTGACTTGGACACAAACCAATAGGAAAAAATATACATGGAATAGCCACGGGATATGACTGTCATTAACTTGCATTGTAGCGAAATCCGTGTCAGTTTCACGTCAGTTTGACCCGTCTACCACTCCAACCTCCAGCCAATTCAGGGAACCTGCCGTTTTAAACTTCACTTGGCTGTCAGTCACTACTACATCAGCAAGATGGCGGCGGCCGCATTACAGCGGACAGTGAAATACGGAGACATAGCTTGTTTTTTGCTGTCTGTACATGCGACCTATATTAACGTTTCTGACAGGAGAACAGGCCGAGTTAGCACTAGGATTGGACTGAATGCCTTTGATTGGCCGATATCGGCTAATAATATCGGTCAACTGTTATATAAGCCAGGCTTAGATTGTAACTGACATTCCAGGTGTTTTCCCTTTTGTTTTTTACCTCAAACTAAAGTGGTTTAGATAAACTACAGACAGTAGCCGAAGCTGTTTTGACAAGACAGTTTACAACCTGTCTGTCTGTTCATGTATCTTGCCATGTTACACTTTTTTTAAGCAATGTCATTATGTTCCCACATGGTGGCCAAAACAAGGAAAATGATACCCAAGTTGTAATAATGCAGACTTATACTTTCATCTTAGTTGTATTAAAAGCATTTTGGAACCTCAGAAACCAAAAGGAGTCAAAACTCAAAGAAGCAAAGGAATAAAAATGCGGTTTCTCTTCTGCAATGAGAATAACCAACATGTTTCAGCACCAACAGCCCTCATCAGGGGAATTGGATGAATGTGAATATGCAACAATATATAGGCCAAGTGTTTCTCTTAGAACTTATTGAGTCAAACATCACTAAAGGAAACCCTCAAAATGGAATATTTTATCCATTTATTCCATTTGGGTCTCAGAGTGGTGGAGACACACGGCTTTTAAAAGCTTTTTCAACTCACCAAACTTTCAGTCTTCACATATCACAAGTCAGCATTGTTGTTCAATGGAAGGTGTGGATTCACCTACAAGACAGCAGCCACTACAATCAAGACAATGACTTCCAGTGATATTTTTCAATGAATACAAGGATTCTCAGGCACTGTTTCAGCAAAGGTATGCCTCGCAAACGGCCAAATTAGCTATTCAGCAGCCAGCTGGAGGAGAGGAGTCTCATAGAGCTGGAAGAAAACAACAGGCACATTGTGCTGGCGTCAGTGATGCATGTTTAAATCTCTCTCTTTTGAACACTTGGTAACCACTCAGAGATGGAGGTGCTTCTCAGTTCATCTCGCCACATTTTCTCCCTCCTGAACTGCAGCACAAACGATCTTTTGAAAGAAAATGAAGTGTGGTTAGTTAATTCACACCAGCCAAGTCTGTGTTTCCATGTTCAGAGTGAGCTTTTAAACAAGCACCAGTTTGTTTGCTTATTACACCTGCTGATTGATTGCCTATCACTGACTCTTGGGATTTATTTAGACTTCTTGAAATGCTAAATTTTCTTTGTCGACAAGTCGGGGGGGAAAAAAACCTGTAAGCTTTGAAAAAAACACTGAATGATTTGCAGTTGAAACCAAATCTCAGTCACAAATCTCCTAATACATCAGAGTCTGAATGTTTGGAGGACAACGCCTGGTGGAAGGAGGAATCTCCGTCTTGGCATGTTGCTAGGCGATGCATTAATATTAATGTTGTCTTTTTCTCAGAACGCGTGCACTCTCTGCCCCCCTTGGGATAAACCCAAGCTTAAAGATATCTCTATCTCACTGATATTTCTTTTATCCTCGTTAAAACTCGTATCAAAGCTTTTAATTACATTCTGCAAATGAATTGCTGCAGAGCTTTGTTGAGAAACCACTAGTTCCTTTCTAGTTTCTAGTTTGCACTGCTGATATGCTCAGCTCATTTCTGGACTTGGTGTAATTGAAAGTGTGGTTGTGCGGTGTTTGAACATGTGAACATGTTTGAGTTTATCATGTATCAGCTTATTTTGCCTGAATCTAATCACCATCTCAATCTGAACCAATTTTCTAAAACCTCTTTTAAAAAGTGAACTGTAAAGCTCGCAGCTTCCCTGTTTTAATCTTGTTTTTCTTCCATTCAAACATCATTTTGAACAGGACAAATAAGTCTGTGATGGAGTCCGCCCTCTGCCTCACCCTGTCCCCTGCTGGGCTTTTAGCCTGGAGTCTTTGTCGTAGCTCCTCTCAGCTGCCCTCTCTGCAAAAACCATTTTCCTGGCACTGAAACACAGATGTTATCCATCTGATTAAACGTTCAAGGTTACATCTCCAAATACATCAAAGTCTAGCTCTCCCATAAGAAGAAGAAGCGTGACAGCCAACATTTTTGGTAGCCTGGAGGTGCAAGCTCCAGTGTCATCCCCATCTTTTTTTTTTCCTGTACAAGTGAATCGGTATCTGCTCAAATAAAATAGTGATTGACACTCAAAAGGTCAAAAGATCTAGCCCTTTATTTACAAGGTTGAGCAAACCTTCAAGTTTTTGCTCGGGAAAATCACAAGTCAATTAAGATCAAATTCATCAATAACTATTTTGGTAATTGGTTAATTGTTGAAGTCATTGAAACATTCACAATCCCTTTCCCAAAAAGTTGTGATGTTGTCTAAAACAGCATAATACAATGTTTTGCTAGTCCTTTGTGACATATCTTCAATTAATAACTGTGTTTTTATTTAAGTTTTACAGCGTCCCATTTTTTTCATTTAAAAAAAAAAAAAATCACAGATCACAGTTGGAAGTCTAATTTTAACATTTTCGGAAATCTGCTTTTAATTTTCAAACCTACTATTTTTTGTAAAGGTAGATAGGTAAGACATTCAAACCTTCATTGGAAAATCTCAATAGAGTTTTCAAATATAAAACATGACATTCATTAAAGCCCTGAAATAACTAATGGTTAATTCAATTTTAAATTTGTTGTCGATTAATTTCCTATCAATCAATTTACATTTAGTTTCCACACTATTTAAGTTTGGAGCTTGAGATGACACATGAAGTGACCTTGAGAGAACTATTCATGCCTTCATCACATCTCAACTGGACTACTGTAACGCTCTATACCAGCATGTATCAATTGCAGCTTCGTTGGTCCAGAACTCAGCTGCCCGACTCCTTACCTGCACTAAAAAACGTGATCACACCTCCACATCCGTGCAGCGCAGTCCCTAAAAGTCTCACTTAAAAACCCACCTCTTTTCTCTTTCCTTCAATTAAAGTTTTCCTTCGGCAAGTGCTAGGGCAGAGGTAGGCAACCTGCGGCTCTGGGGCCACATGTGGCTCTTCAGGCCGACTGCAGTGGCTCCCTGTGGCTGTGACAAAAAATGTTCATACATATTTATAACATTTCTTTAATTTTCATTCATCACTGGTGTAATCCCTAAGCAATTTGTACCCTTCAGTAAAATGTGTAGCTTATATACAGCATTAAAATATATGTTTTTTTACATCTTAGTTAACTATACTGTGCATTATAGCTTTCCAAAGTCTACGGTCTGGCACCTTAACCTCTAAATTTTGCCAACTTCAAGTCTAGTTTTGAATTACTTTAGCAAGAGTAGCTTTCGATTTTTCTTTAGCCTTTCATTTGCACTTGGGTCCCAAAATTAATAAATGCTCCATAAGACCTATCAGTAATGTTGGTAGACTAAATAAGACATGGTAGGCTGTGTTCTTCTTCATCATGAGGCTCTAAATAAGGTTTGCGGCTCCATTCCAACATTTTTTCTTCTTTTTTTTTGCCAACAATGGCTCCTCTGTTAGTAAAGGTTGCCGACCCCTGTGCTAGGGAATAGTGTCCCCTAGTAATCCCTCAGTGCTTTTAAAATGATCTCTTCTTCTTTTAATTTATTTTAACTCTTGCAGGCAATGTCTTTTAACCCTTTTTGTTTTGTTTTTTGTTTTTGTTTCTTTCACCTTTGTCAATTCTGTATTTTATTGCACTTTTATGTATGTATGTAAATGGGCTATATAAATACATTTGACTTTGACTTTGACATGGCTAGCTTGTAGAAAACAGCTAGCATAGCATTTGTCCTAAGCTTTAAAATGTTCCTATAAAGACATCTAAAGTGTGCTATATCTTGTGTGTTCAATGTGCAATTACAAATATGTAATAATAACAGAGTGAGGTAGTCACAGTGAGGTCTGTTACCATAGTGCCTGTACATAGATCAAAACCAACTGTATCTGGAAATCTGCACTAATTCTCCATGTTTTCGAACTCTCTGCACACTCTACTGTGCAAAGTATGTAAAGTGTTATACTAATTCTGCCATGTCCTGACTTCAGCTCTGTATGTTAATGAGTTCCATTGATCTGATTATCTTTCTTGAAAAGAAAGCCAATAAGTGCATTTCTCAAAAATGTTGAATTGTTCCTATGATGCCGTTCGTTAGTTTTCATTAGTTGTCACCATAATCATTTCACAGTTTTGCTGCTTGTCAACGCCAACTCATTACTGTTCTTCTTCTCTCTTTTTAGAGATTGAAAAAATTCAGAAAGACGAGGGGAAGGAAGAGGAGAAGTTCATTGACGTCGTCATCAACAAGAACATGAAACTGGGCCAGAAAGTTTTAATACCAGTCAAGCAGTTTCCTAAAGTAAGTGCTATAGTACCACCGCCAGAGAATTCTCCAAGAATGTGATGTGCACAGATAGAGAATTTTAGATGGTGATATTTATAGATAATGAAGCCAACTACAGTGGCTCTGGTTTTGATTTGGATTCCTTACAAGAGCCACTTGACACTTTTTGTTGACGATTTATGTTATTAGATGTTACATATCTGGAGGACGGTGTAGAGGCAGCGTGCTTGCTGACAGAACTGGGGTAGAACTATATTAGGGATGTTACTTCCTGTCTGAAGGATTGTTTAAGCTTTTCAAATGTTACAAGTGTAATTCTTACTCTCCTCCCTCATGCACACACCTCTCTATTACACTGACCTTGGTCAATGACGCTTTGATGTCCCGGTATATTAATTTCTCAATGAATATTTATGAATATATGATTCAAAGGAATTATCTCACAGTGGATTTCATTTTCTTGAGTGTGCAGTGGATTTCTTATGATATTTGGAACATGCACTTCTAGCTTTTTCCAAGTTCTAGAGGTCTTTTTTTTTTCATTAAAATGAATGTAGGGTGATTGCAATGCAGCACATAAGTCACATGTATAGAGTCCTAGACAGTCGGCTTCACGATGACCTCCACATGGAGCCGTTTTGAGCGATAACACTGTTGCCACAATTGAGAGCACTTGAGCCTCGCCCACCACGAGGAGCCTTCACCGGCAGCAGCGTTTATTGGTGCCTCGTGCGAGGTGCATGACAGGGATTTCCCGCTGGGAGCGCGACGGGGAGGCTGGTGTAAAAGCGAGAGGGCCGCTCTTAGATGGGAACATCACTCAAGTTTTCACCTCAGCCCTCCAGGGGGAAGGACAGCGGTAACCTGCAGTATGTGGATAGAGAGGACAGCAGGGAGGAAATAGCACAGGAGTCTAACTCTGAACCCTTATGAGGGACATTTGGGTTTAGTTTTACCTGAAACATGCTCTTTGGCTTAGTATCGCTAGAATTTTAATGACGTGTTAGAGAAATCGCTCGAGGAAACCTTTTAAAATTGAATTATCTGACTCCAACACAAAATCCTCACCTATTTCTCTGCGATCGTTTGATGGGGAATGATGAGCAGCAGATGTCCGAGTTCTCAGTTTGACATAATTTTATTACAATACGTCAAGAAACGTACATTTTACATAGTCTCTGGGTTCAAAACTCACTTCCCTGATTTACATGATTAAGGCAGATCAGTTCATGAGGTCTGGCCCCCCTTCTGTCCCTCAAACCCTTTTTTATATGCTACAGATTTACTAATCATGAAGGTAGATTTCTTCCAGGAAGAAGATCCGCTGATTCGTCAGTTTTAATCAATATAGAGACATGTCATGTCACCGGGCAGCAATCTTCTCTGCCCGGCACACTGTGTCCTTGACCTGCTATCAAAACTTGTTAAGACAAACATTCTGCCTTGTTATGTCTTACAGAGACATAATTTGGAGACAAATATAAAAATATATATTCTTTGTGATTATAGAATCTTAATCAGTTTAAGCAAATGGAATATATGTATTTATATGTAAGTAATCACAGTTTCTAAACCAATATTAACACACAAACATAATCATTGTATCAAAATCATATTGCATGATTAATATATAAATGCATAGAGAGAGGGCACACATACAGCGAACTACGCATGCATTTGACAGTGGCCTGCGTAACACACAGAGACAGACAACAGAGACAAACAGAGACATAACAAAATATTTTAACACATGTATGGTGAAATAATGCCAATGTCAATTTAACATGCAGGGTGTGAAAGTGAGTCCACACCTAGCAATAAATGTAACACTTTCTGATAGCTTTCAAAACACTGTTTGAGGTCTATGACAAACACAGCCTCAGTTTTTACTTTTAAATAATTGTCAGTAAAAAATCAAAACCTGTGAGCACTGGGAATTTGTCTGGGTGAGAAAAGATAATAACAATCAGAAAGGAAATTGCATAAATGTGTAATTTCCGCAAATGCTATCCTTTCAAAGATAATGTCACACAACTTAATTCTAAATTTTGCCTTGTTTCACCACGTTTACAACCCTGATTATACTGGGTAAACAGTGATTTGGTGATTGGCAGTACAAGCAAGTTTCTACAGCAATGCTAGTGGCTCTGTCTCTAGTTTGTGGTTGTAAAGTTTCATGAGACTGTGATTATCCTAGAGGTCACAGCAGCTCATTTTATACAGTGAAGTCAAGTTAAAAAAAAAACTCTCTCACTGCAGTCAAATGGCTACAACAGGGAACAACACCATCACACATTAATAAAATTGGGCTCATTAATTCTACAAGACTTTGAGTGATATCCAGTTTGTGCAATTCACAGACTCTTTAGGGACCCCAGTTTGCAGAAATATTAAACAAAAGGTAAATATAATATATTTGAACTACATCAGAAAAAAATCTGCCCCAAACTTCATGGGATCATTTCAAACGTTATGATTGAAAATTACCAAAACATAATTTCTGGCACTATATTGTGTACAAAAAATTATTTAACAGTAATACTGACATCATCTTTCACTACATTTTCTGTCAATAGAATATGTCACAGAGTTAATAAATTACATATTTTTTAGTCAACACTTCCTATTTGCCTTTCAAAATGCATGTCCTATAGTCTTTCCCTGGACCAAATCCTTCTTTAAGTATTTGCAAACTGTGTTGTTGTAAATGCATTTAATTGCACAGTTCCATATTTTAATAGATTACGGGCTCTTTATTGTGAAAATATGACAGTTACAACAAAAAACGCATTCTATTTTGTAGATGTAGATGCAGCGCAGCAGCAGAAATACTGTCTGTGTGGACATCGCTCCAGTGCAAGTCTCAGCAGCTCAGCCCTGAAGTCGTCAGGTGCTGCTCAGGACTGTGACTGTGTGTAAGAGGTCCTGACCAAACCAAAATTGAGGCTAGTTTTTACAAGGAGGTCCTAATGTCGTATTAACCTGCTAATCACCAAATCTAATCTGACTGATTGATTTTGGTTTAACTTTAAGAAAGAGTTATTATTTGCACCAGGCACTCTAATAAAGAGCTGACATTTTTGTCTTTGGCTGTTTATGTATGTATGTATGTAGTGTCATCTGAAGGCTGATCTGAGTCTCCTAGGTTCACAGCTAAACAGATTTGCTTTGACAGCTTTGATAAGTCGAGCCACTAATACGCTGTTTAGAGCTCCAACAAGCCACCGAAGGAAGACAAATTCAATTTGTTCTATCTGACAGGTAGCAATGGCAAGAGTGATCGGCCTGACTTGAATGGGTTTTCTCCTGATCCGCGAGCATCACCTTTTGGCTTCTGGCATTGAAGTGGCACAGACATTTTCCAAATAGCCATTTAGCAGCACGAGCAGAGAGGTTAAATCCATCCTCCGCAAACATCGCTTTTTATCAAAATGAAGCGGGCAAGGACGCCACGCGGCAAGTTCCAGGCTGCTGATTCTCTGATGAAATGGAGCTGTTCCTCAGTGATGATTTTTAATACCCAACGCTGATGAATTTCTCCACCTTCTAAGACATTGACAAGAGTGATCACTGTTAGGGTGGTGAAGCTCTGTTGTGTAATGACACCTCTGCAGCATACAAAACCAAAGATGCTCCCTCAATTCATTTTTTTTAAGAAAAAGACTGAATTGAAACCTTGGCTACAGAAATAGTTTTAAATCATGATTTAGCCAGTATGACACATAATGTCACACCTACTCAGGAGCTAAAAATACCCCACCTTTTTAAGCGAGGATGCACTATCAGCGCTCATCTGTACATCGCTGGATCTGTGGGCCTTCTCTCAGAGAGAATCTTTTGGCAGAATGCACCGCAGGCCATTAGCGAGGCGTAAGGAGTCCCACTGGTTTATTTCCAGTTCAGACTGTGGCTTTTTCTCTGCGCTGGGAGCGGTGATTTATCCTTCTGCTGTCGTTCCTGTCCTGCTGTCCTCAGCACAATCACTCTGCGCTGGCTCTCTGTAAGCACACCTTTCGCCAGGCTCGCAGTATTACATTCAGCAAATGATGAAAAGATCTCAGATGTGCCACACCACCCCCACCCCTCTGCCACCCTGCACCCCCTGCATTTTAAGTGTGATTAATCATACACCCTTCCTCTCCTTGTGTCTGCTGTCTTTCTCATCGTTCACTTGACGTTTTTGTTTCGGCTGAACGCGGTGCAATTCTATATTATGGATATTTTTCAGTCCTTTTCTCTATTATATCTTATTTTCAGAGCGCGACAACAGAGCAGCAGGCGACAACCTGTGATTAAACACATCAGCTTTTATTGTGGTGATTATAGACAGCAGCGGCACAATCCTCTCACACAGTTCAATGACGTGAACCAGGACCAGGAGCCCAGGCAGGTTTTTGTAAGTCACATAATCCCTCGTGATAACTAAAGCATTAGCGAATCCCCAGAGCATCAATCACAGTAGGAGTCAGACGGATTGTGATTTCTGATAAACAGCACGGATTACAGTTATGTGTTTGGTATATTCGAAGGATTGTCCATATGGGGAGATGCGTGCGCCTCTGCAAACACATCGACTGGGTGCTGATGCGTTTAAATGTCCAGATTAAGACTTCTCTCTGACATTTCCTGGCATTAGTCAAACAAATATGAAGCAAATCTGCATGATCTCTTTTTAAATAGTCAGGAACTTAAAATAGCACCAAGCAAATATCATTACATCACATCACTGTATTGTCTATTATACCGTATGAAGTGGCTCAAGACGGTGTATGAGAACAGGTTGTAAAAAGTTGTAAACATGGCTGGATTAACCAGCTACAGAGCGGGGGAAAACTGTTCTTACTGGAACAGTCATAATCACAGCTCAACAGTTGGCATGCTCCCCATTGGCAACTATTTCTTGGCCTTAGATTGCCATTAGTCGCAACTACTTTTTTACTAACGGAACAGCAATTTTGTATCCAAAAATATAATTTTTCAAGTAATTTTTGCATTAGTGATATTTAAACAATTCTGATACAGTCAGAAACAGACAGCACTGCATATGGAAACACTGCATGTGCCTTGATGCATTAACTTGATACACTGTTGCCCATAAAGTTGGAATCATTTTGTTTTCAGACACAATCCTCTGTTTATTCCTATTTTAATGCATCAGTAATCACAATCAAGGGATTGGTTAATACAGTTTTGAGAAGATATACGTGAACAAATCACATTGGCACAGCCATTTATTTATATATGTGTATATATAATTCCAACTTTATGAGCAACAGTATACAAGGTGAATAAAATTGCAACCATATTTTCAGTTTTGGCAACCCTTGCAACTTTAAGAAATTTGGTCTTGAGCCTTGATTATGGTAGCAGGTAGCAATTATGATTCCCATCCAAATGTAAAATATAAGTATATCATGGCTCATCAATAAAAACAAAAGTTAACAAAAGTTAAATATCTAGATATTTTTTTCAAGTAATTTTTTGCATTCTTGATAATCAAAAAATGTGGTTGCAGTCAGATTGGTTCAGGTTGATTCATTAGCTCGAGTGTGCACAGGCATCATCAACATCACAAACAAATGAGAATACTAACAAACTAAAGAAGTGTTAAGTGAATTGGATACAAAATTATACTTCAAAGCCTGTACAACTTACACCTCGATAAATGGCATATCAAACTCACTATTTCAAGGTAAAACTTAATAAAACATGCTGTAATAAACGTTTTCTTTCTGAGACATTTTCACTGTCAAGCTGACATATGCCTGCATCTCAGCTATTCAAAACATAAAGGGACTTAAATTGGCAACCATACTTTCAGTTTTGGCAACCAAAAGCTGATGCCTGATTACCAACCTGGCAACAGCTTTTAAAATGTGTCGTTTATTAAGCAGTAGTATATGAGCACTCATCGGGTAGGGTTGCCCACTTGTATAATAGTGTATAGTAAAAGAAAAAGAAAATAATAATTCAACTTTTTTCTGGAGCTGACTATGTAAGGGGCCAAGGAATGATTCATCTATCATCATTCATTTATCTTAATAAGGATTATGACAACTGACTGTTGTTGTTGTTTGTTAACTGCTAATAAATCCATATAGTGGAAAGTAAAAATTAACATTGGGCAAGTAGATTTCTGACCCACTTGCCAGAGTAAGCAAGTGGAGATAAAACATTAACATTGAACCCATGAAAAATGGAGACTGGTCTCCCTTCAAAAACAACATAATTGACTGTCTTACGCCACCATCTTGCTGACGTAGTGGTAAAGATTGGAGATGATGCAGAGTTTAAATGAACGGGGTTCGTGTCCCATGTTTAATACAAAAATACAACTTTTTGCGTAAATTATGTTTTTATGTAACTTACGTTAGTCACGTCATGCTCGTCTCCTTTACTTAGCATTTACATACATTTATTTACTTTTAACGCCTAACCAGGAATTTTTTTTTACCCTAAACCTAGGTCAGTGGTTTTGTAGCCTAAATTCACAGAAACTGCAGCCTTTTTTACAACCGCGAACCGTATGGCGTGTGTTATTTTTAGAACGATCACATCCGTACCGCGAGCCACGAAATGCTCATATGGGTAATTTTGAGAAACGCTAATATCAGCCATTATGGGTAGTATTGACAAACAGCCTATTTTGTTGTTTAGGTTGGAGATCTTGTTGTATAAATATATACAAAACAATTTATTGGAGAAAGAGTTGCAAGAGCAAGTAAAAGGCTACAGTGGTAACATGATTAAGGGTCTGACCATGGTGGCTTTAGCGGTGCCTTTTATCATTCTCCCAAACAAAATCTCAATAAATCAAATTGACACAAATTACACATTTGGGCCGGTGGGGACCCTTTGGGGATCTGAGGGCCCGGGGCAGTTGCCCACTTTGCTCAGTCTTTAATCCAGACCTTCATGTTTTAAGCATGGTGCATTAATATCTCTGCAACCCTTTTCAAACGTGACAATTTCCTTCTATGGAAGTATTTTTTTTGGACAATTTTTACAAGAAATAGGGAAGCACACTGGGGACATTCCATCCTTAACCCCTACACAGTGTCTTTACCACTGAGCCAGTGGGCAATACATACTTGACCCTCATGGCTAAGATTTTCGTTTTTACTTGTTTTTTTTTCTCTAAATCCGAATACATATTTAATAAAAAAATGTTGGAGGGAGCATGCGATCTAAGATTGTCATTGCCCACAACTGTATCTTTTTAATTGTTGAGCCTTTAAAACAATAAATAGCTAGAAAGCAGATGACAGAGGGAAAAAAGATGTGGCAGCAGATATGTGGGTTTATATTCTATTATATAGAATTTAAAAAAACTAACACAATTTAACAACATGGATGAATATAATAGAAACACTCTGCGAATTAATATGATATATTTTAAATTTCCTCTGCCTTCAACTCATATTTGTTTGGAATGACAGATTGATTAAATTAGAAACTTGCCCACAGGACATTGTTGACAAAATGTGAAATGAATGAATTAATCCTTGATTAAAAGAAAGTTTTCAGAGGAGCCGTTTGTTCAGGTGTTCTGGTAGATACGGTGACAGAGTAATGATGCAGTGTACTTCAGATCAATGTCTTCACCCTTTCTCATTCAACACACTCTCTGGCTCTTTGCCTGCAGCAGACAGATCTGTATGTTCTCAATGGAAAAAGGCATTCCTTCTCTCCTCACCTAAAGCCAGTGTCTAATTGTGCCCCTGTTTTCACAGAAACACAAACAAGCTGCAAATCATATATTTCTTAAATCAAGGTCTGTATCACAGTCTAATCTTTCAATCACTGTCAGGATTCAAACACGTTCTTGAAGATACCAGATATAAATGACATGTAATGTGATACTATATTGTCCTGAAAAACTTTAATTGTAATTTATCCCCTCACTCGTCTATAAACCGAGGTGCATATTAAGTTTTAAACTTGACTGTTGGTAGGAAGAGCTGACAGAATTTACTTGCAGTAGTCCATCAGCGTCAAGTCTGTTTCTTTTCTCAGAGAAGCCCAGTCAAAATACGCCAGTTAGCTAACTGACGGGTTTTGAACAACTTACTGAAATTGGGTTAATAGGCCTTCTATGTAACCTTTGTTACTGTCTAAAAGATGATAGAAAGGCAATGACACTCACACTTTTTAATATATTGCTATGTTTTTGACTGACCGCCAAGGTCAGCCCTACACACGGGTATGTGTGTGACTGACTGACTGAGATCATATTTGTTCGGAGGGCAGGGCTGCTTGAGGCACACCTGTTTTCAACCACGCTAAGTACAGTTCTTTTACTTCACTTATTTCATTCCAAAGGTAATATATTATTATTATATTTACTATTATTATTATTATACATTTTACTCTCAACTGCTCTGGGCCAGTAAATCGGATTAACATCATTATATTAGTGCTTATTATTGTGTATTAAACAACTGACCCAACTTTCTAAAACACTGAGCAGTAGATTATTCGCTCTAAATGACAATTATATTATATATTAATATATAATATATATTATATACTGCTTCTGCTGAACGTCAAAATTGTACCTATAAATTACAGCAGTTTGTTCCACCCACAAGCTCTCCACATACAGTGCTGTGCCCAAACTCCGTGTAATATCAGGGAAAAATTTGCACCCTTACATGACTGCTAATAACCTCTTTGAAAAGTTGGGTCTCCCCTCCGTTTGTTAGCAAATCCTGTATTTTCGAGAAATCCTCATTGAAACTGCCCTGGATTAAATAATTAGTTTAAAAGAACCCTGCTTTATGAATTTGCTCCTTTATGCTGCCTGCTTAATGTGTGTGTGTGTGTGTGTGTGTGTGTGCACTGGATATGGCTTTGACACTATGATATTGAAAGCAACACAGTTGCGCTTTGTTTTTGATCAGAAAAACCAGCCTTTCTCCTTGTTCAAGCTTTTTTTAATCCATCAGAGTAGAACGCCGTTGGTCGACCGAGGACTGAGATATCCAAACAAACATCCCGGACACCATTGTGCAATACCCAACCTGTCAGACGGATGGAACGGCTGCACATAAGCTGTAGTAACACGGCGAGATGTCGGCTGTGTGATCTGGCTCTGCAAATCGTTGTTCGGGAGAACGGCACAGCTCAGTGATCAAGGCTCTATCCAGGTGGAAATGATGGATGCGCAGGACATCGGTTAAACTCAGCACATTTAAAACATTTCCTGACAACCTCTGTTCGCCCCGGTAACGCTGTCTCCTTTGATGATCCTTTTGTAAACTTGAATACATTAGAGGCAGGACCTATCTTGTTTGCTTAGATAACTTTAAATTGAATTTTCCTGACCCAACAATTCGTGTCTATCTCGGTGTATATGTAATCAACCCATAAGAACCCATGGTGACACCCGTGTAACAAACACTTTAAATCTTCTAGAATCTCCCATATTCATCTTTATGCTTCACATTACTAACTATACTCAACACCCTGGAGTCGTGGTCATGTGACTTTGGGCGTTTATGGTATTAATCTTTATAATTAGCAATCTGTTACAGTCTATGGGTATGTATTAGTATTGCAATGTTTCAGGTGACGTAGGTGGCGTATAAATGGACCCAAGTTATCATCAAAGGCCTCACACTGTAATGTGAAGGTGGACATGTCCTACATATTCATCAGTCCAAGGTTAGAACTTTGCAGGCAGCCAATTTGCCCATTTGTGAGCGCAGGGTTGGAATTAGCACAGTGGGTTGTGGTTTTAATATGAGACAACACAGGACTTGGGGTAATTACCGAAGTTGAAGGAACATATAGTAACTGCAAGAGTTCAGCTCTGCCAACAGTCACTTACAGCATTACAGCGAATCACTAAAGCTCGCCTCTGAAATCCCTCACTCAGGAGCCTCCTAATAAGCTCGCTTTCTGAACAAAAGGCTGGCGAGTTATAGGTGAGGTGTGGAACCAAACTCCGTTTTTTTTGTTGCTTTTTTTTAACCTGCTGCTAGCTAATTGATGACCTAGATAGTTGAGGGAGACAGCTGTATAACTCACTGGTAAAGGAAAACATAGAGAGGGGGAGAAAAGCATCGCTCTCCCTTTTGTCTCCCTGACCATCTCCAGCTGCTGCAGGAATTGTGTTCAGCCGGTGTAAAGGATGTATGACTTTGATGGGTGTCTGCACACAACATACCTTGACATAGTAATGCATAACATTTGGGTTTTCACGGGCTAAAACGCAGTGACCTTGTGAAGTAATCTAAGCTGGGAAGCCTTTGATAGTCGGAGACACGCCAGAGGCACTCAACTTCAATGTTAGCTCAAACATGCACATTATGATAATGTTGCACATTGAAAATTTATATTCAAACATTCAAAAACATGCAGCTCAAGAGATTGAGGGAGTGATATCAGTAGAGTTCTGATTTCATAAAGCAATACAATACTTTTAAATCAGAAATAGATCACCTCAGCGATCGATTTAATGATGTGTTCTATTAGTGCATGGCATTTCCTTCCTCATGTTGACTTATTTCTGATTTCTGTGTGCTAATCAATTAACTGTCCCACCAGTTTCAGACTCTGGCTTCTGGGCTGCCCTTTGAGGCTAATTAATTGGTTGAACTGCTAGTTGAATGTTATTGATTGTTGTTTCTGTTCACAGTTTAAAGGGTCACTCCAATTTTACATTTCTAAGTCAATTTACTGTCGGACAGTGCCTGAGAAAACATTTGTACAATGTCTTCTGTAGATCTGCAGGAAGATTTATTCAGTCTGATTCACCCTGATACCAAAATGATGGAATCAAAAATAAAACAGAGTGCTGTGATTTGCTTATCATTTCTTCATAGTCAATGAAAACTGCACAAAGGCTGTAAATGTAATGTCCCTACTGATAGAATATATTGTTTATTGTAAATATACACTGTTTCTAAATTTGATTCCTGCAACATGCTCCAAAAAAAAGGATGTTACCACTGTGTTACATCACCTTTTCTTTTAACTCTATGGAGTCTTGGACTATTTTGTCCATTTTTTAATCCTTTTCACGTCTTTTCATGTCTTTTTTGTGTCTTTTTTGGTGTCTTTTTTGTTTCTTTTTTTTTGTCATTTTGTCTTTTTTGTGTCTTTTTTTAGTTTTTTTGTGTCTTTTTTGGTCATTTTGTGTCTGTTGTTGTGTCTTTTTTGGTCATTATGTGTATGTTGTGTCTTTTTTTTAGTTATTTTGTGTCTTTTTTGGTCATTTTGTGTCTTCTGTGTCTTTTATGGTAATTTTGTGTCTTTTTTGTGTCTTTTTTTGACGTCATGAAGAAGTCGTGCTCCAGAGGGTTAACAGCACTCAGTACATATTTTTTGATAGACAATCTAGTACCTGCAATCTTCTCCTTTGGAGCCATGCTGCTGTAACATGTGCAGAATGTGTCCTAGCGTTGTCTCGCTGAAATAATCAGGGACGTCCCTGGAAAAGACGTTTTGTATGTACCTTTTCAGCATTAATGGTGCCTTCACAGATGTGATATTTACACACCCCCATACCAATACACATGCTGGCTTTTCAACTTTGTGCTGGTAACAATCTGGATGGTCCTTTTTACTCTTTAGCTCGGAGGACACAAATCCATGATTTCCAAAAGCAGGTTAAAATGGGGAGATGTTAGACCACAGCACACTTTACCACTTTGTGCCAGTCCATCTCAGATGAGCTACAGCCCTGAAAGGTTGGAGATGTTTCTGGATATTGTCGATATATGACTTTAACTTTACCTCCCAAGGACATGTTGTAATGTCCTTTATACAATCACATCTAATGTTGCTTTTTTTGCCTTGTCCCTTACATGCAGAAATGCCTCCAAATTCACTGAATCTTTTAACCCTTAATAGGGCATACAAATACTTGCAAATTCCAAATTTCAACCCTAGAGAATATTCAAGGATATTACATACAGCCAGAATGTGAAAAAAAAAACATACGGACTTGAGAAAAAGTTTACAAGATTTAAGTGGCAAATCTACGAGAAAAAAATGCCCAGATTTATGTGATTTAAAGTGGTGAATCTGCGAGAAAAAATTGCTTTTTCCCCACTTTTTTTATTGTAAATCTGTGACTTTTTTGCATGCAGATTTGCCACTTTAAATCTCTTAAATCTGCAATTTTTTTCTTGTAGATTTGCCACTTTAATCTAGTAAATTTGCAACTTTTTTCTTTAAATATTAATATTAAGGGTTAAAAGGTGTGTCTAAAAACAAGATAAAAACACTAAATCTGAGGAAAATTATCTTGCTGCATGGACAGATAATTTCACTTGACAATATTTTTTAAATGAAGATTATTAAATCTAGAAATAAGCATGTTGTACGCTTAAAATAAGAAATTAACTCTTAAAACAAGATAAATTAAAGCTGCAAGCTGCGATGAACTGGCCTGAACAGAGTGCACTGACAATTATTTGTTTCTTACCAAGATAAAAAAAAAATGTAGACTTAGAAGTGTTAGATCATTTATCTTGTTTTCAGCGTTAATTTTTTATTTTATCTCTATGGAGTCTTGGACTATTTTGTCCATTTTTAACCCTTTTCATGTCTTTTCCTGTTCTTGTAAGTCATTTTATGTTATTTTTGGTCATTTGTGTCTTTTTTGTGTCTTTTTTGGTCATTCTGTCTTCTCATTTTGTGTTTTTTTTTGGACATTTTGTGTCTTTTTTTGATAATTTTGTGTCTGTTTTAGTCATTCTGTGTCTTTTTTTGGTCATTTTGTGTATTTTTGTCATTTTGTGTCCTACATTTACTACTTACTTTAGTCCAACATAAAATGTGATTTTTTTATCCTTTTTTTTACTTTCAAAACACTCATGCTCAAAGAATTTTAAATGTTGTTAAGAGGGTTACATCCAGTTCTATCATTTTATACTAAATATATTTGACCTGGTCTCCAGTTCTCATGGAGTTTACAGCCAGAACTTTAGAGGTAAATTTACAGTAGGGCTCCATGCTGCTTTGTTTTCTAGTCTGGATGTCATCAAGAAGTCATGCTTTGGCGCTTTTGGAGACTCCAGAGGGTTAAATGTACAACATGCTTATTTCTAGATTTAACAATCTTAATTTAAGAAATATTGTCAAGTGAAATTATCTGTCCATGCAGCAAGATCATTTCCCTCAGATTTAGTGTTTTATCTGGTTTTTAGACACACCTTTTTTGCAGTGCACCCCTGCTTTGAACAACAATTTATTGAAACAGCTGCTTATTAAAAAAGTAGTCCCTAGTCCAGGATTGGAAATTAACTTTTTTTATCCACCTGCTTCTGAGGCTGATGGATTCCAAAATCTACCAGCCACTCAATTGGTTTGTGCTTTGGCTGGTGAGTGAAGTTAATCAAGCAGCAAATGGCATATTTTACCAACATTTGGCTGGTGGATGGTGCTAAATTCCAACCCTGCCCTCGACTATTAATTATTAAACTGTACAAGTGCAAAATCTCCACTTGGGGTGCAAATGAAGCTTTTTGTCTCCCTCCTCCCCAGTTTGATATAATCAGTACAAAGTGTCCAGGTGCCAGAATTCAGAGAAAAGAGAAGACATGATCACCTTGTGGTTGTTGCCATGGACTCCTGGTAATTACATTTTAGAGTTGTTTGCCCTGAATTCCACCTCTCAGGCAACATTCAGGTCCAGGCTTCTCTACCTTGTTAGTAAAGGTTGCTGAGGCTGACTGCAGGCATTTAATCTTTCTTTTCATTCACAGTTTATATTCTTATAAAAAGACTGCAGTTAAACCAGTAGAGATTTTTCTTAATACTGCACATTTTTATTGCATATTTTATTCTGTTTCTTAATTTTTTTATTATTTAAATTAATTTGCTAGTTTATGTGACTGTTACAAGCTGAAGTCTGTCTGGAGTCTAAGAATTCCAGTGTCTCATTACTGTCTGGACCGCACTGAAACATGGCACAATAAAAACCTAAAGGACACTACCTTTTTTTGTAGAGAGATGAACAACAGCATTATTGAACATGAAATGAAAAATAGCAAGTGTCAGATCTTTATAAATTGCACGTAATGAGATTACAGGATTAAAAAGAGCAAAATAAATCATATTTGAATTACTTGAATTTATTTGTCATAGCCCCATCATTATGGAAATTACACTAACTTATTTCATTAGATTTCTTTGTAAGATTTCTTTGAATATATACAAATGCAAAAAAATATGTTTTTAATTGGTTAAAGAACTTGGCTTTATTGTTTCTTCCCCACTTCTGACACAAAACTTTCCTCTGTATGTACTTGTGGATTTAATACTAATTGTGTGCTGAGATTTCCATCATTACAGAGCATCACCATGCATCTTAAAGCCATGAGCCACATAAAGGTGACACAGTGAACCTGGGATGAGACATCTCAGAAATGCTTCCATACTGATAAATATCTATCACGACCCGGACAGGAAAAAGTGCTGATAAGTTTTCATTAGCTTCAGTCGCCGCTTGAGCATAAGAAATGTCTCTGCTCTTTATCTCAAACACACAGATTCTGATTGATCCGCGCTCTCGCTCTCTGTTGCAGTTTAACTTTGTCGGCAAACTCCTCGGGCCACGCGGGAACTCGTTAAAGAGACTACAGGAGGACACTCTCACAAAGATGTCAATTCTCGGAAAAGGATCCATGAGAGACAAAGAAAAGGTAACACTCCAGCCTGTTATTTCATTTCCCCCCCCTGCTCTCCTTGCTCCCTACACCTCCACTCATTTTATCTTTGTCTGCTGTATGAAGTTTTTCACACAGTTTGAAGTGGAAGTGGTTGGACTCACCTTTCATGTTAAGAAAGAGACACTTTAATTACAAGAGGTCCAATGAACATCCAGATAAAATTAGGATTTTCTGACAACCTAATGATTTTACACAGGGTGACTTTGGGCTCTTGTTCCAAAAAGTTATGAACTTCCTAAATTGCGTCAGACCAGTTTGAAGACTGAATTTGAAGTGTGAAGACTGAAATTGAAGTGTAAAGTTGAATCATTACAATAGTGAAATGGATTAGATTATTCTCCCCTTTATTTTCTCAGAAAACAATCAATTGCTTGGACAATAAAATGTCAGCACACACTAAAAAAAACGGGATGCACCGATATTTATGTTAGATATTGGACCGATACTAGGGTTGTCAAAAGTATCGATACTCAAAAAAGTATTGATACTAAAACGTTGTATCCGGACACGATACTCATTTTCAAAAGTACCGATGAAAAGTGTTATTTTCTCTCTTGAAGTCCCAGAATGAAGCAGAGAAAAGTTGACTTATCAAGCTTGCCTAATATTGTGCACAGCATACAAAATATTGTTGTTATTGTTTATTGTATTTATTTTTTGCACTACCTCAGACCTGAAGCTTGTTATCATAGTTGCAGTTTCTTTTTGCACAACAGTTTTTTATTATAAATATTTAACCTGTGGTTCTGTTAATTTTTACATGTTGCATTTTTCTTGTTGTTAAAAATATTTCTGTTAAATTTTGGGGTCTTTGTTTTTATCCTTGTGGTATTGAAAATTGTATTGAGTATCGAACATTTTCCTGAGTATCGGTATCGAGTTGTAAAATCTTAGTATCGTGACAACCCTAACCGATACTGACTCAAATAGATGGCTCGGGTATCAATGGAATCAATTCAATCCAAATACCAGTATATATCAGTAGGAGGACTGGATAAATCAGATTATTTTTTATCACTAAAAAATGGGACATTTTGTCCATCCAGAAACATATTCATTTTGTATTACAACACACACATCTTGACATTTATTGGCTGTAACCAGTGAAATCTTAGCCATTTTTTACTATAGTAAATTGTAATTATTCACCAAAGCTCAAAATAGCTGCAGGGGAATTTAATGTCAAGCCACTAATTAGTCAAAAGTTATTCCTAATGTTGTTTTGTTGTTGCTGCAGCTAGTTTGTACTGTTATTAATATGTTTTAGATAACTTGAAATTGAACTGTTTCAAAGTTTTTCATGGTTTCATATTGTAAAAACAATGTATTTTGATTATACAGCAGGTCTAGGTGCTATATTAATACTGATAACTATCAAAATGCTTAATCTACAGAGAAATGCACACAGACATATTCAGTATTATCCTTTAAACAAGCCCCCAGGACTTCTGTAAGGTTATCATGTCACTACTGTACTATATGTTGGTAGAAAGTTTTGCTACAGCGCTTTTCCAGTCATTCCCCGGCTGCAATGATGGTGCAGAAATTATGGAAGACCCCGGAAATGTAGAGCATTTCAGACAAAAGATGAATACAAGTTTATTCAGACACACAGTATAAGAAAAAAAAAGAAGTGTATTTTGAACATTGTCGTGCTTGTGAACAACAGGTGGTGTCACCCCAGGCACACTACCATTAAAGGAAACATCTGTAACTTGATATAGAACTGTTGGCTGCGGGTCTCTGTCCATATTATCTGCCTACGGAGTTTAAATCAATCTATTTGAGTGTCATTTTATCATCTTGTGGTTGATTTAATAAAACTCCCTATGTTTTCTTATCCACAAGCCACCAAAAAATTAAACAAATAAAACTAGTTGGACTGAACCGAACCATGGATCGTTACACCTCTACAGTTTTTATCTTAGAAAACTAAGATAACAAGAAAATATCTACATCTTACATTGACTTTTTGTTGATAGTTGTGCCAAGCTGCAGCTGGTTTGGGCCTTTGTTGATATGCTTTAGATATTAAGAAATCCAACTTTTTCTAAACCTATAAAAAAGTCCAATATTGCAAAAGATTTGTAGGGATTTTTAATCAGTTCTAGGTGCTCTATAAATACATTGGAAGTCACAAAATGAACCAATCCAAGTGATGTAAGTCATTTCCCTGCTGTAATGCAATGAATAATGAATATAATGTTTCTCACAAAGGGTGAACACATGTATATTTAGACAGTATGAGAAAAATAATGTGTTTTTTGAACATTAAAGCATATAAACATCTTCTACACTGTAAAAAAAACAACCTGTTTTTACGGTAAAAAAACGACAGCTGTGGTTGCCAGAACTTTACCGTAATAAACACAGTCCAGCTTTTTTCTAATACGTTAAAATGATATTAGCACTGTTGATTTCACGTTTAAGATTACCATTTGATTCCAGATTTCACCGTAAAAAATACTTTTTTCCATCAAAAGAAACTTTGTCCTGCCATATAATTGACAAGAAAATTATTATAAATGCTGCATGAATTAAAGATTTTTACCATAAAATATCAGTATATTTCTGTTAGTGATATGGTGTTTAGTACATTTAACAGTGAGAAAAAGGATTTTTACAAAAAATAAATGCAAAAAATACTGTAAAATAAAGTGATGGCATGTAAATATATTACAGTACATTTTTGTTACAAACACGGTGCCAGTGTATTTTACAGTGGAGTAATGTATTTTTTTTTTTTTAAATGTAAAAAATACTGTTTTGGCTTATATAAACATTTACAGTGTTTCATTGTTACTGAAACTAAATTAACCCATTTATCATTTTACGATCTTTTACTGTGACTGGTTTAGCAGTTTTTCACCGTAAAATCTACAGACATTTTTTTACAGTGCACTAAAACTGCTTGTTTCTGACAAAGGATGAACACATGTATATTCAGACAGTATGAGAAAAAAAAGTGTGTTTTTGAACATTAAAGCATATCAACATCTTCTAGTAGAAACCCAAAATACAAGTATAACAAAATTACAAGAAAAAAAAAGAGTAAAAGTTAAGTATGAACTTCCTCACTCTTAAAACTATGATGACATGAAGCAAGCTTAATTATTTAGATTTGTTTTTCCCCTTCGCTTTAACCTTAGCTCTATGTTTGTCTCATTTTAAATCAGATGTGAGTAGATCACCCCAGGAACTCAGACTCCGTTTGATTGACAGCTCTTGGGTCACATGCAGTTCCGAAAAACAGCTCCGACTTGAAAACAAATTTCAAAAGTATATGGAAATGTGTATGATCTTGGGGATCACCAAACGCGGCTGACATCTTTCAAAGCCTCCTCTCTTATAGTAAACAAAATACACACGGTCACATCAAGCGCTGGCTGTACACAGGATTACACTTACTATATTTATGATTTTGTTTTCACATACGCTTTGTCACAAGATGCTTCACAACACGATCATTTGAAACTTTGTGATAAAAAGGACATATTTTATGAAACTGAGATTTTCAAACACAATCCAGTTTAACGACTTCTATCATCACGTCAGTACATAAAGAGAGGGTATAAATGTCTCTGACGGTGGCTCTTTAGCAGCAGAATTGATTGCAGACTGGACTGCTTAACAGAGAATAAATCCACTTCACTTGGCTTGTCTGCATCTTTCCCTCTGTTTGTCAGGGGTGATTTGTTGGTGGCGATCATTCTCGCTATCATACAACACATTCTTTTTGATTACTGTGATCAATAGTCTTTGATGGTCGACTCCTCTCGAGTACCTGAAGAAAAGATCTGTCATGGAGATGTGCTGACCTCGGCAGCCCTTACCTGTCTGCACAAACCCACTGCGGGATTTATGACTGACAGCTTTCTGTCGGGGACGCTCCGTGTGGCGCTGCTTCCTCCTTTTAGAAGGGGGAAGAGGGATACACCTTCACTACAAAACTACTTTGTCATAGGCTGGTTGCTGACTTTCTGTTTTCAGCTGCACAGCATGTGTCATCATAGTTTCCAGCACTCCAAATTCCCTGTGTAGGCCATGGAGCTGGTCCACTGCAGAGTAGAAAGACTTTATCAAGTTGAAACAAGCTGTCTTGCCATCACGAAGGCAATACATCCTTAAAAATCAGGACCAAAAGTTGTTCTCCATGGTGGCGCTTTAGAGGGACCCTTTTACTAGGGCTGCACGATTATGGCCAAAATGATAATCACGATTATTTTGATCAATATGTAATCACGATTATTAATCACGATTATTCATCATGTTAGGGAAAACAGACGAACACCTCCTGCAGCAGCAGCACATACACACTGTACTGCTACAGAGCCCATTAGCAATTTGCAGACTGGACGCTAAGGGGTTAACATCCCCTCCGGCTCTGCAGCTGGGAGAGACTGCTGCAGGAGGACTGTGCCGCTTCGACTTGTTCCCTGCAGCTTGTTAAGAAGAGTAAGAACGATTCTCAAAAAGTCTCCAATAACCCCAGAAAATGTCGCTGGATTTGTAGCCAGTCGCTTTTTTGAAAAATAGTCGCTTAGGGGGTCTGAAAAGTCGCTAAATATAGCAACAAAGTCACTTAGTTGCCAACTCTGCTTCGCCGGCTTTTACAAATGGCGCGTGTTGTTGTGGCATCGAGTACTATGTAATGGTAATGGAGACATGCAGAGTGAGTGGACATTTGAGAGGGCGTGGCCTGAGTCTTTCCCGGTGGCCACTCCTCCCCCTAAACACGGCTCATATTGTTAGCACTTGAAAAAAAGAGAGAAAGATTTTATTTTATTTGAACTTTTATAAGTTTTTGTTTTAGTTTCAATTTGTGGAAGAAGAAGTTTAATTAAAGCTCATGCTTACATCATGCATGTAAAGAGTTACAATAAAACATTTCAAAATGCATGTGCAACTCGGTTAAATAAAAGTCTGTAGGTCCAGTCATATATTGTGTCATTGTAGTTTTCTTAAAATCTCGTCTCGTCTTGTTCTCGTGAACCCAATATCGTGTCTCGTCTCGTGAGCTGAGCTGAGTGTATCGTCACACCCCTAATATTCAGTATTCAGAATAACCTTTTACAGGGAAAAAAAAACAAAGAACATAAATATGTTCTTTAAAGCAAAAGTGCTGCATCGAATGACCTAAAGAACCCTTTTGTCTGTATTCAGTTATTCGAAGAACCATTTTAAATTCTTAAGCATGGATGTGTCCCTACAGAGCTCAAAGTACTCCAGAGCACTTATCAAGAACCATTTTTTTAAACTGCATGCCAGGCACTGTCGCCTCTAAGGACATGTTACTATTTATATTATTAAAATACATGCTGTGGTGTTGCAACTGAGTGACAGAAAAGGAGGTAATGTTCACTTTTCACTCTGCTGAGGACATTAGATGGAAATGTAATTGTCGTCCTCCTACCCAGAAGAATACACTGTAATGGATGTGCTAGAGAATGAAACTGTACAGTGTTCAGTACGTTCCCTTTAAAGCTCTTACGCACAGCGGAGACACTGCAAAGAGCGGGGATAATTGCTCAAATATTTGCTGCTGCAGGACCTTGATCTTATGTTGACAAGAATGGGAGCACAGAGAGGTTGAAAGGCACCGAGCTGTCGGAGTCACTGTCTCCCGACTTGCTTATGGCACCTCGGTTGTCCTGCTGCTGTCAGAGCAGGATGATGTAAAGGCATCAGTGTTTCCGCGCCCCCTTCTCGTTAGCGCCGTGATTAACTCATCCATTTTCCTCCCTGGGACTTGCTTTAATTTTCCTGATAGACAAAACAATCACTTTGTTTCACTTTTGCTAAGTCGTGTTTAATTGCGAGCTGAAAAACCTTCATTGTCTGAAAGGACTGCTCTGAATGTGTGAGAACTGTCCTGCACCAAAAAATTAACCTAGCTTTGCGTGCTTGCAAATGAATTGGAAGTTCATTATCATTTGAAGATGCAGAGATGATATAATTTAAATCACATTAACAAGCATATCAATTATAGGAGATAAAGTTCAGCCTGACAGTGCCTTGCCACAAATTACACATTTTATTGTACTTACCAGCTTACAGAATTACTAAATCAGTCTATTGACACTGTCATATCCCGCTGATTGTACAGTAGCTCCTAAATCTATTGTGTTTCTGCCTCAATGTTTAATTATTTTGTCGCTGTAGCTGTCTTAATCTTTTTCTATGCACTGCCCCTTCACCTTTGTAAACTGAAGCCTTCTGATGGGGGAACTATGCTTTTTTTTTTTTACCTCTGGATATTATTATTTTTTTCCCTGAAGAGATTGGTGGTGCTGTGTGGATTTACCACAGTCTTGCACTGTAGGTTATAGGATTATATGACTTTGTGTGCACTGTTGTGCTCTTTTTTGGAAATCATCCTGTGATGCACCAGTAGATATTTTTCAAAAAGTTGACGTAGTCTCCAATAGGGCTTCACAATTAATCAAATTTTAATCGTGATCACGATTTTGGCTGCCACGATTAAATTAACCTGATCTTCTGCGATATTTCCATTTTAAAATGCGGCTCTCCTACATATCTAATCAAGCACTTTCTACACCAGTAGTCCACTAACCACCAGGGGACAGGGTCTTTTTTCTCCCCTAAAAAAAAGCCTGGTTGCTGATTGGATAAAACGCTAAGCAGGATGTGACGTAGTACTCGACACCACAACAACACGCTTCATTTGTAAAAGCCGCCAAAGCACTGTTGCCAACTAAGTGACTTTGTTGCTATTTTAGAGACTTTTCAGACCCCCTTAGCGACTATTTTTCAAAAAAGCAACTGGTGACAAATCCAGCGACATTTTCTGGTGTTATTGGAGACTTTTGGGGACTCGCTCTTAGTCTTCTTAATGAGCCGCCAGCCCCCGCAGCTCGTTAAGAAGAGTAAGAACAAGTCGAAGCGGCGCAGTCCTCCTGCAGCAGTCTCTCCCAGCTGCAGAGCCAGAGGGGATGTTAACCCCTTATTGTCCAATCTACAAATTGCCAAAAGGCTAACAGTTAGCTCTGTAGCAGTACAGTGTGTATGTGCTGCAGGAGGTTTTCACTTAGTGATCTCTATTTGTTTACAACAAGCACCAGACACTAAAAACTGTTCCTATTGTTTGTTTAAAAGTAGTGCAGTAAAAATACAGATGTTTTCCCTCACATGATGAATAATCGTGATTAATAATCGTGATTACAATATTGATCAAAATAATACTGATTATCATTTTGGCCATAATTGTGCAGCCCTAGTCTCCAGGTCTGACAAGTGAAGCCAATGTGGTTGCCAACAAAATGTTGTTGTTTGCTTACAATGACAACTATCAATGACAATTAAGTATCTTATGTCTTATGCCCTCAACCTGCATTCTTTCTAATGGCCAGCAGGGGGTGACTCCACTGGTTGCAACAAGATTGTATAGAAGTCTACGAGGAAAATTACCCTGTTTTTAGTTGATTTGTTACTTCAGTAAACATTTTCCTAATGAGTTTTAGGTCTCAATGATTAGTCTCAAGTCCTTTTCAATACAGCATGGTGTTCATTTAGTAAAATATGGTTATCAGAGTTTTCAGCACTGAAATGTTGTTGTTTAGGTCATGGAGCTGGTCCACTGCAGAGCAAAAAGATGAGTCTATTTTCAAGAGTTCAAACAAAGCTGTCCAAACAAAGCTATCCTGCTATTCCAGAAGAATCATGTAAAATAAAATTCACAATAATGTGTGTCTTCGGGTTCTCAGTCAGAAAAACTCTCTCTCTAATCTTAATATGGTCACTCCTCGCTCCAAAAATACGATGGCAAATGACCAAAATGCCAAAACTCGAGGCTTCAAACCAATGCTTGATGTAATGGATGCACAGGAAATTATCCATATGTGGTTTATTTGAAATAATTGGTCAAATAGTGTAATTAGATCTGTAGGGATTAAAGGCGTTATCATCTTTGGACTTCAACTGGCCATTGAATGGAAAGCCGTAATTGATCAGTAGATTTAAGGGGTCTAAGCGAGCTGAGGAGATGGGAGATAGAAACTGGTGCCAGTCAATTCAGTGCATTAAAAACAATCTTAACAAGAATTTTAAATCATGGGGATATATCTGGTAACCAGTGAGGGCAGATACAGTACACTGAGTCTTGGTACTGTTGACGACATGCTGGTAGATAGATTTCTTCAGACTGAGAAAACAACTTGCCCCCATTTTGCAGTGTCTGTCCTTAATTTCATTTGAATACGAATGCTCGGAGCTTGACATTATTCTTTACCTCTAAGCTCCGTCTGCGGGAGCTCCTGCGTCCAGAGCGTCCTGGCCTTCTGTTTCCAGGGTGAACAGCTTTTCATAAGCAGATTTACAGAGAAGGGAAAAAAAAGTAAACAGGAGGAAGATGCTGCCAGTAGATATGAGAAACAGACAGCTGTAATCTCCCGCCGTGGGCTGCTTAGCTGCTATAGGACTCTACTGGATCACCGAAGCTTCTTATCAGCGCTGGGGGAGGGGTCCGCATGTATGAAAACTGCTATTATATCTACAATATCATATGCAAATGGTGTGGTCACACATCAGATTGGTTTCATACCGAATGAAACATTCAATGGGTATAACATTGACACAGTGCACGTGTTGAATAGAGCCGTATTGATGGAAAGATGGAGCAAAAGAACAAATGAAATTTGAATAAAAGAAAGTCCTCGGATGACACATGCTAACATGAGTCTGAATCGCCTGTCTTTCAGTGGAAGGTAGTTAAAGCACATGATAATGATTGTTTTTCATCTTTTTTTTCATGCAAATATACCAAGGAACACATGAAAGGGAAGAGGGGAGACAGATCTGCGAGCAGTCGGCTCTTTCTAGCACCCTGCTTACACTCCCCGCTCGACACCGGCAGCTCCGTCAGCGCTGGTGCTATGCGCAAAGGAGCCCTCTGCTCGTAAAGCACAGATTTATGGGGGAAATTAACATATCATTAACATACCACAGGCACTCTTAAAAGAAGGTTATTTATAATTAGGTGACATCAGAGACTCTGGCATGCATGGTGGTGGAGAGGGAGAAGGGGAAGAGGAAGTTGCCGCCATTGGAAAGGCCCCGGAGAAGACTTTTTTTCTTTTTTGTTGAGAAGTGGAAACTGGGACGCCAAACCTGTTGTTTCCTTTGTGTAATGTGGTGGGAGACATTTGGGGTTTTCGCTGTCCTATTTCTCGCCATCAATAACATTATACTGGCCTGCTTCTGTCGGGCCTGAATGGCCTGTGCAACCCCTCACTGTTTATATTTTTTCTGTTGCAGTCTAAATGAACTGAGGGGAATGTGTTAAATCTGTTCTACTTCATGGGTTTGAATATACACTAACTAACCGACAAATATATGCTCTTTTAGCATATACCCATATCTATTTATAGCCAAATATCTGGAACTTTACATGTTGAAGCCTTCGCTAGTGGCGACGGGTGATTGGATTGATGTTGAAACTCCAGTAAAGATGGTGGAGTTGTTGTCAGCAAGTGAAAAGCTTGATATTCACTCCAGGTAGTGAAGTGAGAAGCGACTGAGTTGATGCGTTTGAATGGAATGCATGAAAATATAGACATGGGGAATGCAAGTCTGGTGCAGCAGTTGTTTCGAACAGACTTTAGTGGCGGTGTCAGCCACAACATGTCTGATCTGACAAGCTGATCGACATGAGTAACACTCCACCATAATCAAGACACTATTTTGAAATATGGACGCCATGCATCACCTATAGACCATTTTACAGCCGAACCAATGTCATTAAAAATATATATGTGGCAATGAAAGTACTGTTTTGCACTCGCCATCCACACAAGTGAGCGAAATGTAACCCATTGGACTCTTGGGCTATTTTGTCTGTCTTTAAAGATCTTTCATTCTGGCTGTATACAGTTGCATCTCAATAAATAAGAATATGATGGAAAAGTCAATTTCCATTAGTTCAAGTCAAACAGCCCCAACCAAGTATTGAGTCATATAGGTGGACATACTTTTCAGAGGCCAACATTTCCATACTAAACATACTTTTTTAAATTGGTCTTTTGTAACAGTAACATTTTTTCGATACTCTGAGTTTTAGGTCTTCATTAAATGTAAGCCATAATCATTATAATTAGAAGAAATTAAATAAATGAAGACATGAAATGTTCAATTCTGTGTGTAATGGATCTATATAATGTGTTATTTCCACCCGTATACCAAGGTTATTATAGTTAACGAAAACTAACGAAATAACGAAAACTAGAGTTGAAAAAACATTTTCGTTAACTGAAATAAAAAATAAAAATGAGATTTAAAAAAAAAAAAAAAAAACTATAACTAACTGAAACTGAATTGTGTGGTTACAAAACTAACTAAAATTACAGTGAAAATGATATGAAATCTATTTCATCTATCTGGTTTTATGACTTGGTAAACTTATTTGGGCTTAGATGGATAAGGCAAAGGAAATAAAGGCAACATATATTTTATATATTAATATATTTTTTGTGACATTATCCAATCTGGCATCCAACAAATACCCCATTACAAAAAAACTAAAACTAATAAAAACTAAACTAAAACTAAGCATTTAAAAAAAAGAACAAACTAATTTAAACTAGCAAACTCACTCTAAAAACGAATTAAAACTAACTGAATTTGAAAACAAAAAAATCACCATGAAGTTAAAACTAAAACTAATGAAAAATCCATAACTATTATAACCTTCCCGTATACCACTTCTACAATTCTACAGTCTCATTTAGCAGGTCCTTTTTCCCAAAGTGACGTTCATTTGAGAGTTAATATAACACAAGCAAAGATGAAGTCAAAAGGCAACATATGAGTAAGTGTTATTGGTTAAGTTTGAGTCCCATAGGACGTATCAGGCAGTGCATACGTACGGTGCAAATAGTGCTGTGTTTTTTTTCATCTTTGTAGAATATGAGTGAAGGTGTTCAGTAAAGAGCTGGGTCTTAAAGATTGAGAGGGACTCAGCAGATCGGATAGAGTTTGGAAGTCGTTCCATCACGGGGAACTACAGAGGAGAAGAGTTTAGTTTGAGACTCTTCAGTGGTGAAAGAGCCAGACGCCTTTCACTAGAAGAGTGTAGTGAGCAGGGCTGTGCCAGTTGCTGTTTTGTAAGCAAGAGACAGGGTTTTGAATTTTGACTTACTGGATCAACATTTTTATAATCTTGTATTTTAAGGTTTTATCTATGAAAGTCAGAATTTCTGTCCCCTAAGCAATTAAATCAATTTTTGGGCCAATGTAAAGGTTTGGTTAAATCATTGATATAGTTGTCCTGTATGTTTTAAGGGCAAAACTTTATTTTTTGTAAGGTTTATCCTGTAACCAGAAGCTGCACTGTATTGCTGCATTGATAAAGTGGGCGGAGTGAGTTTAAAGCCTGGAGTAACATTATTTACACCTCTTTGTCTTTTCTATTCTATGTGTGAACTTTTCACCTTGATGTGAATTGGGATTTATTTTTTGTGTAAGATTTCTAAATGTTTTTTCTATTTGTCATGGTATATTGTCTGTATGTTTTTTGTACCTGCCTTAGGACAACAGGTGAAACTTAGCAACTGTGCTAAGCCCGGCATATTTATATTGATGCTTTTGCTGATATATTGACTAATGTGCATTGTCCTAATCAAATAAATAAAAAAATTAAATTAAATTAAAAAAACAACAACAAAAAATCAGATTTTGAAGTTATGTTTTTGTACTTTCAAAAAAACTCAATCATGCTCAATGAAGATTTTAAATTAAGTAAATGTGGACACAAGTTGCAAATATAACCTAGAAGAGGTGAAATAAGGATTTTATCTATAACATCTATATTTTTATTCTAAATATATTTGACCTTATCTCTGGTTTTACTTGCCTATCATCATCATCATCATCAAACAAAAACTGGCACAGTTTCAAACCAGTACTTTAGAGTTAAACATTAAATTCAAACAGTTAACAGCTTCAGTTCTGCTTTTAACTGTGATTTTCATCTGGATGAGTCTGTGGTTGCACAGAAACTTTGGTAAATGGTTGCCCTAGATAGATCATAAAAACGGATCTGTATCTATTTAAAATTGATTGAATTGAAGTGAGGTTTTACAACGACACCTTAACAGTTACAAGTCTTTTTTATTTGCTAAATACAAGGTCATGGGATTACCACTTCACTATGAATATCTACACTAAATTGCATGATAATCCATCCAACTGTTGCAATCTTCAGGAAAAGTCGGTGTTTACCAAAGGCATTACAGTTCATCCCCTGAGGGACATGAATGTCTGTACAGAAATCTGTGTCAATCCATGATGTAGATGTAGGAATACTTCACTGATTAAGTGGAATTGTGACATGAAAAAGGACAAGCCAGAGGGTCAACGACAGTCAGAAGAATCCTGTAGGAACTATTGTTATCTGAACCAAACTCCCGGCTGTAATTGGCAAAGCAATTAGAGTAAAATATTTAAATGTCTGTAGGAGGTAGGGCTGCATGGATACCATCCTAAACTATTTATTTAAAGATTATTATCTTTCTAAGAGTAATAATCCGTTAGATTCTTGCTTTTAATTAGTCTCTTTGGTGCAGTGTGTGGATTGCTGTGGTCTTTCTGCAATTAATTTCCCAGGAATCACCTGCCAGTCAAATCCAGCTGTTTTCTGCTTCATTAGACTTTCTGTTGATATAGATGCCTGTTTTTTTAATTGATGTATATAATGAGTAATTTGCTTTTTTTGGTGTTGACATTTTTGAACATTATAATTTGAACCCTATAATACTTTACTACACTACTATAATACAGTGTTTTGTTTTGTTTTGTTTTACATTTTTGGACATTATAGAATGCGTTATTTTATTTTTTTCATTTTTTTAACTTTATTGGATACTGTTATATGTATCAACATACTATGCTATGATGTTTTTTTGGCCATTTGGCAAAACTACATGACACTTTTTTTGTCCTTTGTTGATGATGATGAGAAATGATAAATGGGTTAATTCAGTTTCAGTAACAATGAAACATCGTAAATGTATGTATATTTTTTTTCAAATACATTACTTCACTGTAAAATACACTGGCACCTTGTTTGTAACAAAAATATACTGTAATATATATACAAGCATCACTGTCATTTTTGCATTTTTTTTTGTAAAAATACACTGTTAAATCTACTAAACACCATATCTCTAACAAAAATATACTTTAATATTTAATGGTAAAATCTTTAATTGATGCAGCATTTATAAAGTATTTTCTTGTCAATTATATGGCAGAACAAAGTTTCTTTTGATGGAGAAACATTTTATTTTTTTTGGTAAAATAAGGAATAAAATGGCAATCTTAAATGTGAAATCAACAGTGAAATATCATTTTACCGTAATATTAGAAAAAGTTGCACCATATTTATTACGGTAAAGTTCTGGCAACCACAGCTGCCGTTTTTTTAAAAACAGTTTTTTTACAGTGTAAATAGACAATTACAGAAGGCTGTTTTTATACAAATAACTTAATTAAAGAGTAATAACATTGTTATACATTGTACGATAAATTACATTGTTAATTACATTGCCATCTTTAGAGAAGTCCAACACATTAATTTTCACTTTTCAGAGGGTCATCTAGAGTTGATAGAGAATAGAACAGCACTCTGATGGACAAACGTTATGATGATAGCTCTTATAAATGGCTAAATGTTTTGCATTATATGATATGTTATAAAAGTTTTCCTATTGACGCATATCAGGCAACATATTTGCTGATACTAATAGATATAATATTTTTATGATTGGCCAAGCTGATAAAATCTGCCGACTGATACATCCGTCCTGCTCTATGAAGTATATTCTTGCCACCCAAAGTTGCTGAATATATTTTACCAGAGCTACAGTGATCACATAGATGAGATAAAATGCAAGAAGCAAAGCATGAGAGCACATACTTTATCTGTACGTTTGTTACGAGGACAGGCAGCTGTGTGAGGACAAAAGCAATCGGTTAAATGTGACAGCCGTGGTGGAAAGGATTGAAGGGATTGCCTGTTCGCAGACATTTACGTTTACAAGAACCCACATAAATATTTCCTGTCTGTCTTTTTGTGACTCTCCAGCACAAACAAAAGCATCAAACCTCATTATGTAACAGTTATGGAAAACCTCCCCGCACTAAATCCTTGCCGAAACACACAAAAAATAAGATAAATGCTGCTGACTGACAGCAAGCTTGCACTCATTTTCCCTAGACACAGGATATATGAAACCAAATGTATTTTTTTTTTCTTCTAAAATAGGAAGAGGAGCTACGGCAGAGCGGAGAGGCCAAATATCACCACCTGAACGAAGACCTGCACGTCCTCATCGAGGTGTTCGCCCCACCGGCTGAGGCCTACGCCAGGATGGGTCACGCCCTGGAAGAGATCAAGAAGTTTCTCATACCAGTATGTTCCCTTCTTCCATACACACACACACTTTGTCTTCTCCTTTTCTCCTCCTGAATCTCTTTGTGCCCGACTCATTTCCAGCCTGTCCGCAATGAAGTGAGTGAGTAACAGCAGAGGCAACCCGCTCTTTCACTCTTTGTCTGTTACTTGCACTGTAATTCTGTCAGGGTGTGAAAGCGTTTGATTCGGAGTGGGAAGTCGTGGGTATAAGATGAATAAAAGAGCGCAGGAGGAAATCTCCGAGCGGGCCAAAGTCTTCCTTGGCAGCAGCATGGAGCTTATTTACTCTCCCTCCATTCATTATGGATGATCTCTCCAATGCTCAGAGCTATGATGATTTACATCTCACCATTAGTTATCAGCAGACCCCTCCCCCACCCCTCCCTCAGTGTATCCACTTCTCCCTGTTGCCGTAAAACATACTTATCGACAGAGCAGACACATGACAATCATATCAACCGTTTTATGATTAAAGACCTATTTCCATGTTAATTATGTGTATTAATTTAGTGGCGGAAAACAACTGTGTGAGAACATAAAGGCAAATGGGGTCCTGGGGCTTTATCAACGGGAGATCTGAAATGTTTTGCTGCCTCAGGAACAGCGGTCACGGCAGCACTGTAAAGTACATTAATTAGATATTCCCGGGGCTGTAGCCCTGGAGATAAAGGACGAAATTTAATACAGTGTAATTGAAAGCGAGTCTATTGCTGTCTGTGTTTCTCTGTGTGTTAATGTGTGTGTGTGTGTGTGTGTGTGTGTGCCTCTCTGTGTGCAGGATTACAATGATGAGATCAGACAGGCCCAGCTGCAGGAGCTCACATACCTGAACGGCGGCTCGGAGGATGCCAAGGTGCCATCGGTGAGGGGCAAGTCAGCCGCCCGTGGAAGAGGGACACCTGTTCCAGGGCCTCCCAGGTAACCTGCCTCCAACTTTGTGTGTGCGTGTGTGTGTGTGTGTGTGGTTCCCTTAAGTAACTTTCACCTGAATGTGTGTAAAGAGGTACTCAGATAGAGAGAAAACCACACAGTGTGTATGTCATGACCTCACATGTGCCTAAAGACCTGAAAAGTCCTCAGGAATGTGGTCCTGGGGTCTGGGAACTCTACTTTGCCTGATTGGCTATTTGAAGTGAGATTGCTGTTGACTCCCACAACAGGATGCTGCCTGATTTTTTTCAGAGCTGTAAACCCACCAGAAAGGGTGGTCCCCAGAAAGCATGGCCCGCTCTTGCGTCCCCACAATACCATAAAGACAAGTGTGTGTGTGTGTGTGTGTGTGAGAGAGAGAGAGAGAGAGAGGGAGTTGTTGTGTATACGTGCACTATAGTTCAGCTTGGGAATGGGTATTATTTACAGTTAAGGAGCTACTGAGAAGCATTTTTTTATGGATCTGTACAGTATCCTGTTGCTTTCTCAGAGTTAATGGTGTCATTTAGGGCTACGGCACATTTCCAACTGCCTCTGGCTGCTACAATAACACCAGAAAATATTCAGTCTTTTTTTAATAAAATAGATAAATGTCAGATTAAAGTTTACAGTTTGTTAGGCCTTATTGTTTGATAGAGAACTGGCCCAGATTTACAAGGTTTACTTCGTTTGTTACACAGTACAAATGTTGGCTACAGTTCTCAATAAACTTGAGGTTGCAACTTGCTTGTTAACTCTTGATTTACTCAGGCAGCATCTCGCTCCAACCAGCTTCTGGACTGAGCCAAGTTTCACAAGGAAATAACACAGGGATCTTGACTCAATGTTGACTTTAACACTGGTTAATTTATATACCAGAAACACATATTTTCTTTTTCTTCTTAGATATTTATGATTACTTATATTATTAACTGTGAACCATCTTTTTTTGAGGGGTGGGGTGTCGAGAAGATAGCAGATCAAGTGGTGTACACTATCTGACAGCAGTTTCATCTTAGCACTGTAGGTCAAGTTGTTCTAAAAATAAAGAATTTTAGTATTTCTATTTGGATTCTTATGTTTTTAACTCAGTTGTTGTCTCATGTGCGGCAGATGTTTTGTTTGTTCCAGATAAGAAAATAATCAAATGTGAAGAACAGAATGGTTATTTTAAACCATTGCTTGATTGAATATACAGAACAATTACTGTGTTGTGAAATGTAACAATACAATAAAATAAAATGTATATGCAGTGACAGCAGTACATTCGTTTTTAAGAGTATTGAGAAGTATCAATATCGATCTTTTTTTTTTTGCCTGAACAAAACCATAACCATACAGTCAAATGCATCTGCTGACTGACAGTGTATCATAATGTACAAGTACACACTGATATAAAATTATTCCAACAGGACATACTGAAATAAAACGAGCCAAACAAAGGCTTCCTGTTTAATATGATGGCTTATCTCTGTCTCTCTGGATGTTATTCCTCATATTCTATAAGAATGAATGGCAGCAAATAGCTTCTTCTGAAGGCAGAAAAATGAGCCCTCATATTTCCAACTATGCTGACTGTGTGCAGACCTCAGCAGGAACTACAAAGAAGAGGCAGAAACCAAAGATGATTGGCATAAAACTACAAACTAAAGCACAGCTGCTTTCATTTAAAGTTGCTCTGTGCACTCGATGGCTTATTTACTGAGCTTACCAGGCTGTTTAGTGTTCACCAAAGGAAAGCAACTGGACAAAAACACAAGAAATCGAAAGCTGGGGCTGCCAATAAAGCTTAGATAAAGTTCAATCAGAAACCATCTCACTCTTTCTGCCCTTTTCTTTTATGATCACTTACTCCCAGACACACCTCTTGGCTTGTATCCATTCATATATTCACTCCTTCTCCATTATCCTACACTATTCCATGCGAAACAATCACTCCTTCATTTACTTTTTTTGAATAAAGTAAGCCAAAGGTGACTTTTCCTCTGTGCTACACACTTGGGGGATGTCACTATGCATGAATTATTCTGTAGTCCATTTAAAGTGTTGGGTTTTCTTAACACACTTAACCACATATAAAATATTTATGAGGACTTATTGAACACTGATCATTCAAACATTTAGAATCCTCAAGATTTCAGTCCTGGCTGATTGGTAACATCGAAAGGTCCCAGAAAATCCAGTGCAGCAATCGGTCCTTGAGCAGCTACTTTGTAGTACAAAAGAAAAAAACCTCGGCAATCTTTTTCACTTTTAGTAAAGATACCCATCATAATTGATCTTAATATACAAGGGTGTGTATGTGACTGGCTGAGTGAGTCACTGCGTTTGCATGCACAGTTTAATCGAGCTATCCTTAAAAATCGATATTGGCTACTAATCAGACTTCTGTCCTTGTCCCAGTTTACATGCAACTGAGAAAATCTAATTTCTAACGGGAACGTGTCCTCCTCCTCAAAACTGGGTTGCGATATCCGTCGTTTCAGTGGGTTAATATTAGAGATGTTCCCATACCATTTTTTCCCTCCCGATACCGATTCTGCTACTTGTTCTGTATCGGCCGATACCGAGTACTGATCCAATACCAGTATGTTATAATAAAAATATCATACTACACCTGCATGACTGTCATATGATTATTGTTGTGGTAAGGCCTGGCTCTGGTTAAACCCTTTATAAAAAATGTATAAATACAGCAGATTCAGATTCAGATTTATTTTTAAATAAAACGGTATACAATACAGTGCAACAGCAACTTAAAAAAAATAAATCTGGGGGTCCGGGGGCATACCCCCGAGAGAACATTTTTGCCCTAAAAGCCTAAATTTGGTGCCTCTCGCACATTCTTATGCCACTATTCCATCTTAATCATTGAATATTTTAGAGAATTATTTTAAGAAGAACTGTGCCCGAGCTTAACGGAACTAATTTAAAAAATTATGTGGTATCGAATCGGTGCCTGGACTCCAGTACTCGCCGATATCAATGCCAGCATTTTGGGCAGTATTGGAGCAATTTCCAATACTTGTATCTGAATTGGAACAACTCTACTTTCCCTTTCTGGTTGACCTCAGTTCGACACTTTGTGCTGTCGCTATGTGGTCGCTACCAACCGGCAGCCGGCTAATGTGACCGGCTTTCTTGGATGTTTTTTTCCGGGGTCATACTGGGGTGGAGCATGGGAGCATGCGCACATGCGTTGTCTTGTCATACATGCCAGCGCAAATCCTATTGCAATCACATTATCTGGGTGTCCTAATGGGAGTTGGAGAACTCCGACATCAGTCGGACTAACACGTCTACATGCACTTCAGTTGTCCAGTTATAGTCAGATTAAGGCAATAATGTTTTTTTCAAGTGTCATTTAAACGTACTGAGTGAGAGGTCACACTTTGTTCTGGGGGTGGGGTTGCTCACATTCGGACAGTGCTTTTACGTCACTCATTTAATTTTAGAGGGTATTTTAAGCCATGAACTGGTATCTAGCTGTTTGTGAATAATATAATGGCAGGAATAGTTATTAACATGAACTATTCCTGTAACACATTGGCCACAAAATCAGTCAGCCATATACTAGATTTTTACCTTGTCCTTTTCATTTGGCCATGAGCAACCGCAGTCTGATTTTATGCTGCACAGGGCGAGTACTTTCTCACACAACAGTTAGTAAAAGTAAAACTCATCCATGAAAATTGTGTTAAAAGGTCATGCTTTGCTTTGTGGGGGCATTTTGATAGCCAGGCCAGTCGCCAGGGTCAGGGTTAGGGTCAGTCACCAGCATAAAATATTGGCATTTTGCACTTCTGCAAACCCACATATGTTGATCTGAAAGTTTTTGTTGTTGTTGTTGTTCTTTATCTGTTGACGAAGCAATGTAATGTTGCTACCGACCAATTCAGGATTTTAAACCGGGAGACCCGTTATTGGAAATAGTGTCTGCAATATGTGCTTTTTTCAAAGCCTAATAATGTATTTTTTAACCAAGTAACTTTAACCAAGTGTTTTTGGTATTTTACCTTAACCAAAGAGGGTTTTTTTTCAAAATATTTTAATTGTCAATTTTTAGAGTAACAAATAACATACATACACAAATAATAATAAACATAATAATAAAAGGCAAATAAATAAAAACTAGACACAAACTATGACATGTCAAAACAGAGTATACACAATATGACAGAGTCGAATGTCCACTTGAGGGCATCAGAATTGAATCTCCACTTAAGTGTATCAAATGTCACAATAGGTACTCTTAACCAAAGAGTTTTTAACAGCATTTGTCATGTGTAGAAAACGGCATCATCCCGTCTTTACTACGTGTTTCAGTCATCACGTGTTTGCAATCTGTTTGAATAAGCGGACGTCAAGTGTCACAATAAAATCGTGTTGCAGCAGTTAAGAAACACTCAACATATCTGTGGTTTGCAAAAAACATAAAATACCAACATTTTTCTGGCGACTGGGTTGGGTCGTGGAAATACATTGTGTTTTCTGTAATGGCTTAACAGTAAAAGCCACTGTGTGTTCCGCCAGTTGCATGCTTTTATTGTGAAGCAGCAGCAGTGAAAATGTCGGGTTTGCATCTAGCAGATGAAAACTCCTGTATAGAGAAGTAATTAAAGAATGTAAATGCTCTGCAGTTATGTTGTTCAACAACTATGGCAATCCACAAAATTGGTCATTGACAGGTGGAGCTTGTGACAAGCAAATTCTAATCTACATTTTATCATCAGCGCTTGATGTCATTAAACCAGTGGCTCCTGATGAAATTGCTTATATGAGACGTAATTTCATTCTAGGGTGCAAGGGGAGTCTCTCCTCTGTTCTTCTCAGACACACTTTGTGATTTAGGCTGTTTACATTTGGTGAATATAAGAGTTTGTTCTCCGTTATTGGTCCATATTTTAGCTGAGACTAGTATTCATGTGTGCTGAAATAGGTCAGAGTGGCCATTAAGTGAGCAAGTACCTCTAATAGAAAAACAGAAATGATAGTAAATAGTGTCTGGTAGTACACAGTGATGCAATGTCTGGTGTCCATAAACATTAGCAAAGCAAAGCCAAATTAGCATAAAAGCCTTTATATGCAAATTATCTCCAGTAGATGCTTTCTTCTCTTCTATCCCTGTGAACCCACGTTTATTCCAGCTCCTCCGAGACCTCACGGGAGTACAAATAAAAAAATACTCCTAGTCATTATAAAACTTTAAGGCTCTCTACGTTGACGCTGCCTTTAAAGACAAGAAAACGCAAAGAGTCGTCGTGTTTGTTCTTTGTGTTTAGAAAAGAAAACACACTTCTTTCATCAGATTTTGAGATAAACAAGGTCACTGAGATGGGGCGTTTGTATTGCTCTGAGTCAGAATATAATTGGCTGTGTTTTAAATTACACTGTAATTAGAATTTATCATGCCTAATTTGAGTGTGATAAGACGAAAGTCCCACAGGCTCCTGAACAGGAAGTTGAAAGCAGTCTTATATATATTCACATTCACATGTGCTTATGTGATACCACTGCTCTTGATGGGAACTCTGTAGCTGTTACATATTCCTCTTTGTCTTTGACAGGAGCTGTTACTGGAGTTTGGCTGTTAAAGGGGAATGTGCTGACCCTGCTTTTTCGCTCAGCAGCTCCCTGATGGGGCCCAGATCAGAGACTGAATAAAAGAACAGACGTAGTCACCGTGACATCAACCGTTTTTTTGTTCCGTATAGTCTTCACTGAAACCAAATGTTAAACTAGACATTTTTCGGGGACCGAATATACTTTCATGAACCGGAGCAATAAAATTTCAAGGACGAAAAACACGGGCAGCACAAGTTCATGGCTTAAAAAACAAGTTCATGGCTTAAAAAACAAGTTCTTAAATAAGGGCGTTTTCACACCTGAAAGTCCGAACCAAGGTCCTTGTTCTGTTACATTGTATACATTTGGTCCTGTTGGTTTTGGTTTCACACTGCAAAAGGAATAATGGACTTTACAAGACAATTCTACCGGACACGTCATCTCCCTGTGGACTTCCGCGGATCGTCTTGTTTTGGTTACGCTGCGTTGTTAGGCCGGCCGACCGGCATCTGACGTCAGTGTTACTTCCTTAACGTGTTTACACAAAATGAATCCTGCGAGCCACCTTTTACTGTTGTAATACTTTTATTGGTCTTTTGCTACCAGCAGCACCAGCTTAATGAGCAATACGTGAGAGTGCTGGTATTCGCAAGATGAGCCTCCTCATCATGGGAAAACTTTGGTTCTTTGGTGCGGACCTCGGCACCTTTCACACCTGGAATTTAGGTTTGGATCAAACTGAAAAGTCCTAAAGTCCGGACCAAACGAGATAGGTGTGAAAGTTCCCTTAGATAAGATAACACAAACCCTCCCGTCCACTACTCTCTTCAAGTGAAAGACGTCTGGCTCCTTCGCCGCTGAAGGCCTCTACGTCTCAAACCAGATTCTAGGACGCTTTCACACCTATCTCGTTTGGGACTTTTCAGTTTGATCCAAGCCTAAATTCCAGGTGTGAAAGGTGCCGCAGTCCACAGTCCGCACCAAAGGACCAAAGTTTCGTCCAACCAAAAGAGGTGGTCTCGGTCCGGACCAAACAAACCAAGGTCCGAACCTTTTGCTTTGTGAAAACAACTTTTTTTTATAGTTGGGACCTTCGTATCAATGACAGGAAGTTTTTTTCTTCTGCTCTCGAATTACACTACAGGAAGTTACGTCACGCTAATCAGCTGTTACAGCAAATCACAATTAGCCTAGCAGATAAAACAAAATATTAATTAATAAATAATAATAGTAATAGTAATAGTAATAAATTAAGTGAGAAGTGTAGGGTAGGTTTCTCATTGGCTTCTATACAATTGGATTTCTCCTTGGAGTTGCCACTGCTGGCCATTAAAAGAAGATTTAAGGCACTTCACAATCAGTGGATAGGGGGCAATCCCCCTGACATGGTTATTGCTATAATGGCACTCAGATGTCAGCCAAAGCCAAGAAACAGTTATAAAATTAGTATGAGTGTATTTATTTTATTTTTATTTCACTTGTTTGTTGCTGGTGTTTTAATCATTTCCTTTCCCATGCTTTAACTTAATTTGCACCTAGCTCTTTTTTCTCGTCAATCAACAACTTCCTCTCCAGACAGACTGTTGAAACACACCCACACACACCCACACACACACACACACACACACACACACACACACACACACCAGCATCCAACAAATTAAAACAACAATAAAAAAAAAACCTTGACAAAATCCTGTCAGCTTGCCTGTATGCAATATGTTTGCCTTCCTTATGTAGTTCAGTTAGTGTTTTGTCTTTTGACTTGAAATGATAAATAAATGAATATAAAAAGGGTGTGGGGGAAGCAATCGACTCTCAACTGTGTCTTTTCTCCGCTTGAGGGCGGCCCAATTTCTATCAAGTAAACATCCTCCACTGTCCCCGTTAGTCAGAAAATTAAGAGAGACTTCTTTTTCTCTCTCCTCCTGCCTCGAGTCTGTGATGTTTCACCAATAAGAATAGAGAAATGGAAAGCATTGAAAGAAAAATGACCCGGAGAGCAACCTAGGTGGTTTTCTGCTGCTGCTTCAGATCGGTTAACTGCTTTTAAAAGGAAGCTCATTCAGTGTAAAAGGTTCAAACAACACGTTACCAAACCACAAGGTCAGGATGCCTTTGATCTCCAACAGAGCAGCTTGACTTTGCTTCTATCTTGATTACAGTGCAGGTTAGACTCTGTTCGGTGTTAATACATCTAGATGACTGTACAGATCTGTATCTCAGTGTAGCTTATTTTTCAGCAAAGCTTTATGGGGGTCATGCTTGTTTACTCAAGTATTAAAGGTTAAATTCAAACCCCAAAATCTGCACGACAACAACTTAAACAGTAATGGTAAAAATCTGATTTTGGTGCCACTTTCCCAGAGTCCAAATGCAAGGCGTTATTTCAAAACGAGAAAAATCACTGAACAGGCACAAACACCATTTTTGTCATCTGCATTTTCCTTAATAGACAGGAAAGCAATTCAGCCACAAGACATGCTGTGTTTTGAGTAATGGACGTGACTCACTTTTTCTCGACTGGAGGAACTTGGCCTCCACCCTCGCTGTTCCTCTGTCTCCACCTACACATATAACCTGCCTCTGAATGTATCAGATTCATCGCTACCGTTGTACCAAGTCATTCTGGCCGATGTAGGAAATCACCGACTGGAGTGGAAGTAGACGAGGCAGCTAGACTCCAAACATAATAAATTACAGCACCTCATCATAAAGACCAGGGATGCAGTGGACATATCATATTGATGATATATAATACAGTCCTTGTAATGGTATCTTTTAATGCTTTAAGATCATATGAACATGTTGTGTAGAAAGAGGATATACTGTATGTTATCTGATCCATCCCAACTATGTACACATATCCATATCTCCCTCCAATCACATTCTCTTTATAAAAAACTATTAAAACATAAAAAATGTATTTGTGGCTTTCATCTCAACCTGGGCGGATGTTTGTGTCTCTGTCAGGAGTCGAGGAGGAGTTCCTCCGCTGCATGCAGCAGTGCCCCGAGGAGCAGCACCCAGAGGAGCTCCACCCAGCCGGGCTCCATCTTCTAGAGGGAGGGGGGTTCAGAGAGCCAGAGGCGCACCTCCAACTGCCGGGTACCGACCGGCTCCTCCCATAGTTCAGGACACATATGGCGAATATGTGAGTATATTAAAACTCTTTGTCTCTCAAAATTGCCAAACATTGGCTCAAACCAGTTTCTCGTGTCTGAGAATTTGCTGCTTTTCTCTGTTGTATGTCGTTGTGAAGTGGATATGTTTGGGTTTTAGACATAACAAGCAAAGTGACTATGGGATCACCATTAATTACCCATTTGTTTGACTAAAGTTTTGAAACCACAAGTTTGGCATTTTGGCTGTTACTATCTTTTTTTTTCCCAGTGCACTGCAAAAAAGGTGTGTCTAAAAACAAGATAAAAACACTTAATCTGAGGGAAATGATCTTGCTGCATGGACGGATAATTTCACTTGACAAGATTTATTAAATTAAGATTGGTAAATCTAGAAATAAGCATGTTGTACGCTTAAAATAAGAAATTAACTCTTAAAACAAGATAAATTAAAACTGCAAGCAGTGATGAACTGGCCCGAGCAGAGTGCACTGCAAATTATTTGTTTCTTATCTTTTCCAAGATAAAAAAAAACTTTAGATTTAGAAGTGTTACTGTTTAGTGTTTTTATCTTGTTTTTCGATACCCCTTTTTTGCACTGTGGTTGCCATATCTGGGTGAAAGGATGGAGATGCTAAAATGAACAACACATTTAAAGAAAAAGGGTGGTCTAATAATATTTTCCATGACTGTAGTTTAGTTTAAAAGGTGCAAAAAGAACAACAAATCATTACAGGGTCTTTTATCAGTCAAATTCTGAACAAGACATTTTTTGTCTAAGACAAATACATGGAACCCGGACAACAATGTGGTAGTGACTTGTCAATAACAAGGCAGAGACCATAAACTCATCAGGAAAATCTTTATAAAAAAGTAATAAATCATGTGAGAAGCAGGGTCCTTTTTTCATAGACTTCTATACAATCCAATTTCTTTTGAAACCAGTTGATTCTCCCCCTGCTGGTGACACAGCGAATGCAGGTTGAAGGCACATCAGCACTTGCTTCACTTTTCAGGCCTTGATGCTGCTTGGTTGTTTAAGAAATCCTGTGTACTGGCCCTTTGAATACACCCATTTCAGCTGAAAATATGCATAGCTGCGTAAATATCAGCCTGTATTTTGTCTTGCTTCATGAGGTGTTAGCATAAAGAGTGGGAATTTATTATTGTAGCCATTATTGTGATTTGGTCTTTTAGCTTACCTGCACAGTCTTATGGGAACCTGGCTGTAATATCAACAGCTGCCAGAGATGAATATATTAGGCTTAGAGTCAGAGTCTTTGTACATTTGCCAAAGGAGTCTCCTGCTGCACTGTCAAGGCAAGTTCCCCAGGGACTTCAGCATCAACATCGCATATTTAGCAGATAGAAGGAGAGAGGAGGTGGCCCGCGTTTGAAAATTGCCCCAGCAACCCATACCTAACCACATCTGACAGGTTTATTCAGAGGTTGCAATTCAAATGTGTGGAGGTCGTAGAGAATGACTCCTGGACCAGCTGTTTCCCATCATTGTCACAGTTGTAAACTGCATCCCCCGACACCTGCACCTGTGTATCTGGGTGGAGAAAAAAAGACCCCCAACATCTGCCGGATGATAAATCTAACCACATCGCTGCAAATTAGAGGCTGAATGAGTTCGTCTCTGTATTATCTGAATACATCACCATCGCAGGACAAGCGCTCTCCATCGGGCCCTGACAAATAGGCTCTTGTATTCATCAATGAAATGACAAAGAGATGTTTCTTGTTCACATTTGTTGCCTTCATTTATCACTGCTTAACATTCACTCATATGCATGTTATCCTCGTTCTCTTTTTACTGGGAGGCATCGCCACGGGCCAAAACATTTGTTCAGCTGGAGGTGTTTTCTTCCTCTCGCTTGTTCGGACTAAAAGCTCCAGACCTGGGTTACCTCTTAGTGATTCAGTCATGATGATGCATGCACAGTATCTTTGTCTAGATGGTTCTGTGGTTTACATAATCTACCTCTGTTAAAGCTGCTTGTATCGAATTACTCTGAATCCAATTGTTACCAAACAAAATCACAAAAATTGTATTATCCTGTGATCCAGTCTTGGCAGCCCCATCAGTCTTGAATGGTTACTATGATTGCAGCCAAATCTCATTTCATGTAATTCATTAGGTGCATAGAGAGCTCTGTCTTACCTGCTGCTAATCCCATTGGAGAACAATTAAAAGATGATGTCATTCTCATTTCAAAAACAAGGCTGCATGTCATCTTTTTTGTGCTATTTCAACATTGCCAACATGAAATCCAAAAGAGGCTAATCAAAGTAGCAGAACTTCACTTCCACGCTAAATCTAGAGCTATATGTACAGTAAGTGTGTTTGTTTTTGTTCACACAGAAGCTTAATTCCTCTGGGTGTGAAGACCAAGAAATGTGCAATGCACGTGGGTTGGTATTGTTTATTAAGTCCTCCAGATACAGTAATCCGTTCTGAGCACTGTGCGTCCTTCTGATTGTTGTGGCGTTAAAAGAAAAGCCATCCCCCTCTCCACATGTCCAGCCCCTTTGAGAGCCAAGCATTGTTAATTGAATCGTGTTCTCTCTGGTGCTGCCCTTGTCGCATTTTTTATCTAAATTGGGTGTAATGGTTAGGAAAATATTTCCAATTCTATAATAAAGAAGCTGTATCTAACTGGTGTGGCAGGCAAGACCAGCCATGAAGATCACATCAACACCTATTCACATGGGACTAAACCTCTGATTTGTCATAATTGCAGGCAAAGTTAATTCACTTCAATCTCTTGCCAATGTGAGTCATCTGCAATCTCCAATACAACTTACTTTAATTAAAGTGTAAATTAAATTAAAAGTGTTTTTCATGTCTTGTTTTTTTGTTTTAACACAAACAATTTATTTTCTCGTATTTTTATAGCCATGCTAGCAACATGGATTTAGAGATGACAAAGTTGGTTGGGGCCCACAACGTTGGTGGTTAGCCAATAAATTTGGTACATACTATATTCATGCACTGCAAAAAAGGTCTAAAAACAAGATAAAAACACTAAATCTGAGGGAAATTATCTTGCTGCATGGACAGATAATTTCACTTGACAAGATTTATTAAATAAAGATTGTTAAATCTAGAAATAAGCATGTTGTACGCTTAAAATAAGAGATTAACTTTTAAAACAAGATAAATTATGTAACACTTCTAAATCTAAGAGGTTTTTTTTTATCTCGGTAAGAAACAAATGATTTGCAGTGCACTCTGTTTGGGCCAGTTCATCATTGCTTGCAGCTTTAATTTATCCTGCACAGAGGATAAGTCTTAATGATTTTGGTGATCTCCAGCTCTTTTTGTGTAGTACCACCAGCAAGTCAACTTTTTATGTTATGCATTGACAAATTTTAACATATGACTGATAGATTGCCATGACATTTGGTACAGCTATTTATGGTGCCCAGAGGATGATCCATAACTAATCTGGTGATCCCTTGCCCTTTCATGTAGTGCCACCAGAAGGTCAAATGATTTCACTTATGGAGTGAAATAGCCATAACAATTGGTATACATATTCATATTCAGGGTTCCCAGAAGATGATCCATACTGACTCTGGTAAAACTCTTCCCTCTCACCAGAAGGTCAATATTTTTCACTTTTGCGGTGAAACATTGTTACATTTGCAAGATAGATTGCCATGAAATTTTGTTGGGATATTCATGGTGCCTAGAGGATTAACCCTGATTACTTTGTTGATTCCTTGACTTTTCCCCTATAGGCAAAGAGCCTGTCAAATTTTACTTTGTCCAATACTTTGGTTCATGAGAAAAAACCTACATCAGCCTCAGGTGCACTTTTGCTGATAAGCAAATGTTGGCATTGTAACATGCTAAAAATGTTGACTGTGTTAAGCATTATACCCATTGGAGTGAAAACCATGACAATCGATACACAATGTATATTTGAAGTGATGAGTTTGTAGAATCGCATATATGGTAATGGTATAGCCATTTGACAAGAAAAAGCTCCCCAGTTCAAATCCATACAGCCACTGCCGCTTGGTTTTTCTCCCATCCTTTGTCTCTGAACAGGAAAAGCAAGAATAGACAAGTTCAGCTAGATGCATCCAAGGCGCTGATGTTGAATTTCATTTTCCAGTGCATATGTTTCTGCAGGGCTAATTTATTAATGACATGCATTCCTCTGATAATACTTGACAGATGTGAATAAGCTTTATCTAAAACTCAGCCAAGATCAAACCCAAAGGTGGTAAAGTAACAGCAAGGAAATCTCAAACATTTGTCAAGTGTAACACAGGGTGGTGATACTTCAACTTGATGCATGGGCCAACTTTTTAGCGTCCTCAATCTGATAGCTTGAGTAGTATTTTCACCCCTGCAGCGAAAAAAGCTTCAGCAAATTCCAGCCTGTTCAGCGTTCTGAAATATGCTGGCAGGAAGAGCAGAATAAATGACACATAGCTTTGAGAAATTTTGAGAGTGAGACAGATGACCGAGGCTTACAGATACTGGATTATTTGTTTTCTTTGAACAATATCATGGGTCTTATTTTGCTTTTATTGTTAAGAAGTTAAGACAGTGCGTGGCACAGCTGTGCGGAGGCGAGACTTTTTTCTTTGAACAGATGGTATCGTACTAAAGTCATCTGGAAAGAACAAGGCTTTTCTTCTTCTTTTGATTTGCTTAATTTTCTCACTTTGTTGTTTGCATTTGTGACACCATTTGGGTTTCAGCACAGGCCACGCAGCATCTGCAAAGTTCTGAATGTGAGGACAGTGTGTTGTTGAACTCATTTGGATTTAGTACAGTGTGCAGGGAACAAATCCAGCGCCGGAAAAGCCTGCTCTGGGTGTCAGTGGCATCCTATCTGTTACAGTGGTATTGTAGAGCACAGTGGAGCGGCTGTGATACTGCTGTTGTAACATGCAGTGCCAGGCCCTCTGTTAGTCTTCAGTGGCCTCAGAGGCCAGTCCTTATCTTTTAACAACACGCCTCTCAGCCATCCACTGGCATACAAATGAAAGACTCACTTAGGGGCTGCTCTCTCTTTCCCCTCTCCGTCTCCACTCCCCCTCTCCAACCTCTCACTGTCACACTAATCCTGTTTAGTGTTGGAAACACGGTGCTGTTGCAGTATTGTCGTGCTATTGTGCTCCCCAAGATATTTTTTGAGTAAATGATATATCAATACAAGCACATCAGATATTATAATAGCTTCAATCACACTATCATCACAGTCTGCTTTCCATTTTAAAGCTGTTTTTCAATGTGTCAGACACCAAAGAAAAGACTCATTTTCAATGTGCCAGTGTGATTTATAAACCGAGCATGTTTCTCCTCTCAGCTCGCTTGTAACTCAATTATAGAGGAGCTGCTCTAATAAATGGCAATAACATGCCATTGTTAAAGTTTAATATGGTCCTTAATACCAGCCAGTGTTGTCCAATGTGAGCGGACAGCACCTAGAGAGAGTGGCCATTGAGACAAGTGGAGGACTCAGTTAACACTAATGGCACATGGCTTGTGCTGAAAACAAATCAGGGTGTCTAGTATCTGCTCTGCTAACACTGAGCATGATCTCCTTTAGAAGAGTTTGGTTCAGAAATGGCTTCCAATGTGTGAAAAACATTTCAGTAACATCTGTTCAGATGCCAAGTTTTGGATGATATGCATGTTGTTTGCAAGTGGGCCTAAAACCTGATTTCCACCGGGTGCGGAACGGCTGCTCGGCGGTCACTGTTGCTGATCGATGGCACTCTAATCAATGAAACCATTTCCACCGGGCGCCGCGTAACGTCTCAGCAGCGCCCCAGCCGCGGCGCTCTGCAGCGCGATCAATCCGTAGCATTTCTATTTTTACCGATAGCTGTTGCTAAACCTCGTCATGCTCAACAGAGCAGATCGCACCAGACAGGAAATCCTACACAGAATCAACGTAATACACTTCCACCCCCTTTCAAAATAAAACACAATACACAGTTTATGCAGCCTAAAAGTACTTCACATCAACATTACGTCTTGACCGGGGCACCAGATCAGCAGTCAATCAATCAATCAAAGGGTCTCAGAGGATCGGTGACACGGACGATGAGAGACTGATTGTTGAAGTGGAACAGCATACAATCATTTACACATTCTTTTTATAAGGATAGATGGTCAGATCAACAGATCTTCCACGTCGGAGAAGCAAAATAAGCTGTTTGTTGTTGTTGTTTCCTTTATACACAGTTTATCACAGGATCTCGCGGTCTCCCGTACGTTCAGCATTATCGCGTGTTCTCATTATCTCGCTTGTATACGGCTGGCTCACTACGATGCCCGGTGGGAATTGACGCCGTGCAGAGGACGGAGCAAAACCATGCCGAAGCCGTTCCGCTCCTGGTGGAAATCCCCAGTAGGACAATGGTGATTGTAGATTTACAGCACCTACTAAAAGTGAAATTTCTTATAAACATTACCATGGTTCCTCTTCACATTTGCTTGTGAGCTGGAAATGTAGTGCAAGGATCTGTTTGAAAAATAGCATTGGATATTCATGGTTCCCAGAGGATAAACATACCAGAATTCCAAAAAGTGCTAATTAATTCAACCACCAAGTACCACCCAATAATAGTAAACGTTATTTGACCCATCCAACCACCCTGACCTTCTCCATATTCAGACATTGTCTCCTTTTATACTACGTCACCTGACATCCTCCTTTTCTCCAGTCACTAACTTACAATTATTGTAGTTATGGGTCACCATGAGCTGCTTGTATAAAAAAAGAGCTATGGGTTGTTTTGGGGGCCGGGACAATCTCCAGAATCCAAGCTTTTTCACAAGAATATCAGCACATTCATGCTCCCAAGAGGATGGACCCTTTGCATTTAATCACCCAATGCTCTTCGTATAGCACCAACTTTAGGTGAAACTGTCAAATGTGCATGCAAGTTTTCCTCAGATTAATTTAGGTAATTGAGGGTATGAACATCTTTGATTTGGATGACTGTAAGTGTGTTTCTCCTGTTCACCTTTCAGCGAGTCCTTGAGCAGGAGAATGAACTTCAATTGTTACTGATTGGTAGCCCAGCTTGTTGCATTGTAGCTTTATAACAGTGTTGTGTTAGTGTGTGTGAATAGGTGAATGAGAGGCAAATTGTTGAAGCACTTTGGGTAACAGCCTGATATAAATGCTGTCCATTTACCAAATCACACTTTCTCTCTTGAATATTACACATATTCTCCATGAGAAGTGAATGAGAACAGCCTATTTTTTACTGTTAAGTAGTAGAAGCACTGTGATACTATAAAGAACACTCACATAGTATAAAATCACTGTTATAATACCCTATTATTATACAGCAGCTAATGTTATAGCATATGGACAATCTACAATATGCAACATGTCGCGATAAAGTCACTAAACACTATGTTAGAGACTTTAAGCCACTTTATTTATAGCACAATTTTAGCAAACACAAGGTTTCCAAAGTGCTGCACAAACAATAAATAGATAACACAATACAAAGAGATGTAGTAAACAATCGAACAGTAAAATGCAATCAGATAAAATAAATAAAAATAGAATAAAAATAAATAAAGTAAAATGTAAAATGTACTGCCCGCACAAAATAAGATATGCATGTATACAAATAAACATTAAAAAAAACTCTTTAAGTGCCTTCACACTTTTTTCTTCTTTCTAACATTGATAACATTTCCACCCAGCAAAATGCTTGCCTCAAACTGAAAAGGCATTTGTTTTTATTAGGTGTAGTCTGTGTATTTTGTTACAATAACATTTCCGTGCATCACTGGACGTGTAATGCATCTTGAATAATAGAGAGAAGAGTACCAAAGCTACAGGTTTCTGATAGTAAGGAAATTTACATATATTCAGACCTGTTGGGTTATAAAACACATCCCTTGTTGCCTTCATAACACAGGAATATAATGATGTATGTATAAAAAGGCACACTGTGAGTGTTTTTTCTTGTGCAGCAGAAATGAAATCCATTAAGCCACTTTAGAAATAAATTAAAGGTGAAGTTGTCGGGAGACATTTTTTTGCTGGGTCTCAATGGTGACCTGAATCATGTGCCACAGATCTGAAGCAATGCTGTATTAAACAATAATAAAAGTTCATGATGTCGGTGACTTATATGACTGGAAGGGACCACACAGCTCATTATTTTTGATTAGCCCCACCTGTATGTTACTGCCAACATTTCATAATGCTGCTGCTCTGTGTCTGGAACCATTGAATACTCTGCCCTAAAGGCAATTAGATGTCTGTTTCTTACATCAAATGATGGGACTCTGCAGCAAAGATGTGTAGTCCCTGGACTATATTAATTTCTGAAATTTATTTTCAGTCATGGTGGACTCAAAGCTTCCTGTCTGCGTTCTAATTGTCTGATTTTATTATTGATTTATTTTGAAATAATGACGATGTATTCATTGTTTTTCTTGTATTTCTTGTATACATGTATATAGGTGAGCTTTTGAGACCAAAATCTGATACAACCAGTTATAGCCAAGGGACAAATTCCTGGCCTGAAAAGTGAATCCAATTTAGAAATACTGTAAACCTGTATTCTTTCTAATGGCCCGCAGGGGGCAACTCCACTGGTTACAAAAAGAGGTCAAATTGTATGGAAGTCAATAGGAAAATGACCCTACTTTTTACTTTATTACTTTCCTAAACATTCTCATTATGAGTATATGGTCTCATTGACTCACATGGCAAGTGCAGTTCTGGCCTTATGTTTTGGGTAAAAGGATCTGTAGTTAATATGTGATAACCAGTGGAGACAGTTGACTTAGTCATCTTATACAGATTTTGACTGACCTCATGTTTTTATACCCACACAATGTATTTTACTTGACAACTGAGGCCGACTATGCAATCACAGCTACAAGGTTTTACTTTTCCTCCTCCTGTTGAGATTCCTATCATTCAATATTCATAACCACACTTGTTTATTCCAGCCTGCAATAGTACTATACAGAATAATACTGTATAATAGAGACAACTTTTAAATAGATTGAAAAAGAATGATCCCCTGAGTTTTAAGACAAAAACAGCCGTGTTTCTGACAAACACAGAGACATTATTTCAATTTCAAATGGGTTGACATCTCATGCAACGCAAAAACGTACTGCAGGAAGTGCCTTTAAGTTAAAGCTGTTTCTGCTTCAGAGACTGTGATTGTGGCTTTGAGCAGACAGTATATGTTGTTTGTTGTTGTTTTTTTCACCACTTTGAATGCTTAAGAATCAACAGTTAATAGATAACATAGAGCCAATTGGAACCCAATGTCCATATTGTATATATGCAGGAAAAATGTCAGCTGCTTAAAAGAAAAAGGCACTTTAATCTAATGTAAATCGCAGTTGCTATTTTTTCCTAACCGTCAACTTTAACATAATGAACTACTGAAAGTTATTCTATAATAAAATCACATTGTTTTTCGAAGGGCCAAGCTATTTCCACAGCAGACAAATCGGTATCCAGCAGTATCACTGTATATGGTCTCCAAATATACACCAATATGAAAACATGTTTTTTTGACAGAACATATAATGCAATTTTCAGTTTTAATATTGGTTGACAATGTAATACATTGTTTGCAACCGCTATCTCGCCTGTCTTAAGGACCTATTTACTAAAGATATTGCACTTATGATATTATGACGCAATCACACCCATAGTTTTGAAGCTAGATTACTGTAATTATCCAAGTGGCTATAGAGTATAAATGCGCTGCAGGTTAAAGTGTGCATGAATATGTAAATATGTGCAAATAGAACCGGAGCACCTAGGTGCAGTTTTCTTGGCAGCACAGTTAGGGATGTAATTCACACTTTGCAGGTTATTTGAGAATTTGTTTTTGCCTTATTTGCATATGTTTAGCGGCTGCAAAAGCTGTGCAATTCTTTTGTAAATTAGCCCCTGTATGTATAATGAAGCCTATAATAACATTGAATAAGCTTGAATAAAGGTATTTGTTTAAGGAAGCAGTTTTCTGACTAACTTCTGACTAGCTAACATATTCATTTTGGAGCAGAAGCTGTGCACCATCCACTATGTCTGCGTGATATGATGATATACATCATTAAAACAATATAGTATATCTACGTATTCATAAAATCATGATCCTCGTACATGGGAGCAAAGCTGCAGGATACTATATAGGGTTTTCCCACTGCAGGCGGATCCCGGCCAGTGCCCAATTGTGAACGGTTGCTTGGTTTTCCACCGCCAAAGAGCCGGCTCCGGGCCGGGAAAGCGGGTTCCACAGTAGCACAAACTCTTTGCTGGTCTTGAACCGTGACCCGCTACGTCAGGGGCTGGGGGAGGGGCTATCGGACCATTGAAAGAGGCCAACTAAAATGTGTATTGTTCATTTATTTGATTTGTTTAACTGATTGATACAGACTAGCGATCTAACGATAGCGGGCTATCGGGCCAGCGCTAGCCCGCTAGCGTTAGCTTACCATAAAGTCCAACGTTCAGTGTTAATTAGAATGTATTCAGCGTCCATAGTGATCAAGATGAGCAGCACCGATGTGTTGTAGAGACACACCATTGTTAATTAAAAAAAAATGCAGAGAGGGCGGACACATACATACATTAGCAGTGACGCAATGACGTGGCTCTAGAGCCTGTGGAAAAGCAAACAGTTCAGAGTAAGTTCACAAGTTGAACTAACTGTGAACCACACGAACACTGGCCGGGCTCTGGCTCTGAACCGGCCCCCGGTCAAAACCCCTAATAGAGGCTTTGTTAACATGCGTTATTTCATATTGACAATTTATTTATTGAATGTAAAAAACATGAATCATGATATACAATATTGTACAGAACATTTTAACCATATCACCTAGCCCTTCAATCCACATAAAAAAGGTCTATTTTTTTAAGCCTAAAAGTTCGCTATATCGGCCACCATATTGGTAATCTGTATGTGTCTCATAAATCCCAATTATTTTTGTAGCAACTCTCTTCAGTATTGCACTTTGTTAGCAGTTGGGCTCTACTGAGTTCAACTAAGTTCAGTATCATAATCTCGTGCATATTATGATTGAGGCCTTGTGCTTCTGTCAAATCAGAATAAAAGTGATGATTATAAATATAATTGTTGTTGTAAAAACAAGTGTTCTCGTCCAGACGGTGGCCCATGTGTTGAGAGCAGGGACTCAATATGTTCTCACCAACTTGGTCTGGGCAGAGTGGACGGGCTGCACTGACAGAAGGGTAGTAGCTTCTTTGCTCAGCAAATCCAAAACACGGCAAATATATGAAAAGTCCCTTTCGTTGGCTGGTGTTACCCCACGTTCACACAAATACATAACACTGGCTGTGTTTTCTTTGGCTTTGCTACAGTTAGAACCACTTTTCAGAGCAATGAAGAGTAAATCTTTCATTCAACCATGATTCCAAAAAGTTGGACTCTGTGAAAAACAGAATGCAATAATTTGCAAATCCTTTGTGAACTTTATTATGTTGAATAACTCATGCTCAAACTGGGAAACTTCTGTTTTTGTTAGATATACACACTCATTTTGGATTTAATGCATTCTGTTTTTATTTGAGTTTTACAGCATCCCGACTTTTTGGATTCAGGGTTGTTTTATGCTCTGTCCACAAGCAGAATTTCCAAGGTCATAATTAATGTAAAATCGTCTGAATACTGTTTTTCTCCAATAATGTGCACAATTGTCTTTCATTATGTCACTTCTAAAAAAAACACTGTTGCTACTATTGCTCGTGTCGTGATGATTATCTTGGACAACATTTTTTTTTAAATTTGCGAGGGAGTTATTTCCACTTAGTGTTTCATTAGGAGAAAAAGGTTATGATACAAATTGCAAATCAAAGTCTAGAGTTTAATCTGCCCGTTGAAAAGTGCTTTTAATTGCATCCCTTTGGACAAAATTGCACTGCTTTTTAGAGCTGCTGTGCCTACTGTTTTAAAAGGCGTTGAAGGGGTTTATTATTGTCAAAAGTACAGTTGTTAGTCCTTGCATTAGCATGGGGAATCGTTGACTTTGGAAAGGCTCTTGTAACTGCAGAATTACAAATGCGAGGAGGGATTCATATTCCCCTCGAGCTCCCTCTAGACAAATAGAAAGACCTCCACAAAAACCAACAGACCTCCCACTCACATGGAAAAACAACAATGGAAATACAAACAAGTCTTGAAAGCCACCCAATGGGATAACCAAGGAGAGGTTTGAGCATATAAAAGTGTTTCCTAAAATGCACCTGCCAGTGTAAGAAAAACAATGTCGACACAACTGTTGCTCCAAATATTTCACCTTGAAAAAAGGAAGCATCGCCACATCATGTTCAGAGTCTTTCATAGTTCTTAATATTTACTCAGTTTTTCGCAAAATATAGTGTTTTCTGTTATTTCTGGAAAAGCCACCCCACTACATGTACCAATAGAATATAATAAGACTATTTTGAGAGTATCTAGGCATTTTTAAAAAATGATGATTTCAACATACTATAGTGTGACTTTTTTTCAAATTTTGGACATCACAAAATATTTTTTTTGTTCTTTCTACAAAAACCACCCTACTACATGTATCAACAGACTATAATAAGCCCATTTTAAGAGTATCGGGACATTTAAAAATTTCAACATCTCAAACGAGTCCATTCAAATCCTGTCATTTGGCAAATGCATGTTTCTAATCAGGAATTAGGGCCTTAATAATAATATGGATGTGAGAAGCATTTTCTTCTGGTGCTAAATCTTACAGACATTCATTTTAAGCATGCAAATCAGGGGGATGGAATTAGCCAAGAAGTGTGTGGGGGATGAGAGATGTGTCGCTAGGGGTCGACGCCTTTTGTGGAACATAAGTCCCATTTATCCCAAATTAGGACGGGTGCGGCACTGGTTCGCTTTGATGTTCCTCTTGGCGGGAGTCTGGGTGGAGTGCAGAAGGGGGGACGGGGCAGATTGCTGGAGCACAAACAGATGTTCAAGGCTCATCCTTTGAGGTGGTGATGAAACGTTGCCACAGCGAGAGTCTTTACATCCCACTGTCAGTCAGTTGACACAGAGACAAGGGCAGGACTGCAGTTGCTACTTTAATGGTGCTGCATATGGGCTGTTATACCGACAGCAGCCAACATCAAGCAGTTTGACCTATATCTCTGCTAAGTTGAAAGCCTCAGCATCACAACGTGTCATAAAAAAGAACTACCCTGTAAGCATTTGATGGATGGTGAAAAGACACGTCTACAATAGGAGGCTATGGTTTGGTAAAATTGTTGTAAACCAATTTCAGAAAAAAATATTTGGGTCACAATTTAACCAAACAGTGTAAAACAGCAGCTTTTATCCATCAGGCACTATGTCTTTTCAGCTGCTTCACTCAACATTTCAACAGGTGTTTTTTGTGCACAGGTTGCCATATCAACATTTCTTCCATTTCCAAATGTTTCCTGTAATATTTCCTTATCTGCATCTCATCTTACTGGTTGCATTTTGTCTCTGTTCCTTCAGGAATATGACGACGGCTACGGAACAGCTTATGATGACCAAGGATATGAATCCTACGACAACAACTACAGTAATCAAGGACAAAAGTAAGTTCTGAAAATGTTTCACAAAGTGCTACTTTTGGGAAATTATGGCCTAGTTTCCTTGGAATTGTGTGCATGCTGGGCATCTTTGTGCCATACACCAAGGTTGAGTGCCAGAAAGAAATTGTGAAAATGTCAGTGATTTACTTTTAAAGCTGCACCAATCAATATGTTTCTGTGACTAATGGATGGAATGCGACATGTAAAATTAGTCATTCATCGTAAATCCAAACAAAAAGGACAAGGGGACTAGGAGAGTACCAAGGTGATTCCCTATCCCACATGGTTAACGGAGGTGTATCCGCCCCCTTATTCCGATTTGCTCCAAAATGTAATAGGTACCTCCTTGGCTCATGCTATACTATTCCGACATGTTTCTTGAACAAATGACCCAGTCGTTTTTTTTTAATAATCCGGCTGACAAACAAAAAACTGAACCAAAAACATAATCTCATTTGCTGAAAATTAGCATCTGACTCTACAGTTCCCCTCAGCGGTAGTGAACATTTTAGTTTCTTTCGGATTAATGTTATGATTTTACAAGCCACAATTTTATTGCTTGGTTTAACACTCATTAAAAAACTTAAGTTTCAAAAAAAGCTCTGACAAACCTCCTGCCCAGCACCAAACAACAGACATAGTAAAGAGGTAAAACAGTGTGATAATTTGCTCATCCTTTATGGTAAATATTCAATTGAAAATGTTTTTATGTTCAAACTGGAAAACATTTGTTTATGTAATTTATACACATTTGTTGTTTTGGTTTAACACAGTGTCCCAACTCTTTTGGCTTGGCTTTGTTGGTCACAATAACCACAATATTTCTAACTTCAACCGAACCTGACCATACTGTAGCTGCCAGATACTGTGTATTGTAGAAATAGATCATATACAAAACAGACCTCAACCAAGGCATGCCCTAACTTAAAAATCTCAACAAGATCTCCAACCTTAAGGACAGAATAGGCCGTATGTCAATACCACCCATTACGACACATATGAGCGTTTGTCAGAAGTTACATAAAAAACATAATTCACAAACCCTGAGCCACAGAAGTTACGTAAAAAGCATACGTTACGTAAAAAGTTAAAAACACAAACCCCCTTCTGCTGCGTGAAAGTTCACCATTTGTTCGACCTATCCACCGCCTCTCCCTGAGTGTGACATCCGCCATTTAAATTCTGCATCGCCGTCAATCATTACTACTATGTCAAGATGGTGACAGAGGACAGTCTAAAACATAATACGTAATGCTGCATGTACACAACAACACCTTATATTGACATTTTTGAGGGGAGACCAGTCTCTGATATCTTAAAGTTCCAACCTGAGGGGCATGTTCATTTTCAAACTTGGGAAATAATTCTTCTGAATATTCCGACTCCACATCTCGCACCGGGATTCGTATCGACTTCAAAATGTATGCTGGTCTATGCTACACTCTTTCACCATGAAAATCTGACCATCAGACAAACCTCATTGAACACCTCCTTGGCGGAGGAAAATATTGACATTCTTTGCATTTTCTTTGCGTTTACAGGTGTTTCTATTATTTTGTCCAAGCCATTTTTATCAATATAACAGAAACACCTCTCTGTGTAATGAAATACAGTTCTCCAACACCACAGCTGAATATTTTGGAAACAGCATCAACACTAACTGAACATTATAACCTTTTTTAAGATAGGGTTTATAACATGGATGTTTTATTAGACTGCATTAGTTTCAACTCGGTGTATCTAATAAACTGGCAACAGATAGTTCAAACTGGGTTATCATGTTGTGGTAGAGTTCATACCAGGGCAAAAACATGACAACAACAGTTTTCTAAACAGCTTGAGCGTGTGAACTGATCTGAAAAAAATAGTTTTATTTATGTCTCTGTGAGTCTAAAATACAAGTTTATGTGCAGCATCCAAGGGCAGCGATTTCACTGCAGTCTGGCCATTTGGGCTCGAGTAAATGTAAGAGAGCAAATTGAGATTTTTAAAGTCTTCTGGGTTAAGAACAGCTGGATTATGGTGCATGAGCTGTTAGGAGCCATTGATGCTTGTTTTCTGCCTTTTCGAAAGAACACTTTGTGTTAATGAAGTATTTTGTGAAGTGTGAAATGCTGTAACTGACCTTTAAGTTGTCTTTTAAGATTAAGTCAGAAATTAACATTGAATTCCACCTCTGAAAAAGTCTGGTTTGAAAATATTGGATGCATAGCAGGATCTCTAATTTAAGTATTCCAAAGTCTAAAGTCTGCAAATAAACCGACCCCAGCAGTGATTCCTTGTTATCTTTGTTTTCCTTTAAAATAAAACAGGTGCGTTTTGCCCGATGTGTTTCTCATGTCAATGCAAAATAAACAGTTTTAGTGGCATGTTGCTCCATTTAACAGAGGGTCCTGCACAGCTAAATGCAGAATATCGATTTTCTTACATCCAGGGAGCTATCACACACTCAAAGCCACACAAGGTCAAAGGCTCTCTTTGGTTGTTGGTGTCCCACTGTAGCACTCAGCGTGCAACATTTATGTATGCCTGTCTGTGCCACTTCAAAGAAAGAGTGATTGTTGCCACATTTAGTGTGTCAAAAATGGAATTGTATTGGCAGCAGCTGGGAAAGATGAAAACAGACGGAGAAGAAAAAAGAGCATTATTCTGTCCTTTGGCTTTTGTGAGCACGGTGGTCGATGTTTTCTTTTATGGAGGTGTCAGGATGTATGTCGCCCGGGCTTCATCCATCTTTTGTGCTATCTCTTTTTGGGGGACAGATCACACACACTCCTCTGTAACACACCGAGGGATGTATCTTGAAGTGTAGAGAGGCTCACTGAGTGGGAGGGGGGGGGGGGGGGGCGGGGTGCAGTCCCCCTCAGGAATCTGCAGCTATTTGTTTTATAAGCAGCATCATGAATAATGGTGGTGGTGGGAGTTGGGATGTTTTGGTGAAGGTGGTGGGAGCAAGGGGGGGATGGGGGTGGGGGAGAGGGTCGGTGACACAGAAGAAAAATGGAGTCCATCATGTAAGGGCTGGAGGCTGGGTCGACTCAAAGAGATTTTCATGTCTGTTATCTGGTGGGAAACAAAGCAGCTAATAGGGCCCAGACATGGAAGCCTGTGCCTCCAGAGACAGCTGATTCACTTACTTGTTCTTTTATTTCTGTGTCCTGGATTTGGTTTAAAAGTTACTCTTACTGCAGGCTGACATTGTGCATGTGTACAACTTTAAGCTTCATGCAGCCTTGGATTGATTGAATTTTGACCATTTTTCGATTGGAACAAGTCGTCCAGTTAGAGTTTAGTCAATTACCAGTGTTGCCAGTCTGGTCATGTGTACAAGCCTTAACCATTTTAATATTTACAAATGGGCTCAACTGGTATTTGTCATAAGGAATTAAAAAGTAGCCTTGCCGATGACACCACATCGCTGAAATTTAACATGTAAACAGTGTTTCCAACATCCCTTTTTTTTCAAACCAAAATGATATAAGGAAATGCGTAGTGAATATCAAGTTAACTGGTTCTTATATCTATCTTATTACTTAGATGGGGCAGATGCATGTATAGGGCTATATGTACTGTATGTGTGTAAATGTTTATATGTTTATGTACATCTGTTTAATGGTGCCTATGTGAGTATGTGTATGAATATGTATATGCATCTAGCCTACACTGTTGTAGTTTAAGTTGTTTATTTTTTTCAGTTCGAAAGTGAAATATAGGCTATGTTCACACTGCAGGTCTTAATACTCAATTTGGAATTTTTTGCTCAGATCTGATTTTTTTGTTTGGCTGTTGACATTATTTTTTAAATATGGCTTATATCAGATTACAGTGTGAACTGCTTACGGTCCTGGACTTACCTGCATGCACAGGAGAACATTAACAAAGACGTCACACGCAGCACGCTGTGTGCAGAAGTAATGGAAGCTGCTGAGGTCAGCGTTTATGGTGGAAGCTGGTGAAGTTATGAGCAGATGATAACGACAAGAAGGATGAGGAGAAAAGAGCAATATTTTTAACAATGGCTTTTTGTGGCGCAATGGCTGCTTCTTCTGTATGGAGGTGTGATTCTTCTCTATGGAGAATCCATAATTGATTAACTATCTCCTCTCTCTATCACACATGCTTTGCAGAGAAACAGAGTTTATTGGCAGTTTGCAAACCAGCCAGTGGACTATAGTTGCTTTTCTCTCATATAATCCGTTCAAGAGCAGCTGCTGAGTTAAGTGAGACACTAATGGTAAAATTTGATATAGCCGTCCGGTCTGTTTCGCTTATTATCAAACCTGGTTTGAAAAATGCAACACCAGCCCAACGCTAAATTTGGTAAGCTTTTATGCAACAAAACCACTTTCTTAAGGTTCGGGGAAAAAAGTGCATGGTTCCAAAGTAACAAAGGTAATTACGTATGTGCGTAACTGCCATAACTGAGGTAGTTATGTTGATGACTTAAATAGTGAATCACAGAAGTGAAGTTGCACATAATAACATTTGTATTTGTATTTATTTATTTGCACCATAGGAAAGGACAATTACAAAAAACAGAAATGAAACAAGAATAGTTAGTGTGGGAGAGGTTAAAAAACCCTATATGGGCTTATAACAAGCACCTCCCCAAGAAAGTATACAAAAATTCAAAAATAAATCAACAACAACAATGAGAGAAAGCAACAACAAGTGCCATTTTATAGCACACACACAAAAATGTCAGAAATAAAAACATTGGTGTGTATGAACGAACGTAAAATAATTGTATTTGAGTGCATGTATAAGAGCTAGTGATCCAATGACAACTATACTGGAAAATAAACTATTAGGAGTGTTGATTTAACAGGTAAGCTTTTAGTCTTAACTTAACATTATTGAGGGATGAAGGTAGTTTAACTACATGAATATGAAAATTCCAAAGAGTATGTGTAGTGCAGCAAAAAGGAAGATGAAGTGTATCAATGTGTCTTGTGTTGTAAGAATGGACCTCAGAGTTAACTGTAAAAAAATCATGAAAAGATTTGGGCAACATTGACTTTTGGTTTTCAGTAAGATACGAACACTGGTTGTTTGACGTGTCCACCACCTTCCTGGCCGCATTTATACTCCATATCCTCACTTTCATCACCCCATGACGTCACTTCCACCTTCGCCTTCTTCATAATTAGCATAGCCACTATGGGCTGCTAACTGTATTCTTATATGGGGCTGTACAATCGATGCAGGGGGTGGTGTTTTGAGGAGGACAGATGGAAGATCTAATGTGTGACTGATGCTCAGCATTTGTCTCTTGTTTATTCCTGCAGACTGCATGTGAAAAACAATCTTCATAATTATGAATATAATACTATCATAAAGCCACAGGTTATCCATTCATTACCTCTAATTACTTCATTTTCGCTACTGCAGTTAATTCTGCAGCAGCTTCCTCTTCACAGTCACAATCCTATTTAGCTTTTTGATGGACAAAGGTGCATTATTTTCACCCCGAGCCTGAGGAAAGTCAAAGCCAGTCCCAGCTGCAGCAGGGCCTTGAGGAGAGTGTGTGTATGTGCGTGTGCCGGTGAGTGTGTTTGTGTGTGTGTATGTGGACGGGCAGTCTCCTAACAATGTTTCTCAGGCCTAAGGAGCTCCCAGTCACCAGTCTGAGCTCTGACTGCGTGGCAGGATTTCAGTTGCCGGAGGATAACAAGCAGAACAATTTACAGTCTCTCTGTCATGGTATTACCCCGGTGGCTTACGCTAGAAACAGGCCTGCCATTTGTGAACACGAAGGGAAAGGAGGAGGATGGCTTTAAAAGGCTTCTGCTCTTAATGCTTCATCAGTGGCTTTACTGATACCTTAATTATGTTGGAATGTATTTACAGACCACATGAAACACATTTAGCTAGAGGTGGTTAAGACAATATGCCCCTAAAACTAGGTTTTTGATCTCACTTAAAGCCTTTGGAGTCTGGGGCTATTCTGTTGGTTGTGGGCTCCTTTTCATTCTGCCTGTATAGACCACTTAAAAAGTGTTCACCCTGCCATGTTGGTATCATTGTTTTCAGTACAACCTCACCTATATGACCTGATTATTATGAACACACAAAAAAATACAAAAAGCCCCATAAAAAAACACAATAAAATTACAAAAAACACAGAGAAAACACACACAAAAATGACAAAAACACGGAAAAAACACATGAAAATTACACAAAAATGTAAAAAAAAACCCACAAAAATGCACAAAAAAAACGTGCAAAAAAACACAAAATTACAAAAAACACATAAAAACATAAAAATGACACAAAAAATCACAACAAACACACAAAAATTACAAAAAACACACATAAAAAACACAAAATGCACAAAAAAATGCCCAAAACACAAACAAACACAAAAGATTGCATTAAAAATGCATTGAAATGCTGAATGCACACTGCAAAATTACAAAAAATATCTTCAAAAACTTCGTTTTAACCTTTGCTGAAAAAGAGTTGACATGCTAAATGGGACATGGACACTTCTAGAAAAGCCAGAACTATAAAGGGAAGCTGACAGCAGGGCTCTCCGGCTCTTTCGTGGGCTCCAGAGGGTTAATAAAAAAAAAAGAGAACAACCTTCTCTCACTGAACTCCAAGTGGACTCCATGTTTGTGCTGAATTAATTGGTCAGCCATCTGTAAATTATGATAATTGATTTTGACAATTAACAACAATAGGAATGTGTCAGCCGGTAGAGAGTTGGCGATACCTTCTCAGTGCGGGAGCTATTTGTGGCTGGGTTATTGCGTGATTTTTGCACGGTCATGTGAGCTCAAGATCTCGCCAAACCATCTGCCTTGCAAGGTAACAGGATTTGGGGCAGACATGATAGAGGAAAGTGAAGTTGCACAGAGCAGAAGGAGGCAGCATTATTCAATAAATGCTACAGGCTAAAGTTAGATTCAATTTTCTTTTTCTGCTTTGCGTCTTTTGTTTAAGTTATGTCTCCTATGAGGCAGTTATTTATGTGGAAGATTTGAATCAACGGAACAAAATGTACTTAACTATCAAAAAGTAAAGCACATATAGAAAAAAAAAAACATGTTAATTTCACTGTTATTGTGTGAAGACTAACAACACTGAACCCTACACCTCAAGTCTGAGCAGAGAACTATCTGTGATTACAGCCTGACACATAAAAAACATTTCAATGTTAAACATCTCACTGCTGGATAATTACGTTTCAGTGATCATGATCAGTGCATTGTGTGTTGATTGTATTCTTTGCCCTTAAAGACACATTCTGTAACTAAAGCTGTCAGATAAGTGTTCATTTAAAAAAAAAAAGAAATGCTGAATTACAGCCAAGAAAAAATATGGATTGTCTCAATTTAGTGTATAGTTATAAGCAAAAACTTTTCGAGAGAACTATAATTACATTAGAAAACGACACAAAACATTTTACTTGAAGCACTTCAATACAGTCATGGAAAAAATTATTAGACCACGCTTGTTTTCTCTAATTTCTTGTTAATTGTTATGCCTGGTACAACTGAAGGTACATTTGTTTGGACAAATACAATGATACCAACAAAAATAGCTCATAAGAGTTTATTTTAACCCTCTGGGGTCTGAGCCTATTTTGGCCATTTTTGATTACTTTTGACAATTATTTTCTTTTACTTTACTTTATCAACATATCAAGCCCAAAAATAATGAAATCCTATTTGAAAAATTATACTATTTACTACAATAAAAACCACAAATATGGTCAATGAACTGTTTTGGAACTTGACAATGTAAACATAGGATACAAATATGAACATATAAAAAGGTAAAAATTTTAATATAATAAAACTATATACAAAAAAGTCCTCTTCAAAACAAACTATGTGCAAAATTACACAGAGAGCTACACCAACGCTCAAATATCTCTGTACTATCAAATTAAAACTATCATATCTTTAGTTTTACATTACCTAGGAATGTCAAACAAAAATTGGAAGAAAGTTTCAAGTCTTTACTTTGGAGTGAAGTTGATAGCAGCGCTCCATGTGACCTAGTATTTTTGTTAAACTTCACATGATCTGATCAGGACGGCACGATCATAGACCCCAGAGGGTTAAGAGCTGATATCTAGCCATTTTCCATGGTTTTATTGATGATGATTTTGGTAATTATCAATAAAACCATGGAAAATGTCTAGATATCAGCTCTTAAATTAAACTCTTATGAGCTATTTTTATTGTTATCATTATATTTAGCCAAACAAATGTACCTTTAGTTGTACCAGGCATTAAAATGAACAAGAAACTGAAGAAAACAGTGGTCTAATATTTTTTTCCATGACTTTACAACATTTTACACTTAGATGAATGTTTCTTTCATTGTTCAGCAGTGACAGTGATAAAACCTTAATGTTCTCTGACGGGTTTAACGGGTACAAAATGTTGAACTGCACATTACCGTCCACAAAGGCAAAACACAGTCACCACTGACAAATTAGACCAGACAACCTGTGTCACTATACTGTACACATTCTGTCACACAGAACAGCCAGAATTGAGTAATTTAGACATAATTAAATGTGAAAGGCAAATATGGCGCTCACAACCTTAAAACATGAGACTTAAGCTAAAAAGCTGTTTTTAGACGGCCTGAAGACATTTTGCGACATTTACATGTTTCAGAAGAGAGCTGCTGCCTGGGGGAACCTCATGGTACGCTACTTCAGCGTGACAGCCATGGCAGTCGGTCCGCCAGCTCCCAGATCACAGCGTCCTCTTACCGTGTTTATAGAACACAGAGCACCGAGCCATCATCTTTTTTTGGAGAGGCAGCAGAAAGCTTCTTCTCGGGAGAGTTATCGGAAGCCGCGGCGCTTCAGTACCAATCAAGTGCTAAGGTCAAGGAGGCTGGAGGAGGCTGCTTGTGTGGAGAGCATCTTTAATTTTATTAGAAGAGAGGAGGTGACGTCTCTGTAGGGAAATGAGAAGGATGACAGCTGTGGCGCGGCCCTGGCTGGACGCTCTGGAGAGGTCACGGCGAGGTTGTTTCTCGCAGCTCCAGTACGATCAAAGCATTATTTCATACTTGACACCTCAGAGACTGCCGGCTGCTGACACCTCGCACCTTGCTTTGCACCTTGCTTTGGTTCGCTATATCGTAGGCTGGATCCCCGAGGCCCGAGGGCACAAGGATAGCTGTGTGACAGTGTTTTAAAGGGCAGACGCACCCCTGAGGACCGACTGTAAATCTTAGTACAAGAAAGGGGCACGCAGGAGAACAGAGGAGGAGAGCGGCTGGATTTCTAAGTTTCATGGTGTTGCAGTTTGGAATCGATTGCTGAAAGAGCTCCAAATCTACTGAAAACAAGTCTCATCAGCAACACTAACCTCAAGTCTCTGTGTTTGTCAATAAAAAACCTGGAGGCAAATTTTTACACTACCAAAGACTATAAGAAGACAGTTATTCATACATCCACCCCCGCAGATATATATTTCATACTAGGGTTGTCACGACACTAAAATTGTCGATACCACAAGGATAAAAACAGACCCCAAAATTTAACAGAAATGTTGTTATTAACAAGAAAAATGCTACATGTAAAAATGAACAGAACCACAGGTTAAATATTTATAATAAAAAAAAAAGAAACTGCAACTATGATAACAATCTTCAGGTCTGAGGTAGCGCAATAAATAAATAAATAAAATAAACAATAACAATTACAACAATATTTTGAGGTTGTATGCTGTGCAAGGGGGAGGTATCGATACTTTTGAAAATGAGTATCATATCCGGATACAACGGATACTTTTGAAAACTATTTCATACTCAAAGCAATATATCAAACTATGGTATCTGCCTTGATGGTTTTGTTGATGTACAATCTTCTTACATGCACACTCAGATGAATATGAAACACATGGGGAGGATTTGAGGTGGCTACAACAAGCTAATGCTGAACCACATGCACCATGTTTGCTTGTGGCTGTCTGCTTATTCTTGTAATTTAAAGGACTGCCATAAAAAAAGATACCAGCATCCAGCTTGGTGCTGTAAAATGTGGTGGTCATGGCAGTGAATCATTGGGTCCTGCAGCAAAGAAGGGGGCTGTAAATGTGGAAATAGGAACAGGAAGTTTATGATGTTTCCATATTGTTTCATATCTATGTTGTGTTGCAAATGGTGATGTGCTGTGTTGTGGTCATCAGTGGAGCTCAGCAGCTGTGTACTCAGTAGAACATAGAGGAGCCAGTGGTATTGGTAGTACACGGTCACCCATAAAAAGTTGCAATAAAAGAATGCTTTCCATGAAATGATTGTGACAATGTGATTTATTCTTGACAGATAAAGTATTTATCTTCTGAAAACTTTGTTAATCAATCTCTTCCAAACATATCACAATGAAAATGAAACTACAATTAACAGAGGATTGTGTCTGAAAGCTGTTGGTGACAGCTCTGACGCTGGTGACAGTGGCTGTTCTAGACTAGATAAGCTAGCATTGGGATAGCTGTACATTATTTTAATAAGAGTAAGAGTTAACATAGTTGCTTAAAGTGTGGGGCCCATGGGCCAATCACCCTAAGAAACATTTTTTACAGCCCAGAATGTGCATAAATGCTGCATATTTAAATGGGCTTCTTGAGCTGTCAACTAAATCATATAACTGTGCTGCCATGAAACACATCAATGCTGGTGCAATATTGCAATTTCTTACCAAATGTATATTATAGTAAGCATGTTTAATCCTGCATGTATAACATAATTTCATGGTTTGAAAATGCATTCTACAGTTTTAAATCAGCCCTGAATCTTGTAAGGTCATAGAGTTGAGACTTATCAATGTTGTCAAATAATAAAAAGAGAATATTAAGGCCTCACACATCAAAGCCACCCACTTTTAGTACTCTGTTAACGCATTTAACTGCTCCCCACTAACAAGCATCTGTCAAATTGGAAATTATTACTTGTAGATAACTATTTGTTGCATGGCAACTCTGTGACACGGAGGGGAAACCCAGGAATAGGACTCGGATGCAGAGTAGTTGAGAAAAAACAAGATCTTTATTGTGTCCAAGAAAAACGGAGCTACAGGTAACAAAAGGCGCCTCTAAAAACGAGGGAGTTACTAAGAAAAATACCAAAACTAAACTGAGGAGATCTCTAGGCAAAAAGGGGCAAAAGGCCAACAAAAAATCACTCTTAACGAGGGCTAAGAAAAAATAACAATTTCACAAGACTATGACTGTGGCAATACTGTGGTTCAGAGCTAGTGGTGCGGACAAAAGACATGACACACTGGCACAGGACAAAGGGGAGACACAGACTATAAGCACATGAGGGTAATGGGGAACAGGTGGACACAATCAGGGAATCAGGGAAGACAATCAGACTGGAGACACATGAGGAAGGGCAAGTGACCTGAAACGAGAGGAGAGTTACTTTTCAAAATAAAACAGGAATTGACAAGACAGAGACAGGACAAAAACGCAACTTGACAAAACACTCACCGCGGTGTGACAGTACCCCCCCCTCTAGGGCCGACACCTGACGGCCCAGGCTGTTCAGGGTGTTCTTTATAAAAGTCTCGAATGAGGTCAGGGTCCATGATGAACCTGGCTGGGACCCACTGTCGTTCCTCTGGGCCATACCCCTCCCAGTCCACAAGGAACTGCCTGCCCCGACCTCGATTGCGCACTGCCAGCAGCTTCTTTACGGCATAAACAGGTCCCCCTTCGACCATTCGGGGAGACGGGGGTGGCTTGGTTGCCGGCACCATGACGCTCTCCTTGACAGGCTTAATCTTGCTGACATGGAAGGTGGGATGTACTCTGAGGGACCGGGGCAGACGGAGGCGCACGGCTGCTGGATTGATGATTTTAGAGATGGGGAATGGACCAACAAAGCGTGGAGCCAGTTTGCGGGACTCCACCTGCAACGGCAGCTCCTTGGCAGCAAGCCACACCTGCTGGCCAGGTTGATAGGCAGGAGCCGGTCTCCTCCTGCGATCTGCTGCTCTCTTTACTCTGTCCCCTTGACGGATTAGTGTCTGGCGGGCTGCTGCCCAGATGCGGCGGCAGCGGCGGACTAGGGCATGGGCGGAGGGCACCGACACTTCAGGCTCAGACTCAGAAAAGACAGGGGGTTGGTAACCAAACACACAATTGAAGGGGGACATACCGGTGGCAGAGGTGGGAAGGGAATTGTGGGCGTACTCGACCCATGTCAGGTGTTGACTCCAAGACGCTGGATTCTGTGCCACCAGGCACCGGAGGCCGGTTTCCAGCTGCTGATTGAGGCGCTCCGTCTGGCCGTTAGCCTCTGGATGGTATCCCGAGGTGAGGCTAACAGTAGCTCCAATTAATTTGCAGAACTCCCTCCAGAACCGTGAGATAAATTGGGGCCCCCGATCTGACACAATGTCCTGAGGGAATCCGTGGATCCTAAACACATTGTTCATCATACACTCAGCTGTTTCTTTAGCAGACGGCAGTTTAGGCAAAGCTATGAAATGTGCCATCTTAGAGAATCTGTCCACTACGGTTAAGACCGTAGTGTTACCTCTGGAGATCGGGAGCCCCGTGACAAAATCCATGGAGATCTCCGCCCACGGCCGGGACGGGATGGGGAGAGGCTGCAGCAAGCCTGCGCGGGCTCTGGAGGAGTTCTTATTCCTGGCACAGACTGGACACGCCTCAACGTACTCCTGGACCTCCGGCTCCATGGACGGCCACCAGAACCGCTGTGCGATGGCGAACATGGTCCGACGTACACCCGGATGGCAGGTGAGCAGAGACGAGTGAGCCCAGTGAATCACCTGTGGGCGCAGATTAACAGGAACAAACAGACGATTTTCGGGGCACCCACTAGGTGGAGGGGTCTCACCATTCGCCTGCTTCACCTCGGCTTCTATGGGCCAGGTAACCGCTCCAACCACATGGTTAAGTGGAAGGATGGGGTCAGGTTCCGTGGCAACGGGCTCGGGGCTGAAAAGACGGGACAGGGCATCAGGCTTAGTGTTCTTTGACCCCGGTCTGTAAGATAGGGAAAATTGAAAACGGTTAAAGAACAATGACCAGCGGGCTTGTCGAGAATTCAACCGTTTGGCTTTTCTTATGTACTGCAGGTTCTTATGGTCTGTCCAAACCAGGAACGGGTGTTGTGCCCCCTCCAGCCAGTGCCGCCACTCCTCCAGCGCCACCTTCACTGCCAGCAGCTCCCGATTTCCCACATCGTAGTTTCGCTCCGCTGCCGTCAGGCGTCGTGACAGGAAGGCCCAGGGGTGGAGCTTGTTGTCCGACTCGGCTCGTTGGGACAGAACACCCCCGATCCCCTCATTGGAAGCATCAACTTCCACCACGAACTGGCGAGAGGGGTCGGGGAGTGTGAGGATGGGTGCTGTGGTGAACCGCCGCTTAAGCTCTCGGAAGGCTGCGTCCGCGTCGGCGGACCAGCGGAACGGCACCTGTGGAGAAGTGAGAGCATGGAGAGGAGCCGCTGTCGCGCTGAAGCCTCTGATAAACCGCCTGTAAAAGTTGGCAAATCCTAAGAATTGCTGCACTTTCTTGCGGCTATCTGGTGTGGGCCACTCAGCCACAGCGCTAACTTTTGCCGGGTCCATCTGAACCCTTCCAGGAGCTATGATAAAGCCCAGGAAGGAGATGGTATCGGCGTGAAATTCGCTCTTTTCGGCCTTTACAAACAACTTATTCTCAAGGAGACGATGCAGAACAAGATTGACGTGTCTCTTGTGAGTCTCCACGTCGGGAGAGTAAATCAGGATGTCATCTAAGTAGACATATACAAAGTGATCTAGAAAATCTCTCAACACATCATTTATCATGGACTGAAATACTGCTGGAGCGTTTGTGAGGCCGAACGGCATGACTAAATACTCATAGTGTCCTGAAGGTGTGTTGAAACCAGTCTTCCACTCATCCCCTTCCCGAATGCGAACGAGGTGATATGCATTACGCAGGTCTAATTTGGTGAAGATCTGCGCCTGTTGAAGTTGGTCGAATACTGAAGTCATGAGGGGAAGGGGATATCTATTCTTTACTGTGATCTCGTTGAGGGGGCTATAGTCAATGCAGGGGCGGAGGGTCCCATCCTTTTTCTTTACAAAAAAGAACCCAGCCCCGGCTGGAGACGAGGATGGTCGAATCAGGCCTGCTTTCAATGAGGTCTCAATGTAGTCTTTCATGGCCTGCCTTTCAGGCCCAGAAACCGAATAAAGCCGGCCCTTGGGAATGGTGGAGCCCGGCAGGAGCTCGATGGGGCAGTCATAGGGGCGATGTGGCGGAAGAGCTGTGGCCTTATTTTTACAAAAAACCTCCGCGAGGTGGTGATAACAGCTTGGTACTGTGGTCAGGTCGATGGTCTCTGGGTCTATGGCAGAGTTAACAGAAACATTGTTCAGAGTGAGAATTTCATTCTGGGGCCGGCAACAGATTTTACAACCCTCCCCCCACCCAATAATGTCCCCGGTCTGCCAATCAATGCGCGGGTTGTGGCGCACCAGCCACGGGAGCCCGAGGATGAGAGAGTGCTGAGGTGAGTTAATCAGGTAAAGTCTAATGTGCTCCTCATGATCAGCGATGTGAATGTGTACTGGTTCAGAAATATGTGTAATGTCAAATAGTACGCGCCCGTTGAGCGCGCTCGCCTTAATAGGCTTACTCAGCGGCTCTACCTGGAGCCCCAGTCTCTGAGCAAACCCCCAGTCAATCAAGCTCCCATCCGCCCCCGAGTCAATCAAAACACCCTGCTCAATGTCCTTGCCAAGGTGCGTAATCGTTACGGTTGTTAACTTTCGTGGGATGGGGGTGACGGCTGTGAAATGACTCACCACCAAGGTCGCTTTCACGGGGCAGGCGGCGATGAGGTGGCCCTGTGTGCCACAGTAAAAGCACCTGCCTTCCTGGGATCGCCGCTGCCGCTCCTCCCGAGAAAGCCGGGACCTTCCCAGCTGCATAGGTTCCCCCTCCAGCTCAACAGAAGGGCGAGGAAGTGGCTCGGGAGGAGATCGACGTGGCGCCGTGCGCCAAGGAGCCGCGGAGGGATCTGGCATAGCGGCTGGCACCAACCTGGACCCGCGCCGCTGCTTCCTCTCCTGCAGCCGGTTATCCGTGCGGACGGCGAGAGCGATGAGGGAGTCGAGGTCCGGAGGAAGGTCCAGCGGAACCAGAAGATCCTGGATAGGATCTGCGAGCCCTTTCAAAAAAAACGTCGTACAAGGCAGCGGCGTTCCACCCGCTCTCCGTAGCCAGGGTGCGGAAGCGGATGGCATAATCACAAACTGAATCAGCTCCCTGCTTCAGCCTGCAGAGTTCCCGAGCCCTCTCTCGATCTGTCGCCACCGGGTCAAAGACGAGTCTGAGAGCTTCGGTGAATCTCTTATGTGACGTACACACCTCGGAGTCTCTGGCCCACTCCGCGGTGGCCCACGCCCGGGCCCTCCCCGTGAGGTGAGACATCATGAAGGCAACTCTGGATCTCTCCGTGGGAAAATCATGGGGTGAGTGTTCATAATGCATTTCGCATTCTGTGATGAAGGACCTACTTAGTCCGAGGTCCCCCGAGTATCGCTCCGGAGGAGCCAGCCTGGTGCATGCGCCAAAGCGCGTAGATGAGGGAGAGGGCTCCGGAGACGCTGCGGGCGGTTCAGGCGCTGCTGTCGGGTTCTTGGCGAGGATGAGGAGAAGCTGCTCCACCTGGGAGCCGAGGAGACCCACCTTGGACATCACGGTGGCCTTAAACTCCTCTTGGCTGAACGCGAGTCCTCTGAGTCCTTGGCCAAGGCTGGCCACCTGCTCCTCCTGCTGCGTGAGTTTGGACGCCTGGGAGCGCAGCGCCGCGCACAGCTGGTCCTGCTCTGCCGAGTCCATGCTGGCCAGTGTGTACTGACACGGAGGGGAAACCCAGGAATAGGACTCGGATGCAGAGTAGTTGAGAAAAAACAAGATCTTTATTGTGTCCAAGAAAAACGGAGCTACAGGTAACAAAAGGCGCCTCTAAAAACGAGGGAGTTACTAAGAAAAATACCAAAACTAAACTGAGGAGATCTCTAGGCAAAAAGGGGCAAAAGGCCAACAAAAAATCACTCTTAACGAGGGCTAAGAAAAAATAACAATTTCACAAGACTATGACTGTGGCAATACTGTGGTTCAGAGCTAGTGGTGCGGACAAAAGACATGACACACTGGCACAGGACAAAGGGGAGACACAGACTATAAGCACATGAGGGTAATGGGGAACAGGTGGACACAATCAGGGAATCAGGGAAGACAATCAGACTGGAGACACATGAGGAAGGGCAAGTGACCTGAAACGAGAGGAGAGTTACTTTTCAAAATAAAACAGGAATTGACAAGACAGAGACAGGACAAAAACGCAACTTGACAAAACACTCACCGCGGTGTGACACTCTGTCATCGATCTGAACCAAAATAGTCAACCAACCAACAGAACAACATCTCTAGTAGAGGTCGACCGGGTTTTTTCAAGGCCGATGCCGATTATTTTGACATCAGTCTTAACCGATCCCCGATATGTGCTGCCGATTTTTTTGGGCTGATTCTTGAAGCTGATATTACCTTTTCTCCCTCCATTTACATGATAAAAATGACACAATAACAACAAATGTTATATAAGTCTCAATTTAAACAAAAAAAGAAACATTTATTAACAAAACAAACAAAACATATTAACAGTTGGATAGCAAACAATGTGTATGTTGTTCTAGGCCTCGAGGTGGTGGCGCCTCAGATGATCCACATATTTGATGTGTTTTTTTTTTTTCCGGTATCAGCAGCAGCTCACCAGAGAATGGCAGATGTTGCACCGAGCCTTGCCTGCTGTTGGCTCAGTGAAATGGGCTAATTGATCGGCGAACGCACGCACGTTTCAGCCGATGCCGATACAAGTAAAAAACGCAAATATCGGCCCGATATATCGGCTGGCCGATATATCGGTCGACCTCTAATCTCTAGACCCATGCTGTTCATGCCATCCCATTGGTCTGACAGCCAAAAAGTCAGTAGAAGTTTTTCTAACCCTAACCAAGTGATTTCATTCCTAAACCTAACTATTCCTTAACCACAGTGTTCACATATTGATCCTAATTATTATCAGTCACTGATCGGTAATTTCAGACTATTGGGTTGTATTCATATATCTTTACGTCAGACCAATGGGATGGTGGAACAATGAGCTGTCTGCCATGCTGTTAGCATGGCTAAAAATGCTAGCCAGGGCAGGGGTTGTCAAGGGCCACAAATTCCCAGCTATATCTGTGGATAAACCTAAACTAAAGGGCCCTGACACATCATTTGGCCATCTGACAGTATTGGGCCATGACAAAATGCAATAACTAGTTATTGTAGTTATTGCAATGTTTTTGGAAGTGTTGAAACCATTTTAAATAGATTTACAGTTGGCTTAAAAAGAGATGGCTAGTTTTTCTTTCATAACTTTTTCGTATCTCACAGGTAAAAAATATTGACTTGTTCTGTCCTCTCATATGTATGTCAGTGGTCGGTGAGTCGTAGGTTAAAGTCTTTGTGTTGTGTTGAGCTGCATATGACGCAAGGTATTTAATGGACCAGCCTTTGTCAGTTCTTTGAGGTCTCTGTATTGTGTTGGGGCCCTAAGCCAGACAACACCCGTTTAGTACAATGGGAATATCAGCGTTGTGGTTCTTTTTTTAATCTTAGTACAGATTGGCTGTGTTAGCTGTCTGCTTCTGAAATGCCTGCGGTGCCTCACAGATGCTGGGTACCTAGATGCTGTTTCCGAGGTAGACAGCTTGTCAAGATGAGTGACAGGTGCTGTGGCGGGAATTAGACCATCTGAGGGGAAGGAGGGCGGGATTTACACCACTCTGTCTCAAGACAAAAAGTGGCATTTGTAATGTTCCTTCAATAAGACATAAAGTCTTCAACAGATTCCAGATAGTTACAATCTGTGTTTCCAAATGATGGATTTTGAAGAATACTGTAGATTGGCTTGACTTGAAGAGGCAGTATTTTTCCCTGACGGATAATTTCATGTACTTCCTGAAAAAAAGGGAAGAAAGTAACATAAATGGCCTGTCAGAAACCAGACTCATTTGTAAAGTCAAATCTTTGCCGTAGGCCATTTCGTCCCCCTTTGTGAGTCTTCAGCAGGGGGTCAGCAACGGAGATAGCTTTGCAATCAGCCACCACATTGAGCAATCACCAGTCTGTCCATGAGGAGGGTTTCCATTTGAAATTATGTGAGCTTCATTTCATACTAAATGGTGGGGGGAAAAGAAGTGCTGCCTTTTTTTTTTTGCCATTTTTATTGTATTGTCTGTGGAAATCACCACTGAGTCGGTGTAATCAGAGCATTCAGTGTGGGGCATTTTGGTCAGCATTTTACTTTTTCAACCTAGTGCCAAGAATGGATGAAAAACATTATTATACTAGGAGGTATTTTTGCATAAGGATTCACATAAGTTAAACTGTGCAATGTGCAAGAAATAGGCTAACAAGAAAAGCAGCCTCTCAACACCAGCACTGTATTACCTCCACAGCCCCTCATAATGTCCTACTAGATTTCTTCAAATTTATCACAGAGGACTGGAAGAGTAATGGCGATGTAAGAAAACAAAGTCCACTAGGGACGTGTACTACATCATTCAGATTTAACACCGCCATCTGTTTCCTGGTGCCCAGGAACAGCACCATCAGTGCTTAAGACGAAGCATTTACAGAGATGACAGATTCGCTCCAGAGGCAGGGTCTTTACCTGTGGAAAAGTAGGTCTGGAATCAGATGCCTGATGAAAGAGACACATTTATCTAATAGGTTTTGTGTTTTCCTCTTGTGGTCCATCCCTGTGCTTTTGACAGATGTGTTTGTCTTTTTCTTGGCCAGTGAAGTTAGGGGAGATACAAAGCAGCGGACGCCTTCCGCTAATGAATGTCAAATCAAATGTCGACCTATTTAGAAAGTCAAAGTACTTTCACACCTATGACAGGGCAATATCTGAAGTGAGATCTAACCACCCCAGGCACGTCGGCTCATGCTTCTGTTCTTGCTGCCAGCTGTGCACTTCTGACAAGGCGACGCTGTGATTTGGAATCAATGATGATAAATGTAGACTGTACGAGGCAGTGGAGAGGGTTTCAGGTTAAAGATTTCTTTTATCACATACCACCTTAAATTACCTCCACTTCGTAACATTTCTGTTTTTCACTTTGAGGCAGCTGCAGTTTTCAAATAAATCCAGTAACTGGAGGATGTGCCTGTGTGCTTCATCTACAGGATGATGCAGTTTGGTACAGTATATCCAGCTGAATCTAAATGTGTCTATGCACACCTTCCAATACAAATAGCATATTCTTGATGTTTTATAATTTGCCAGTTTAAAAAGTCAGCATTAATCCTGTTAAAGCAAGTGGGGGAAGGGGAAGGTTAATTTTATGTTTCATGCCAAAATTGTAAATCATCATTTGAACACTGCACAGCTATTGTTGTCCTATTTTTTATATTACTATTCATGCTTATTAAACCTAATATTTCTGCACAGTGTATAATTGTGTAGTTTGATTCCAGTGATGTCTGTGTAGGATTGTTTCCGATTTGCATGATCAGCCTCACTTCCTGTCGGCAGAAAACAGAGCCACAGTAGAAACTTGTTTTCCTTCCCAACTCCAGACCAGCAAACTATCTTTTGCTGGTTGAACCAAGCAGCCACCAAAGTCTCCTTGTGGTTGGGTTAGCGTTGGATCTACTAATTGTTAACTCATTGAGGGCTGGTGAACAGAGAAATAGTGAGAGTGAGGCAAGAAAAGGCTGAGCAAATCAATCAATGTTGGTATTAGGGTAGGTTGCTAGAAATGCAATATAAAGTTGGAATAATTTCGTCATATTTTAAATTATATTTTGTTATTTATTAAATAGTTTTGAGAAGATATAAACTTTATCCATCAATAATAAATCACATTGTTACAATCATTTAATGGAAAGAGGTAAAAAATATTTTATTCCAACTTTATGAGCAACTGTGTATATCCAACTAATCAATTTAGGGTAAAGTAAGGTTAAAGTGAGGGATTTAGTTCTAAGATTTTAATGGTCATATAGAGATGTTCTAAGCTTAATTTAAAAAAATAAAATAAAAGCTATGAATTTCAAACAATGACAATCAGTAGATCCCTGGAAATGATACTGTGGTCACCTTACGTTAGCATACTTTCGCCGGCCTTGTTAGCAAACAAGATCACTTGAGGCAACGTACATGGAAACGTTCAATATAGAGGTCGACCGATATATTGGCCGGCCGATATATCGGGCCGATATTTGCGCTTTTTACTTGTATCGGCATCGGCCGATACGTGCGTTTGTCGCCGATCAATGAGCCCATTTCACTGAGCCAACAGCAGGCAAGGCTCGGTGCAACATCTGCCATTCTCTGGTGAGCTGCTGGTGATACCGGAAAAAAGAAAAACACATCAAATATGTGGATCATCTGAGGCGCCACCACCTCGAGGCCTAGAACAACATACACAGTGTTTGCTATCCAACTGTTAATATGTTTTGTTTGTTTTGTTAGTAAATGTTTCTTTTTTTGTTTAAATTGAGACTTGTGTAACATTTGTTTTCATTGTGTCATTTTTTCTTGTAAATGGAGGGAGAAAAGGCAATATCGGCTTCAAGAATCGGCCCAAAAAAAACGGCAGCACATATCGGGGATCGGTTAAGACTGATGTCAAAATAATCGGTATCAGCATCGGCCTTAAAAAAACCTGTATCGGTCGACCACTAGTTCAATACCATAAGATGGACCAACTGCCCCTCTGCTTTAATTCCAGCTGTAAACACTACAGTGCTAATCAATGTTAAATGTGCTGTAGGGCAGCAGAAACTGTCGAACTTTCGTCTACACAAAGCAGAATTTTACCGGAATCTTTGACCTTCAGAATGTGTCTCAAGACTCACCGGCCTCTGTAATTGAGAAGAGAAAGTAACTACGGAGAGAAGTTGTGTAGCAATATTGATAAAATGTCACCTCAGAAATTAGAGGCGCCTAACAGCTTTTGTTGCACTCTTCTCCTTTGTGCAAAGAGCAGGCCTGCACTGGCAGCTCTCAGACTATTATTGGACCTCTCTGCCTTTAGAAACCTCAAGAGTTAAGTGAAAACAGCTGATTTTTTCCCCAGCTTTCTGTGAGATAAACAGTGAAAATAAATGCAGGGAAATGCTGACAGCCTACAGCATGTAAGGACACCTCTGAAATAGCGTTAGCTTACCGGTGCAGCATCCTGGTTTGTGTTCATTGGGATGTTTTGAATATGGAATATGACACAGAGCTGAACAGGAAAGCCCAAGATTACCCAATATTTCACATGCTTCCCAATATAACTGCAAGCACCTGTGAATTGTGGCAAATTGATTTTCTGACATTTATAAAAATTGATGTTTATTTTGAAGGCGACCTCTCTGGAATACCCTCATGCATCCTGGCATAGTGTTAAATCTAATTATTTAGCATCCTGTCAGGTCTTGTGACGGGGTACACAACATGACGAGCCAAAACATGCATTCAGTTGCCACGCGGCTCTCCGTCTCCCCCCTCTCCCCCCTCTCCCCCCTCTTCCCCCTCTCTCTGTCTCTGTCGGCCAATGAACGGTGTCAAGGATATTGCAGTGGCTTGACATCCGTGGCAGATGCATGGTGGCACCTCTGCCGCTGGAGCTGCCTGGAAACCTCACGCTCAGAGCAACAGCAGCTGGCCTCGCTTCTTGGAGGGAGACTACATTAGCACAGGGGGAAGCCTTGTTTGCTTCTCCTGGCTTGGCATTGTTTGTAGTTGAATTATGAACTGTGTAAAATTTATGCTAAGCCTGACTTAAGGCACAAGCCTCTGCAGGGAGCTGTCTCATGTCTCATTGAGCCGCCATAGTGCTCTTAAAACGATTCCTCCCACTGTCCTCAATTGGTCATGTTGTCTTGTTCATCCTCACCAAGAAATTGTTGCAGAAAACAATAAAACAACCAATCAGTCTGTCGTGTTGTTGCTGTAGAGAGGTATTATCAGTGGTTGGAAGGCTGCCAAAGTAAGGCTCAGTTCACCCACAATGAAAGAAAGCATATTTCTTCACTTTCCTCTACTGGTATTTAGCAACGAAGAATGTTTTACATATGGGCTGCCCAGGGTTTTATATTTGCGTTTTTTGAGCTTCCTGCCTCTACACCAGTACAAAGCATCATTTCTGGGCTGTCAATCAATTAAAATATCTGATAGTCCATTATTAATCACAATTACTCCCACATTTTTTATCCATTCAAAATGTATACTAAAGGGAGAATGTATGAAGATTTATTTCTGGAAATCAATTAACAACACATACAAGATGGACTAGTATTTATAGCACATAATTGGTATTACTGGTTATGGTGTGTACTATTTAATTATATAAAACAAAAAATATTCTCATAATGTAGGTGCACATATAAGAATATAGTATGGTTTCTACTTGACATGTAACTAACGCAACCTGTGTTAATGTCTCAAAACAATTAGTGGCATTAAAGAAATTAGCTTTTACAGCGATAATAATTCGTATGTAGTGACTACAGCATAGAATACATTTTTAAAAGCAAAACTTAAAGGCTGTGCGTGTAGGTATTTTAGTATTAGTCATTATAGTCAGGCGGCAACTGAAACCCCCTTTGCTCACCCCACCGTTTCCAAGCATGTCAGAGAACTATGGTGGCCTTCAGGTAATGTAAATACATAAAAATGCCTATTGCATTTCTGTCAAAAGACCTCTCTACATCCGACACCTAAACACTTGAAAATGTTTTTTTTTTTCATAAACAAAATTGGATTCATTTTATTTATTTCATTGATTTTGGTTTCCAGTCTGTAAGCTAACAGCAAACTAGCTAAACAACAACTACGCTAATGTAAAGCAGCTGATTAGCTTGGTCATTCAGCTAAAAAGTAGACTTTAGCATAATGTTAACGGGTCTTTTAGCAGGATTGGATAGCTTTTTACAACTGACAAATTTCATAAGCATGACAAACAAAGAATACAGCATGTTTGAGTGGGATTATTCACAAAATCTTCTAGCCTTGTCTTAAAACCTCAATGTAATGGTGACATTTAGGGCTGGGCGATATGGACCAAAAGTCATATCCTGATATAGTTAGGCTGAATATCCATATAGGATATATATCCTGATATTTTATCGCAAAGTGAGAGCAAATGTTCAGTCAAAGTCAAAGCCAAATATGACATGTTACAAGTAGTTTTAATTGAAAACGTTTAAGTGAAAATAAATACTGTATAACAACAGGAATACCTTTTTTTTTTAAATCAAAGCCCCATAAAGTGCACATTTAAATAAAAATCTTAAATAAAAAAGCCTATGAAATAAAATAGGCCGATCTTTATCCAAAATAAATATATTTATATAAGAAAAGAATAACGAACATTACAAACAGAACTAAATTTGACAAACCCTAGTAAGGGCAGCATTTACCAGTATATATAAAATAGAACATTTGAACTATATTGATATCTGTGATATGGTGTAATTCCATATCACATTTAAAAATATATCAATATATCCTTTATAACGATATATCGCCCAGCCCTATTGACATTATACAGTAGCACATTTAATAATAGCACCTGTCGTGTGATAGAAAAACACTGAAAACAGAGTTTTCACTGAATTTATTGCCATATACAAAGAAGACAGATCACCCAAATGAATGTGAGGATTAATGATTACCTAGAAATGTATCACTGTGCAACTTCTTTTTTATGAAGCAGATAGTGCTCGGTGAGCGCAGACTTAATAGCAGACAGAATTAGTAGAGATTGATTTCCTGGAGTGCTGCAAACTGTGGTGTAATTTGATCGAGGAGCGGAGTGTCTCAGCCTCTCAGACCTCAGTTTGGCTTTTTAAGATCACACCGCAAAAAGCTACTCCATTACAGTAACTGGAGCAAAATGTACTCCGTTACTTCCACCGCGGTGTGTCATTACTGTCACCTCTTTGCCCTCAGCAGTCGGCCGCTGTTGATGCGGTGTGTCGGGTTTTGGATGGTGCCTTCAGCTCTCTAATCCGGAGAGCAGAGAGGTGCTGCTGTCGCTGACAGACTGACTGACAGGCAGGCGGAGAGGACCCAGCTGTGATGGCTGGTGTCGGCTCAGTGGCAGCCTTATGATGAATTGCCTCTCTTGAATGATAGCGCTGTTACTGAATGATACTGACGCAGGATTGTTCTGTCAGCATCTCGACGGCGACCGCAAATAAAGAAATAAATAAATAAGCGAGAAATGAAGCGCTATGCAACTCGCCTCCCCATCTTTTTATTTTTCATTAAAGTTGCCACCTCTCATAGATCTCCATATGCAGTGATATGGAACTGGAAGTGCAGAAATACGGTGGAGGAAATTGCCATGTAAAACCACAAATGTTCCCCAACTTTTGAGTGATTGAAAGCTGCCTCTTGTTTGTTTTTTTTACTTCTATATTCAGCAGAGTATTTCTAAAAAAAAAAAGAGAGAAAAACACTTCCTGTGTGTTTTTCTTTATTGCCACTGCAATTATATATGATTGCTTTGATGTTCTGCTATAATTCTGAAAATAAGTTGCATTGATGGAGAATGTATATTTTTTCTCTTATGTCATATTTGTCCATATTTTCTGATATTAACCTTGCTGCTCTGTGTGTTTACAGCTCAGATGACTACTATGAATACGGACACAGTGGAGACTCATATGATTCGTATGGTGAGTTAAAGACTTCTCTTCCTCCGACATATCTTGTGTCAATTGTCAGAACATCTATTTCTAGAACCTGACTTTGCACCGCTGGCTTCATCTCAGTTGTCATATATATAACGTTTCATAAGACTTACATAAAATCTTAGTTTTAATGTCATTTTAATCCTTTATTCAACCCAAAAAACATGTTACTAACAGAAGCCTTATGCACTGACTTTAATTTCGAATTTAGTTTTTGACTGCAAAAAAACTCTTAATACCAAATGCTGCCCTCAGGCACTCATGATTCTCTTACTTCTGAGGAGAAAAGGAAGTGTCAAAAGCAGCGAGGCCTTAACAAGCAGATGCTGGAGCAGCAAAATCACTTCAACATCCACTCTGCTTTACTTTGACTTTACTTAACATCAGAAACTAAACATTAAAAAGAACCAGGAATTCACTCTACCATAAGAAGCTGCTTAGGTTGCTCATATCTTATTTACAGCAGAAGTACATTCAGATAAACAGAGATCGACAAAATGTCAAACCTGCAGAATGATACTACATACATACTAATGCTGTAACCAGTTCATAACTTACCATGTGACTTCTCTATACAGGAACGGCCTTAAACCATTCAGTGTGTTTGTGCCACAGTCACACAGGTATATATATATATATATATATATATATATATATATATATATATGTGTGTGACTGCATATGTTTAAGGCCACTTTCAATTAAGACTGTACAGAATGTCTATTTTTCCTTTACATTCGAAGCTTCTATTGGGTTTTTTTTTTTGACTGCCCCCCCAACACACACACACACACACACACACACATACAGCACGCTCACAAGAAGTCAAGGGAATGTTCTTGCATTTATTTTCCTTATTAAAGATAAAAACACAGCCTACACTTTCTGAATTCAAGTTTCCCTCTGTACCATACTAACATGAGGTTTATTGCCCTGCAAGCTCATCATAAAATACACTTTATTGAAACTTAAATTGAGGCTACATTCAAGCTGCTGGTAAAAGTTGCTCAAATCTGATCCTTGGTTAAATTTTTGTTTAATTTTAGTTGGTCAAATTCAAGAACTTTTCAAGGACTTTCAAGGTCAATTTTCAAGCTTTTCCAGGACCTTACAACAGTTGTAAATTGCATGTTTTAGATGAGTACTTACATGCTAAAAGGGGTATTTTCACTCAGCCATACCAACATCGGTGGTTTTACACTTTTAACCCTTAATAGGGCACTCATTGAAATACTTGCAAATTCCAAATTTCAAACCTAGAGAATATTGGAGGATAATGCATACTGTCAGAATGTGTTAAAAAAAAAACATACGGACCCGGGGGAGCGGGGTAATATTTTGAGAAAAAAGTTTACGAGATTAAAGTGGCAAATCTAGGAGAAAAAAATGCGCAGATGTACGAGATTGAAAGTGGTGAATCTGCGAGAAAAAAATGCTTTTTTCTTGTAAATCTGCGACTTTTTTTGCGTAGATTTGCCACTTTAAATCTAGTCAATTTGCAACTTTTTACCCCGGGTTTGTATTTTTATTTTTATACTTGGCCATAATGTGCCGTCATAGTAAAGTTCTCCTTGTACAAGTCACTGAAGAATGACTTGACTTTCATTTATTGTCCAAATTTTTCATTTTTACATTGGAGGTTAAGGTCAATAAAGTTAATATTATTATATTATTATCATACTGATTGGTCAGATGTCCTGGCGTCACCGTCTGTGACGTAGCCTGATCTTTGCTGATTAGCTGGAAGAAATCCATCCAAGACATGGGGACCCAGTTGTGATATCCACTGAAGTTACTAAATATAGTTCTTCGCCCGATAAAGGGTTAACAACCAACAGTACAGTTTGCTAATCTCAATATTCAATGTATTATTTTTTTCATTGAACATGTGATTAATAATCAGATTGCACGAGAAATACAGCATCAGTATCAAGCATTTTCAAGCACTTTTTCCAAAATCCAAGCACTTTTTAAACCTTGAAAATACAACATTAAAATTTAGGATTTTAAGCTTTGTACGAACCCCAGTATGTGTCCTAAATCTGATACAGGTCTGATGTTTTCCAATGCAACCTCAGTCTGAACAGTCATGTCACATTTCATGTGACTTTCTACGTCAGTCTGGAGTGATAATTCTGCTCTGATGGGGGCGGAGGTCACTCAGACGCAGTGATAACATGATTGATTGTTAGGATCCCACCACTCCTGGCTGCAACTCATCATCCACACACACCTCCGTACAGTCGTAGCAGCCATTGCTTCATAAAAAGCCATTGTTGCTCTCTTTCTCCTCATCCTTCTTGTCGTTATCATCTGCTCCGGCTTCCACCGTAAACGCTGAGCTCAGCAGCCTCCATTACTTCTGTACACAGCGTGCCACGTGTGGCGTCTTTGTTATTGTTCTTCTGCACATGCGGGTCAGTCCAGGACTGTAAGCAGTTCACACTGGAGTCTGATAATGGCCACATTTAAAAAATAATGGGAACACACAAACAACAAAAATCGGATGTGAGAAAAAAATCTGACTCGAGTATTAAGGCCTACAGTATGAACGTAGCCTAAGACTAACTTTATTGCCCTGTAAGCTCATCATAAAACACACAGTTGCCAACAGCCTTGGTTATTCTTAGTCTGATTTGGTCAAAATAAACTTTAATTCACAGTTAGATGTGAAAACTGTGTGAGAACTTCTTCTTCAGAGGCTGAGAATTAAATTAGCAAAATAAGGCGACAAAAATCACCCAACCTTGGTCTCAGGTTTAGAGGCTGTGAAAGGCTCCAGATGCCACAACATTCAGACAAAGTTGGCACCGCTGAGATAATGTTCAGCAATGCTGTGTCAACCTTTGACAAGATACAGTGTAAAGTGGGCCAAGGTCATATTTGCTGCAGAGTGCACTTGAATGATAGCGGAGCTAATATAGAGTAAGGTACAGCAGACCGTGCTGCTGTGCAGCTGAAGGTTGATCTAATGGTGTGGCTGTAGCCTTTGTATGAACTGGAAAATACAAGATGGACTAGAAAAAAAATTTTAACTGGTATATCTGGTTCTGGTGTGTACTATTTAATTATCTAAAACAAAATATGTTCTCATAATGCAGGTGCATATATAAGAACACAGTGTGGTTTCTGCATTAGTGTCTGCTGAGGTACAAGCTCCAAATAGAAACTAAGATATCTTAAATGTATAAAATATATATTTAAGTCTGACTGATAACATAATTGTAATGATTATATCCTTCGCATCATTAAACTTATAGAAAACCTACGTGTGTTCATCTCAGGCTTTAGAGATTTTAATGTGTTTTCGAAAGTTAAAGCTAATAGAAACTTTTCTGGCCACACAAGTGGAAGAACTAAGAACCTTCAACTCATTAGAGCGCGGCGTACCTCCACATAAAATAAAAAGCCGCTGTCGCATGGGTCACACAGGGAAAGGGCGACAGTTCAAAGGAAACAGATAAACAGCGTTGATGTGCATCCTTGTTCTCGAAACACAAGGTTACCTTGGTCTGTTTCTTCAAAGTGGCTGTCAGTGAAAGGGTGACAGGTTTAATTAAGGGGTATTGGCTATGTGCTGCCAACAGAGAGCCTGTACACAGAAAAAACAAGCCTTTGTGAGCCGCAGCTCTAGGGAAGTCTCAGCGCTGGCTGAAGATCAGACAAAGGGGGCCATCGATAGTGGCACTTTCACATTGACAGTACCAGGGGGTGAACAGGGGCTGATTAGGGCTAATGGTAATTGTGACCTTTTTGCTGGGAGCCACTAAACGGGTCCTTTTCAAGTAGCTATTTGATCCTCTCATTCAATTATCTGAGATGCATCCTTCCAGGTGAAAGTCAGGCTTCTTGGTGTGAGTCGCTGTTTGTGTTCCCCCGGCTTGCTTTTGTTATAAAACGGGCGCCATCGATACCAGACAGTCAAAGTGCTAACAACTTTCTGCTGCATTAATTTCATGAAAAGGGAGCATATTTACAATATTTGTGTAGAGCTTGAAAGACTTACACGGGTTGTTATGAATGAATGATTTAAGTTGAACGCCTGTGTAATCCCTCCCCATCTGTTTCTGTTCTCTTCTTGTTAATCAGGTCTGGAAGAGTGGGCAAACAATCGCGGCAAGGCACCACCAGCACGAACAACCAAGGGAGTGTACAGAGATCAGCCATACACCAGATATTGAACTGTTTATACAACCTGCACCCGAGTCCTCATGGCAGTTTCAACCCAAGTAATGGATTTTTTATGGACGCTCCCACCTTTTTAGAATTGAAATCTAAACCGCGAAATAAGACAAATGAAATGGTGATAGCGAGACACTGAATGAGTAAAAAGCTGGTTTAAAAAAAATGGCATCCCCCGTGATTATAAAAACATACTCCCACTGGGTAAAATGTGTAAAGCAATTTAGGTAATCTATCCTTTTCCTCCAGGAGAAATCGACTGGACGTTAAGATAAAGAAAGACTCCATAGTACATTAAGTTTCTCTCTCAGCTATGTGATTGTGAAGAATGACATTGTACCGAGCTATTTTACTTGGTAATGATTAGTGAATCACTATAAGCTGTCGATACAATGTTTCTCCACAGCTGCCAGTGCAACTTAATTTATCACCCTCTATTCTTCAAACCCTGAACTGCGTGGTTGATCACTTTAAAATGTAGTAGCTTAGTTCTAGGAAAGTGCAGTACTGTAGATATTTTTTCTGAGGGGTAATTGGTGAAATTGTGTCCCTTGTAAATGAAACCTTTACAAACTGAAAAAAAGAGAAAGTCATACTGTATACATATTGTTTTTGCTGTTTCCTCCTTTTTGTAAAATAATAGTTCTTTAGTGTTAAAGGGCTTATAAAAGCATGGTGTGCAACTGTGGATATTGTCAGCTGTTTTATTCTGAAAAGCCTATGTAGTTGTGTTCATGATTATGCCCCCAAAACATCCACTTTAATACATCTATAAATAACCGCTCATACTTTGTGTACAACGAACAACCAGAGCTGCAAAACGATCCAGGAGCTGTTTAATTTTTGTGATTCTCTTTTTTTTAGATGCTCTAAATAAGTAATTTTGATGTCATTTTTTGATTTAATACTTTTCTGACTTTGTAGGCATAATAATCAATTTTAAGATACTAAATCACATGCTGATGAATTGGTAATCATTTCCATCTCGAGATTTGTTCAACTATAATGATTTTGAGCTTATGTAAGCCCTTTAATATTTTCTTCTTTGTTGATGCTGAATAAACATTTTGAAAGAAACCACTTGTGTTCGAGAGAATAATTATGGACTCATAAATAAGACTTATAATTTAAACTAACAAACCAAATGAAAAAGCTAGATAAATTTGGAATATCCATCCACCAGGGAGAGAAGCCTGTAATTAAACACATTGTACATCGCCATAACAACATAAAACAACATATGTTCTTACGTTAAATCCAAAGTGGAAGCAAGATGGCATTACCGAAAATACTTTCAAACAGCAAATGGCACTTTGTGACCTTGTATATGAGCTTGGTAATCTGATAAGAACGCTTCCCTATTTGTATTTGAACACCATGTGATGCATTTTGTTGGAAATCTCTCAGATTGAGATTTAGAGGATTTAGCGATAACGACATCGGCACTCTTGAAACCCTATCCGCTCTGTTTGTTCATATAATTTGATGTGAAGCGAGCGCTGATCGCGTCAGGCATCATCAGTAAACACACATTAACTCTCTGAGTGTTTACCCTGACAGAAACGGCTGCTAGCGCTGCATGAAAGCCTCCTTGACCTCTAGGCCATGTTCAGTTCAGCACAGGGGGGGGATTGCTCTCTCTTCTTGTTTTGCTTTTTCTGTTCTCCTTCGGTCATGTGACCTTCTCCCAGTCGTTTAAAGAGCCTGCCTTTGCCCCGTCCATTAAAGAGACTCTAAATGACCCCCAGCTGACCTCCGCAGAGAGAGGATGGCAGTAGCTGTTTAAAAAGACCTCCGTCCCACAAGGTAAACAACCTGACAAAGTTTAACCTCTCCCCTAACGTAGTTGAACATAAACCCTCTCTAAACTTAAATGTAATATGTTTTCCTGTCTCTGTTAAGTCCGTAATCTAGCCTCAAAGCTAGGAATAATTAGATATCTGTAACAAACAAACTGTAAAAAAGTATGATAAATAGCAGTAATATTTCACCGAACTGTGTAGTGAAATAACTTTATCCTAAGTCTTTGATAAAATATATCATCTGTTACAATAATTGAAACATAAAATATTATGTGTCTTGGCATTTGTTTTCATAAAATATGTTTATGTTGTGAACTTGCATGATCATAGTGTTTTTATATTCCTTTCTAGGTCCATGTCCCGGCTAGACCAAGCCATCCGTCCAATTATCTCATTGGTGCCAAAGGTATGTTGTTTTCTGCATTATGTTTCAGGGGTCTATGATGATGATGATTTTTTGCATGTAAATATTCAAATATAATGAAGTATTGGGTCAAGTAAGGGTCAAACATATTGAAACAAGGCAGGATCTGCCAATACTTCTTGAAAATCATCCAAGAAGTCTGTAGAAAAATTGAGCAGAGCTTAATTTCATGGCATGTAGTGTCTCTGATGACAATTATGTACATGTAGATAACTTAATTAAACACTTAAACCATGGCTTCAAATATGATATCTGAGCTTCAAGACTAGATCAGATGAATTCTTCCGAATTCTTGAAAAAATTACAAGATGATCAGTTTTCTTGGTCTGGTGAATGGCTTAATATCTACATTCTTTCAGTTATCTAAACATGTTTAATCATACGCATTGACCTAAACCACACAGTATGAACTGTTATATAAGGGTTAGTTAGGGTAAGAAACAGTCCAGATGAAGGGTTGACCCTGAGAGGAAACCTTGAACGATGGCCTGACCTGTTTGGGTGTCGCTTTTAAAAACCATTAGGAAGTACAAAATGAAATATTCTACAGAGGACACCACGTTATCATGACATATCAAATATTAATGTGACTTTGAGGATACTAGATGTTCTCTTGATGGATGTTTAATGTTAAAAATATTTCCCCGGCGCTTTTGAAATCCTTCAGAATCACACCTAGTTTGGAGGCTCGACCCTCAGCTCTCCAGTTATACCCTTCCACAATCCCCTCAAGGGGATTCCCGTCCCTCTGGACTCCCTGCCTCACTTTGTACATATGCAATTAGTGTATAAGAGCACTCTTTGCCATCTGAACCACAACGGGGTCCCTGTTGCTGCACTTTGAAAATGACACCCAGCGCTTGTATTAAGTAGAGAAATGTAATGCCTGACTGATTGCGTTAGCAAAAAAAAAAAACTTGAAGTGCGTATACCAGGATGTGACAAAAAGGACAGTCCTTAAAATGTCCTTCTTTGCTTTGCTTTTTCCTTTTTTTCTGAACTAGTATTGTTCATCTATCTCTTCTTTCCTCTCCTAATAGATCTGACAAACTGCACAAGAGCTTCCGTCCAAACATTCAAGCCCACCCAATGTCAAACCAAATCCTGAAAAGGCTGTCCAACTTCACAAAGGATCTCCCCTTGGCCAAATGTGTGGACTTTCAAATCTTCACAGTGTGGACTGAGGTGAATCCTGCAGGGGGTAGAGATGGAGTGACCTGCCGTGATGCAGAAAAAAGGAGGAAAGATAATGCATGTATCACACGTCGGCATTCCTCGAAGAAAGGGGGGGACAGAGGAAACCCGTGAGGCAAATGGAGTTCCTCCTCCTCTGGGATGATCTGTCGGGGAATATATCCTTCAGAGCTTCACCGGCTCTGTATACATTTTACATACACACAGGAGTGCTCTGAACTGACTCTGAACCTGCCCTATGTCTTTTTTGATTTAGACTGTTGTTGAAGGGAAGTGTCTACCACTTAGACAACGCCTAATAGGGAGGGTGAGTAAATAAATAATGCAATATGCTAAGGATGCAACATGCATCATCTAGCAAAGACACTTCTAATCTCATATTGTTGTGCTCATTAACCTATATCCCATCTACTCCAATGAATAAATAATTCACCAAGTGCCTTATTGTTGCATTGTTATGACAGCTTTAGATGTTTAGTGCCGAGTTAAAATATGGAGCAGTACACCAGAAAATGCATCTTTTTTTCTTCTTTTCTGCTTTTTTTTTTTGTTTTTTTGGGGGTTTTCTGTATGCATTACCACCAAGCTGGAAAACACCACCCAGCCACACACAAGAGTACAGTCTATTCCAGATGTATTGCTTAATCAGAATCGACTTCAGTGGATATTACAATTCCAAAATAGCTTTCTATCGGATAGAGAGCTTCATTCTGTCTTGTGCATAAGTCCAGATAGGCTGATCCGTATTCCACACAGTTGTATGTCCTCAGTGGCAGACAATAGTTTTCCATTAGAGGAAGTGATTCTCTCCAGAGCCTCGGGCCAAGCCTCAGACAATAACACGGCGACCTAAAGCTTGCATCTCGGGCTCCAGGAGTCAACTCTCATCACCTCCGGGGGCTGATTCCCCCTCTGAGGTGGCTTAACACGACAGGCTTATCTGAAGTAAGCTTGTCCAAGTTAATAAAATAAGAGCAGCTTATTTGATTAAGAATGCATACAAAGGAGGATGTCATGATCCGTCGCTGGGAGACAAGTCCATTTCAGCACTAGATGACGGATCGATGGGTCCCGAATGTTGGCCATGAGGTGTTTTTAGAGGCTTAAGAAAAAGCTTAAAAGCAGCAAAAACCTATTTACTCAATCAAATTCTTACCATGAGTGATGAGGCGTGATGAACACACAAAGTTTAAACAGTTTTCTTTCTTTCAAGTAATTTCTGTTTTCGTCCTTTCCTTTCTCACTGATTTTATGTGGGTAGGGAGCCTTTGGAAAAATGTGATTTCATGTGTTTTTGTGAACCAATCAATGTGGCATTTGAATCTAAATGTGATGATAGTTGTTGAGTTGTTTGCTCGTGTTGCCAATCAAATCTAAATTCAGTGAGATGATTGTTACCAAACTCATGTCTGTATAGTAAATAAGTAGCTGAAGCCGGCAGGCAGATAGCTTAACATAAAGAGTGTGGGCAGTGATAACAAAATTCTGCTACCAGCACCTCTAATCCAACTAATTAGAATTTTTTTTTTTTAAATACAAACAAGACTTTGCCAATTTCCAGGTTATTATGTGCCAGACTGTTTCCTGGCTAGGACCAGCAACTTCATGGACATCCAGTGGTTGCCTGGGTACTGGCTGATTTGTTGTTTTTGCACTTTGTGTTATTGTACTTATTAAACAAACTAAAACAGCCGTCAGAGCACAGAGCAGTGGCAAGGAGAATTCACATGCTTCTCGGATGTTGCAAAGTTTGACTTCAGTGTGTTCATGAGCTTTAAAGGCTTGGTCCGTCAAATATGACATCAGTTAGGTAAGTTGTGTAACAAAATTTTAACCAACTTTCCAAGGTTTTTTTCAACTTGTGGGGGTGTTCGTGTGAGTTCTTCCAGTCGGAAACTATTTTTCCGATTAGTCCGACAACACACATGCACTGACTCACAATGGTAATACAACTGAAAAATAATCAATGTATTCACCCTATGTATTGGATACTCTCCAAAATTCAATGGGTTCTTCTTTGGCCTGTGTTACACCCTTCCACCAAGTTTCATTCTGTAATCCTGCTAACAAACTAAACCGAAAAACATGATGGTGGGCAGTTGGTTGGCAGATTCTGTTATATAGCTTATTACTCATCTTATTTAGCAAAACAGAAAAACTTAAGATTTAAAATGAAATTGTTTAAGTTGAGTGTATGACTTGTATGTGATCATAGTACCCTTCTAAATATTATAATGGCGTACGTTTTTGTTTGAAAATCAGACAATGCAGCCGAAAATTTGTGCAGTTTATGTGTTGCTCTTTTTCCCACTATCCCTGGGTGTCATGTGTGGGAGGTAGGGGGCGTGCATCACTGTCTACTAGTCATTTTTTAACGGCCATTTGGGAATGCCAAAGTGAGAAATTTTAAAATTTCCATACATAATGTCTTTAGCCATGTTTCCATTAGGGGGAAAAGTGGCCATCGGGAAAGTCTCAGGCCACGCCCTCTCAAAAGTCCGCTCACTCTGTGTGTCTCCATTACAAAAAGGCCCCCAGAGGGATTTAGAGACTCCGGAGGTGACGTATGGTTTTTGACCAGAGACACAGGAGACTCAACTGTGGCCACCGTCGCGAACTGTGCACAGCGTCAGCAGCTGATCATAAAGAAAGCAGCATGGCTATTTATGCACAGCGTCTCCGCTGATCATAAACACAGTGATCATGAATTAACCGGCATCGCTAACTGTGTCAGAGTGTCTGGTGCTTGTTGTAAACAAACAGATATCGCTAAGTGAACACCTCCTGTAGCAGCAGCACATACACACTGTACTGCTACAGAGCTAACTGTTAGCCTATTAGCAATTTGCAGACTGGACGCTAAGGGGTTAACATCCCCTCCGGCTCTGCAGCTGGGAAAGACTGCTGCTGGAGGAATGTGCCGATTCGACTCGTTCTTACTCTTCTTAACGAGCCGCTGGCCCCCGCAGCTCGCTAAGAAGAATAAGAACGAGTCTCCAAAAGTCTTCAATAACACCAGAAAAAGTCGCTGGATTTGTCTTCAGTCGTTGCTTAGCGATCTATCCAATCAGTAACCAGGCTTTTTGTCAGGGGAGAAAAAAGACCCTGCTCTTCGACAAGGATGAAAAAAGTCCCAACAAAAGTCTGCTCCGGACGGCTCGTATTCAAATTAGGGCCGTTTTGGCGAGTGAGACTCGACTCATTCCGAGTATTGGGCGGTAGTGGAAACAGCCCTTTTAATTTAATTCCCTTAACAGAAAATACAGGATGAGATAGTAATCTGCTACTAGTTTTGTTCAATATTTTATGCCCTCCCTATAACTGAGTAATTGTCATTTATAAATGTCCTTTATTGGCTTAGAAATTCTTTTAAAAAATCAATGGCTTTTTGATTCTGTGAAGCATGCTTATCCACTTGTATTCCTTTTAATCATGTTCAGGATCTAAAGTGGCCGCCTCCTGCCTTTTGTTCTGTAATTAACTGGAGGGTTCTTAATCTTACTGAGATTAAAACACCCTGATCAATGTTGAAGTGCCCCTCTGTCTCCTTTGGTACTGAGCACTAATGTGACTACGGGTCACCGTGTGTCATCTGCTAAGTGGAAACTCAGATTGTGAAGGATCGATCACTACATAATAGCTTTAATACAGAGAATGTACCACCATTATGTTAAGGGAAATCAGTTATTTATATATAAATATATACCGAATGAACTTCTATATCTTGGAAATGGAATTATTTTCATGCTTTTATTTTTGTGATGAGCAATTTAGTCAAAGCGTAGAACAAGAGGTGAAAAAAACAAGAAAATAAAATGAAGCAAGGGTGCCAGAATAGAAAATCAGGACAAACAACACACATTGCAACAATCAGAGAATCTTTGAGAAAAAGAAAACTAAGTCACAGAAAAAGAAAAACACAAAGGAAAATGGAAACACAAGGTGAGAGCAGGTGCATACAAATACAATGACAGATAATCTATTTAACGTACAAACACTTTGCAGGGAGAAGCAAGTATTAAACTGGAACAAAATGGAAAAATACATTTTTTTTACATGTTTGCAAAGTCAGTATATGTACTTGTCAGCCATGTGCTGTATATAAAATGTGCATCATGTTTCTGTATGATTTTCATGTGCTGATACGCTCTTATCACAGAGTCAACAATAAAACATTTTAACATTGTAGATACTGTTACTGCTAATAAAGTTTGATAAAAAAATATATTTTGCCCGATGTGTTGTGATTGTTCAGGACTGACTACAATGTGATCCTTTCTCTTTGATAGCCCACTTCAAAGTCAGTATATCATCAGCGTAGTGTGTCATGTTGAGAAACAAATCATAAAGGCAATTTCAGTGTCCCGACTGTTGAGGATTGACACTCTGTAATGAAGTCTGAACTAAATATAGTTTTAATAACTCCGAGGGGGAAAGCTCATGGTGAGTTTTGGCAGTTGGCATGTTTTTCTTACTTCAAAACCCCACCACTGCGGGGATATTGTTTACCTTGATACGCCCTTGAAATAATAGTTGCAGATCAAATAAGTTTGTGTTGCAAAGGCTGTCTCAGTCTCCAACCTTTTAAATATTGTATGTTTCCCTCCGCTGCTGCCTTGGATACATCTCTCTCCTCATGTAAATGCTGCTGTTCTTTATTCTTTCAGCTTTTTTTCCCCTCCGCTTCCATCCTTCAGGCCGTTCCACTTTGAAGTTGTTTCTCAGCTGTGTGAAATTTGAGATTAAAGTCCATCTGTTCATGCACCCCCCCTCTCCCTCTATCAATACATACACAGATATAAACAAAAACAAAACCAGACAAAAAACAGTTGTTGTTTTTAACAGGTCAAAGGCAGCTTTAACAGGATTGAGCCACACATCGTAACGGACCAGTTGAGCGAGAGCTTTCAGCCTCACTGGATCAATTACACCTGACACAGACCATTGCAGACAATGAATTTCTTATCTATTTTTTATTTATTCATCAGCACAGGAAAAAAAAGGGCTGAGGCCAGAATCATTTAAAAGACTGTGCAGTCCTGGGTGCTCATAAAGCTGGTGTGGACAAATGCAAGTCCCTATTAGGTAAATAATTACATTTTAGGTTGAAGACTTGGTTTGAGGTTGGGATAAGTGTTTGGCTTGGGTAACAGTTGGAATAAGGCAAGAGGTTTTGGGTTAGTATGCGTCTCCAGGGATTGGAGTCAGTATTTAGGTCAATGAAATATCCTCACAAGAGATGGAGACAAACTTGTAGGTGTGTATTTATTGACTTAGGCTACCTTTGGAAACACATTCTCAACATGAACCTATCGGCCATTGCCTGATTACAATTGCAATTGGGGGAAAGGGCCAATATTTCTGGCAGTTCTATTTTAGCTAGTGCATAACGGATATCCAAGCCAGTCAGTTTTCTACAGTCCAGGTAGCAACTTGAGACACGACAATGGTGTTGGAGTCTACAGCCATGTTGTTTTACAGCTAGTGAGTGAGCTAAGCAAAGAAAAAATGTAATCGTCGTCGAGATTCATTTTGGCCAGTGCGTTCTTCCTGTTTTGCTCTCCACATGGATCCTCCAGTTCAGTAACTCGTTAATACTACTTGGACTACAAATGAAAATCCAAATGCTTTCAATAGCAAATTATTTCAATAGCAATGTTCCTGTTAACTGTTAAATTTGGATTGGGTTATCTCATCTAACACAGCTAGACAATAGTTAGCTAGCTCATGTTTGCTAGCTAGCAGCTTAACTTGGAGCAGACATATGTGTGTCTGTTGATCTTCGAGATATTAAGTTGGGTGTGGGCTCTCCCACACTGTTTAATGCACGGCCAGCAGCACTCCTCTTGTTTTTGGAGTTTTGGAAAAAGGGAAAAAACAACTTCTCCTGCTAAATTCTGAGGGTATACCTGGTGTCAGACCGTTTCACCTTGTTGCTCAAAACTCTAAGCTTGATGGACTTTCTTCTTTTACTTACGGTTGCTAAGGTATGATTGGACGAGGATTGTTCGGGGGAGGAGATTTGCGAACGGTCAATTGGGGAAAAAGCTGAATTTTGTATATGTGGTTAGGTTAGGGTCATGGAGTACTTTGGGTTAGGGTCAGGAAATTAATGTAAGTGTATGTAATGTCCCCAAAGGTGACTGTAGTAAATGTGTGTGTGTGTGTGTGTGTGTGTGTGTGTGTGTGTGTGTGTGTGTGTGTGTGTGTGTGTGTGAAAAAATAATGTCCCTCCTTTTTTATTTATATGCTTTCAGGTGAGAAAAGCAACATACTATATTTCCCCAATAAAGCCAGTGTAAGGCCGAGGCTGCAGCAGTTTTGTTGGCTTTTCCTCTGGTCAGCCCGGTTAATAAACTGATGCGTTGTGATGATATCCAGTCCCACCTCTACTGTATTGTTGGCTTTTCATTCCAGCAGCAGCAGCAGCAGCCAGGGAGAGCCCTCAGCGTAAATATTCTCTGTAAACCAACAGCGCTAGGAGGGCCGGGAGATTAAAACAATTGTTTATGCTTTCAGTGCATACGGGAGATATAAGCAATATAAGCAGACAGAGTGCTCAGAATGAAATAACACAGAAATTATGCTATCATATTGCAGACTCAATATGAATAGAGTCGTAGGGTAAGAGGATATTGCAAAGGCAGCATCATAAGGGAAGTTGAAAGCCCATCACTTCTGTTTACCTTAACACCTATTTTCACTCATGGAACATTGACCTTCCAAATGACATTTGCCTCCTGTTTAGCTGAGCGTGTTTGGCATTTAAAGTGTCCTTATTCACCTACTACATCTTAACTCTGCCTAGGAACATTGTAAATGAAGGAGCTGAGGAAAAATCTGACCACTTGCTTTAATTGTAGTGTATTACCTTGTACTGTATATTAGCCAAGGTGAAATATTGAAACTAGAAATTATACGCTTATTCCATGCAGCATCAGTAATGACTAAATACAAATATAATGTTCTGAATGGCTCCCACTCCAGCAGAGGTATATGACTGCAGCTCCCCCTGTTATTGGCAAAGTAATACTGTGATGTGCCTCTGTCACTCTGAAGGTGATTTATAATGAGTTTAATGCCAGGCAAGGAGTAGATTACAGGGAGGTTGTGGCTCCAGGATGGAGATCAGGTCATCCATTAACAGGTTGGTGGTTCCACCCCCAGCTCCTCCTGTCCACCTGTTGAAGAGTCCTTGAGCAAAATACTGAACCACACACACTGTAAATAATTTACTGTGATTTTTACAGTAATTTATTGGCAGCAATTAACAAGTAACTTACTGTAATTATTATTTACAGTTTATTTAACTGTTTACTGACTGGTTTATTTATACTGTAAAATAAAAAAAACTTAAACACTGATTTTAGTTTTATTACAATACTGGTTTCTTTACTGTAAAATTAAAAAAAACTTAGACACTGATTTTTTTATTTGTGTTTACAGTACTGATTTGTTTACTGTAAGAATTTTTAAAAAACAGTTAAACATTGTGATTTTTAATGGTACTGTACATGGGAATACGGCACAGTAAACAATGCTGTTAATTTGATAATCTCATCATTACTTTTTAGAGAAATAACTAGTAATTTCTCTATACACTAAAGAAAATAATATTAATACATTCACTGCTTTACAGTTGATTTCCATACTGTGTTTTGTTTGAAGAACTTTAATTTAAGTTAATTATTTAAGCAGCATTTGTATAGGACTGATTCTGATCAAAATTATGATAAAAAAGGAAAAATACAGTAGTTGACTTTACTTTTCATAGTACTAAGCATTTTCAAAAACATAAAAAACAGCAAACTCACTCTAAAAATGAATTAAAACTAACTGAATTTGAAACAAAAATTCACAACAAAACTAAAACTCAAACTAATGAAAAAGCCCTGCTTACCCTGCTGTCCCCGCGACCCGGCCCCAGATAAGCGGAGGAAAATGGATGGATGGACTAATTTTTTTTATTTTTTTTTTATGATCCATCAGATAATTTTTATTTTAACATAACTGTGTTATTCTTCAGAAAAGACATTTTGGTTTTGGTTCCACTTCTCGCTTGTACTGATTCCATAGAGGTGTATGAGTTATTCATTGCATTGAAGTACAAGGTCACAGTGATTAAAATATAATATATTTGTCCATTTTACATAACAATTATATTGCAATTAAACTGGTTTTAATTATGAAAATTAAAAGTTAACTTCACCATTAAAAAGGACACATACATTTTTTTTCTTGAAGGAATTTTGCCTAAATGTGGCATGACATGTCAGTGTCACATGTCCATGTATTAAGGAAGTACAATCAGGAGTTCCCCATCATGTAAGCAATCAATTATTTGTCATATAAAAGTAGAAGCCTCATTAATGAATTAATTCATTCATTCATTTTAATCAAGTTTTTGCTATTCATGACTGAACAGTAAAACATTAATTTTATAAAACTGCCTATTAGAAAAATTGAGATCATTGTTGTGCAAAAGAGGGTTATAACTCACCAGAAGACAGTTTAACAGCTAACCTTTTGAAAAAGAGCCCAAATAAAAAGAAATTTTAAAAATAGCAAATAATAAAATAGAGAGGAAAATGAAAATAATAAAAATGAACAAATAAACAGAAACCATAGAAAAGACACTTCAACTGATACCTAGTATGTGTCCATTGTGAGGAATTAATGGACACCCTGCAGCCAATCAGAATGAAGTATTCAGCCAGACCATGCTCTGATAAAATATTATTAACAACTGCAAATAGCTACATTAATGACTTAATTAAAAGTTCTCCTCATTAATGGCTTATGAATGAATATAAAGTGTCAGTAAATTTTTTATCAGCCATTATTAAAAGTATAAGTTACAGCTGATAAAGCCATTATAAAGGCTCCCTGGTGGTTTCATCTCTGCCTGTGGTCTGTGATGGTTTGATTTTGTCTCAGGTTTTGGGGGCAATCCCCTGGGCAGCCGGGTGAACACGACTTAGCTTTAGCGTTACATCAGTGTGGGAAGAGATGATGAAACTGTCAGCGCTCATGTCTCTCCGTGCCCTCAGAATAAAGATACAGAGAGGGACCTCCTGACCTCTGGGATTGTCCATCTGTGTGCCTTTTTGTCTCACGGTGCACTGGAGGATTTCATGCACTTTCATCTGCTGTTTCAGGCTGGGCTCTCCATTCTTCTAACTTTCTTTCATCTTGTTTTATTTTCAGTGTCATTCTCTTTGTGACTTGAGGTCAGCCTGATAATGTTGCTAAGATAGTCTCATAGCAGCACAAATGTAACCCTGGCTGTTTGAGCAGAGGGGAGATTAGGCAGAAAGCTGCTCACTCCTCTCTAATGTTTTTTTTCTTTAATATTTTTATTGGGTTTTTCAAGGACTGACAATGTACCGTGGTTATTATTGTTAACGAAAACTAACGAAATAATGAAAACTAGAGTTGAAAAAACTAAAAGAAAAAGAAAAACAACAATGATATTGTTTTCTGTTTATGCCTCGATTTATGTCTTTTCTATGACTAATTCCCAAGATAGGTTTAAAAAGATCTGGGACCCTTTTATTGTATACATTAGAAAAGATAGACCTCAAACGGGTACCTGGATGCACTGCTATTTTCTGGGTTGTTTTTTTTTGTTGTATTTATTCTTTTTTTGCTGTTTTTCTTGATATGTAGACTTGCTGTTCCCCTCTTTTTATATGAGCGGACATTCGGGGGCATTCTGTTGGACCGACATGTTTTGTGTACATTTTCTTTTTACATTAATGATTAAGTGGTGGCTGGCTGGCTGGCTGGCTGTTTGTTTATTTATTTTTTCTGTTGTTTTTTTTCTATCTTTCTTGTATTGAATGTGTCTGTATACATGTGCCAAAATTTTGCATAAATAAAATGTACAAAAAAAAAAAAAAAAAAAACCATAACTAACTGAAACTGGATTGTTGTTACAAAACTAAAACATCAAAACTAAAACAAACTAAAATTATAGTGAAAATGTCCTTCGTTTTTCGTCTGTGTCAACTTTGCGTACAGAAAGCATTGGTAAATATGTTTATTGAGACTGGGATGTCTACATGACTATATGAGTTGATTGCCTTCAGAAAGTTCAAAAATTCAAAACACCCGGAGCTGCAATAGTTAATAACATTGTTGGGGCTAAGATGGATAACACAAAGGAAATTAAGGCTAAATATATAGTGACCTTTTTGAATCTCGCACCCAACAAATAGCCCATTACAAAAAAAACTAAAACTAACACTCAAACTAATCAAAAATAAACTAAACTTAAGCATTTTCAAAAATTAATAAAAACTAGCAAACTCACTCACACACAAAAACTAATTAAAGTTAACTGAATTTGAAAACAAAAATTCACAACGAAATTAAATTAAAAATTATGAAAAATCCGAAACTATTATAACTTGCAATGTATACTTCACTGCCACATCTAAAGGAAACATAACCTTCTCACTTTTAAAAATTGTATTAACCTCAGTATTCTAAGATTTTTTAAAAAATGTTTAAATAATCATGTGTCAACACTGTTTTCTGAAGTGGCCATCAGGCGTCAGAGCAACCACACCAGCATCCACTTGTGGTGATTGTCTCATCCCACAATGCAACACTTCTTCCTGCCAGCTGCTCTCTCTGTAAAGGGCCAAACTTTGGAACTCTCTACCCACTGAGTTAAAATTAGAGACCAATAGTAAAGCTTTTAACAAAGGACTCAAACAGTGGCTAAAATCTAATCAACAGTGCACACATGAATAGTTCTTAACTGGTTTACTGCCTGATCATATTACCTTTGCTCTGTTGCCTTTTTATGTTCCTTATTGAAAATTGCTTGTACTTCTTTGACTTCTTTTTCCCATTGTTCTGTTGCTGTTTTTCCCCCCTATCTTTGTCTGGTCTTTCCTTTTTCCATTCTTGTTATTTTAATTGCCCTATGTTTTAATTGCCCTATCTTTTCAAAAACTGCCTATGGACCAGTGTTGCGAATTAGCACTTGTTCTAAAACAATTAAACAATGCATGTGGTCTGTCCAATGTAATTGCTTTGTCCATATCAAATCAACACTAAATAAAAAAATAAAAAATAAACTTTGTAATTGACTCTATAATATACACAGTGACAAGATAGTGTAATGTCCATCTATGACAGAACACCAAGATTGAAAAAAGGATACAAGTGAAATAAAACAAATGGCGAACAAAATAAACAACTGAGTAGTTCGAGTAGTTACATTAAATTTGAAAAAAAAACTAAGTAACAAAAAACAAAGAAAAAAGCCAAACAAACACACACAAAAACAGATAAAACTGATAATCAAAGCAAAAACTATGGCAACAACAGTGATCCAAAGTGAATGTTATACTCCATGAATAGGACATTTTCAACTTTTTTCATGCACATGACGTACCTATAAGAGTCAGCTCAGTTCTATTGGGTTGATGACCACTTTTTCAAAGGCGGAAAACATTTTCTTTACACCGGAGACCTCCGTATGACTCATGTTTCCTAGCTCCCTCAGCCATAGGTGGAATGTGGGGCTAGACTTCTATTGTTGTTGAATTTAAGTAATATTGAGATACGTGTTCTTTACTTAAGTATTCACATTTTTGCTATTTTATTAAAGTGGTTCATTTTAAAGGGTTTTATTGGACTTGTTACGTCAGCCATTCATCAGCTATAGTAATTAAAATCCAAATATGATGCATTGTAAAAAGTTACCTCCATATTTGGTTATGGTCCCTTAAAGGTACCCTATGCAGTTTTCTTATAAACACAACCCGGTTGCATGTTTATTATTTTAAAAGGGGAAAAAATGTCCGCTTTTTTCCCAAAAATTTTTTGGTTTAATTACTTTTCTGTATCTCTTGTTCTATTCTTATTGTGTTTTAATGGGTTATTTTCTCTGCATTTGTGTATTTGATTTAATGTAAATGTTGTAAATATTTTAGATGAAAGATGCTATACAAAATAAAATATTATCTTAAAATATTTTTATGAATTATTTGACTGATAAATTTCACCACACTAGCAGTGTTAATGTGTGTTAACAGAAGACTGACTTTGGGGAACAGAGACACTGAGAACATAAATACTCTCCCTTAAACTGTCATATATTTGGATAACCTCTTTCTTTTTGCATAGGATTATTAAGTCATTATCTCACAACCACAAGATTTATCTTGTAACACACATGTTTGGAACCCCTGCATTACAGCATCAGGATTAATTATTCTAAATTCAAAATATAATCCCCCAATGGCTTCCATCTCACTTACACATTCAATTGTTTTACAGTGCAGCAGCGTTAATCCAATCCAATCAACTTTATTTGTATAGCACATTTAAACAACAAAAATGTCTCCAAAGTGCTTTACATAGAAATCATAAAAACAATACAACAAACATGTCCATATAACAATCAGCAATAGATAATACAATAAGTGCATAAATCTAAAATGATGCTATAAGTAAAACAATAAAAACAAACAGATAAACATAGTAAAATGAATAAAAGACGTAGTTAAACGTGGTAAAACAAATAAAAGACACAGAGGACCACAGAAGTCATGCAAAGTTAAAAAGACAGGGAATAAAAATGGGTGTTAAGACGAGACCTAAAACACTCCACCGTGGGGGCTGTTGGGACGTGGAGGGGGGGCACTCCAAAGTCTGGGGCCGACCACAGAGAAAGCCCTGTCCCCCTGGTTTTAATTCTGTTCCCCCTGGTTTTAAGTCTCGGCCTAGGCACCACCCAGCTGCCTATGATCACTAATTAAGCCACTATAAAGACTCCTGCCTCACACACACTCACTGTCAGATAGTTCTCTGCTCTTCATGACAGACTTTCCAGCGATTTTCCTCGGACTGATTTCCTGTTGCCGACCCTGCCTGCCTCTGATCTACCCGTCTTGCCTGACCCAGGGTAAACTCACCAGCCTTCTGTCCCTGACCTGGAGCAACATGATCTCACAGAAATCCGTGAAATAGCCACGGATTTCGCTTAACTCAAAATCAGTGGAATAGCCACGGATTCGCTCAAATTTCCGTGAAACTGACACGGATTTCGCTACAATGCAAGGTAATGACATAGTCATATTAGCTATTAGTCATAGCTATTCCAACATACAAAGTGATTATGTACATTCACTGAGTGAATATTTAGAAAATAAAACATATATTTCTCGCTACAAATGTGATCAAAATCCATTTTTATGCAGAAACTAAGTCAAAATATTGATTTTTCACTAAAAATGAGAGAACTGTCCGCCATGTTTTTTGTTCTGACCACTGGGACCTTGAAAGTCACGTGACTTGGAACAAACCAATAGCCACGGGATATGACTGTCATTAACTTGCATTGTAGCGAAATCCGTGTCAGTTTCACGGAAATTTGAGCGATTCCGTGGCTATTCCACAGATTTTGAGTTAAGCGAAATCCGTGGCTATTTCACGGATTTCTCTGAGACCAGGTTGCCTGAAGTTTCCCTGCCAGTCGAACCAGCTTCACTGCCAGAGACTTTGTTAAGAGACTTTGTTGTGACATTCAAGCTGTTCAAAGTGCATATTGCTTGCATTGGTCTGTACCTGCCAAGGTTGACATTAAAAGCAATAACCAAGTGTTCCTGGTATCCTGTGTGCTGCCATTGGGTCCATACACCACCGTTACACCTTGATGTACTGTGGGGCCAGTTCAAATTTAATTCAAAGCTTTAAAAACAAACAATAAAATCTTAAAATCAATACAAAAATGAACAGGGAGCCAGTGCGAAGACGTGAGGATTTGGGGTAATGTGTTCCCTCTTTTTGGCCCCTGTTAAAAGTCGTGCCGCGGCATTCTGGACTAACTGCAGACCAGAGAGGCTTTGTGGCTGAAACACACTGAGTACAGAGAGTTGCAGTAGTCCAGTCGACTTGAAATAAAAGCGTGCACAATCTGTTCAAAGAGGGTAAAAGATAAAAACGGTTTCACTTTTGATAAAAGACGAAGTTGCTAAAAACATGATTTTAAAATGCTGTTAATCTGTTTATCAAATTTAAAATTGCTGTCTATGGTGATGCCAAGGCTGGTGACTTTAGGATGCTCATACTCTATGAAGGGTCCCAGGTCCATGAGGGCACTGCCAAACACCATAACCCCCGATTTTTCCCTTTTGAGTTTAAAAAAAATCTGGGCTAACCAAGCCTTGACATCACATAGACCGGGGATGGGCAACTTAAATGCTGGAGGGGGTCACAATTTTTCATGGACACTACCACAGGGCCACATATAGGACCGTGTACTTAACCAGATATGATGAAACTGCAATTTTAAATATGTTTACAGTGCAGTAACTTAACATATGTCATGCTCAAATGAATGTCTAACAGTATAAATAGGAACACAAAAGGTTTGAAGCAAATAAAAAATAACCACTTACTGTGATTTCTTTTTTTTTTCTGTGCAAGAACAGCAGACAAACATTAATTGTTTTTAAAAGCTAATTTTTTGCATTTTTACACTGCACTTTTCAGATTTCATGCTCAAATCCATGTAGCTGTACTGAGGGCCACTTCAAGTGGTATGTATGCGGCCCCCGGGCCTCCAGTTGCCCATCCCTGACATAGACAGTCAAATAGTGGTGTTAAAGCAGTCAATTTCACAAGACAAATATATTCAGTTACTTTACCTCTCGTGAGGCATTTTATTGAGCACATATATATATAGTTCATGTTTTAATTAAATATGAACCATCAAAACTGCAAAAAAAAAAAAAAAATCTCTCAATTAAAAGAAAATCATTTGGACTTAAAATGATGACAGCAGCACTGCTTTATGTTTCCTTTACCTCCACAGTCATAAAATCCCTGCAGACAGAGAAATCTCATGTGGCTGCTCATCCTGAGAGATCATTGCATGTTATGGTGGGTCATATTTAGGGCAAATACAATGAGGTAATTTGGTTTGAGATTTAATGAAATGGCTCCATTTTAATGTGAGAGCTGTCTAAATGGTCAGGGTGGCTGCCGTGTGTGGGAGTGGTGAGCGGACATAAATCAGCTATAAGGAAGTTTCCCTCCTCGCTTCTAGAAACAAGAGGCACTTTTTGATGTTAATTTGTCACATAGCTGTGCGTTCACACATCCCGGGGGAGAATGATAGCGGGCCTCCCCCCCAATCACAGCTCGACACTGTTCTGCAGCCAGCCCCATTTAATAAATCACTTGGGGAAAAATATCACATCTCTGGGGTACCTTAGACAAGAAATCCTCCCCAGGAGTTCCAGCAGGGTCACGTTCGAACAAGAGCTGGTGAAATTAGCATTTTTTTGTCTTTATCCCAGCAATTCTTTACAGGGAACAAAACTGGGCTTCTTCAAATGACTTCCCCTAACGATACTCAGGGGTACGCTGTGCCTTTACTGTCTTTGTTAAAGGACAGCTCCATCCTAATTTCACTTTTTGCTGTTTTTTTTTTCTACCCCCAGCCATTTGTTGGACACTGCGGCAAGCTTTAGAGTAAAGACAACTTTTCTAAAAGTCTTATTCACTCCTATCCACTTCCTAACAGCATACAAAACAACTGGAGACTTCAAATGCAATCAGTGCAGGTAATCCATCACTGTGAATGAGAAGCACAACAACAACATTGTGAGAACTGGCTGCACAACACGAGTACGAAGGTCTGCAGTTTTACACGCTCAAAGCTCATGTTGTGATTCAAGAACACCGCGGGAGATGAGACGGAGGGGATCGTCTTACTTTTCCTTCCTGCTTCTCTGATTTCTGTTTTTATATTTCCACAAAAAAAAAACCTTTCATACAATACCCCACATTCTCTCTGGTTATTTCACAGGCTTCCTTCAGCTTAGGGTGAGTTAGCTTTAAGACTGTTCGAGACAAAAAAAAAAAAACTATTTTTGATTGAGAGACAGTTTTGCTCAAACATTTATTGTAAAATCAAATGTAACTTTTTTCTCATGATGAAGACGAGCATAGAACAGAACTGAGAAACACCTGGCCTTTGTTTTTCTGGTTCTCACTCATGCATGCGGGATTCCAATTCCTTGATTCACAGTGTGCTGATTTGAAACTTGCATAAAATACAATACAATACAGTCTCACATGTATTGCATTGTACCAGTTTCACACAGTGAAAATTGATACTTCCCAAGCCTTTTGAAAGATTGATTTAATACAATTAAAAATACCAATTATGGACTTATTTTGGATGTATAAATGCAATGCTTTTCAAGGCTTTTTAAAGCTCTGCAGGAGCCATGCTTTAGTACCTACCTCCTGTCAATCATTCATTCCAATGAATGGACAAAAAGACAAAAAGCCTCTTGTTACTTGCACTTAATAACATAAATGGCGATGATGATAATTGAGGTTCAACTCGCGTCTGAATAAGCCACACATTCATTTTCAAAATCACTTTATTCTACTGTCGGATTGATTCTGCTGAGATGAACAATCACTTGGCAAATATTCTCTGAGAATATGTTTACACAGGTCAGAGAGGATAGGACAGGAGAGGTTGTATGTAGAGGTTGTAAAATAGATGTAATAAATAGTTCAATATGTATAACATGTGGAGACCCATTTTTTTCCAATATTCATGACACGTGCACACTTGGCAAAGTGTTGTGCATATAAATTCCATTTTATTCCAAAAAGTGTCTATCAGAAAAAAAATGTTTTTGTATACTGTTTTTTTAATATACTGCTCAAAAGACAATTTTGACTTCTTCCCACTTCTAGCCATGATTGTGCTGATTTCATACAGGTTCAGGACTTTCTATAATATAATTTATATATTGCAGTGAAATAAAAGATAGCAAAAAAAGGTCCAAAAAACACCCTGGGTTAATACAGTAATAAACATTAATTTACAGGTAATAAATACAATAGTAACCATAAAGGAACTGTTAACAACAGCTGTCTGTTAACTGTATACATCATATCATGATGTGACTAAATTGTACAATGTAGTGTGTCTGTGAAGAAGGATCAGCGTGTCCCCCAGTCACTTGTTTGAACTAGTTAAATAGTAAGAGGGAATAATGTTGCCAACTCTTTTCTCATGATAGTCGCTAGCTCTTGCTCCAGTATCATTTAGAAACAAAACTGCAGCAAAACACTCTTCTCTTAGGGAACATAGAGAGCAAACAAAATAACATATTTTTGTAGGCCAAACCAGAAGCTAGCAACCTTTACCAACAAAAGTGCTATTGTTTGACAAAAGAGAGAAAAATTGTTGGAATAGAGCCGCAAACCTTATTTTGAGCCTTACAATGAAGACAGAACAACCTACTCAGTCTAAATTAGCCTACCAACATTACTAATAGGTCATAACGAGCATTTAGAAATACGATTTTGTAATAAATATCTCAGGACACTCTCAGGAATGGAAATCTCGCTTGGCTAGAAAAACTCAAAACTAGACTTGAAATTGACAAAATTTAGAGTTTAAGGTGCCAGGCCGTAGACGTTTTTTGTAAGTTTTGCAAGCTATGATGCTATTGATTTTTTTAATGCCATATATTAGCTGCACATTTTTACAATTGAAGAATACAAATTCCAATGGGCCGACGCCAATGATAAATGAATATAAAAATGTAAAGAAATCAGAAATTCCGTGTAATTATTTTGCCACAGCCACAGGAGCCACTGCAGACGGCCTGAAGAGCCACATGTGGCTCCGGAGCCTCAGGTTGACTACCTCTGTAGAGAGTTCCTGTCCGTGTCCAGCGTGATGACGTTTATATATATATATCCCTGGCAACCACTGTAGTCTCATTTAGCCACTTGTTAGCTAATGGCTTGTAAAAACTCAAAAATTTGCAAGTCGGTGTATTTTATGTTTTATCTCTTAAGCTAGTGTTAACAACAGTCCTTATTTCAGACATCTTACAAAAAAAACCATTAAAAATCCTCACTGAGTTTAAGAGTTTAGACACTATGGTGCTAAAATGAAACTTATTTCTGGGTTTAAGAACTTATTCTTGTGGCGCCATATCACTACACTTGAGCACTATGCTGGAAACAGTAGTAAGTGAAACAGTTTGTGTCACAGCTGCTTTGTGTGTGAGTCATAACCACACCTTTAAACTCCGCTGTGTGACTAATACTATAATGGTATCTAATTACTGTTTTGTACAAAGCATCCTGTACGTGTCATCACAGTTGCTTTATGTATTATATTATTATCACTCACAAGATCAATTAATTCATTATTTACTATTCAAATTTCGATTTAGGGTGCAAAGCATAGAATGAGGCCTGCCTTTAGTCACATCCGATGTGTATTAAATGTCTTTTGTTTCCATTTGAATGGGTGAGAAACAGTGAGCACATGACCTTCAGCAGTAAAACACACAGCCTCTGTTAGCTTGTGGCTTCAATTCATCAATCTTTCCTCCGTGTTTGGCCCAGCTGAGGAGGATCTAAAGCGTCTTGTGACCCGCTCCAAACACAAAACTTGGATTTTCTGCAAATGCAATTATTTTAATGCCAGAGAAACAATCGACTTCTCTCAAATGTAATTAAATATGACAAAAAGAGCAAAATTGCGAATGAACAAAGCGCTGGAATGATTGGCAAGGGCTGAACCCTCGGAGAGCCCCTCCGGAGAGGTTTGCATCCAGGCTGAATAGCTTCGGCTGGTCTGCTTGAATTTGATATGGCTACCATGACCATGCTCACAATCCTTAATGAAAGCTTTGTCTCCTTCACATGCACATAATGTGTGGAAGAAAGCTTTAGAGCAGATCACATTTAATCCCCACTTCTGTCAGACCCAGAAAATGAAGCAGAAATTAAAGCGACATTAAGTCATCTATTCCGAGCTCTGTCAGCAGGAGGAATTCCAACAACATAACCAGGTGTTTGGCAGAGACCTCCCCACCCTTCTACAAGTCCCATTTCCACAATGTGGAGCAGCCTGCTGGTTAATTAGAGCGGGCATACAACAGGAACGTCTGGAGAAGAGGAAACATGTTGCCGTGATAAATGCTGAAATAACAACGCAGCTCCGCCGTGTCAGCCTCACTTTTTAACCTTCGGAGCTGAAATGTTTTGTGATGGCTGCTTTCAGCGATGTCCTGCGTCGCAGAAAATGCCAGCAGGCGGGGGTGAGGTGTGTGTTTGTGTGTGAGCAGCGGGGGGTTTGGGGGTTGGGAATGGAGCCAGAAACCTTAGCTCCAGGCCAAACAATTACAGAGTCATTTTGTATTGATCAAAAACCTCTGGTGGACACATTATGAAGGGGCAGGCAACCCTTCATATGTTGCCTCTTTAAATCTAAACACATTTTGCTTTGAACCAACTGTTTCTCATAATGTACAGCTCAGACTCGGTTTACAAGAGCCGATGTGCGTTCAAAGCGCTGATGGAGAGACAGCATGCATTAGGAGGACTATATTTGGTGGATGAGCGGCGAGGCTACAAGCTGTCCCTACCAGGCTACTTTCACATTGGATAATTGACAGCACAGATTCTCACTCCCTCGCACTGCCAGGCTGCTGGCCACCATTCAACATGGGAGATGCTCATTAACATAAGTTGAGAAGGTGCTGTCAGCCAAGTGTCCTGCTTTTTATATTATGTAATGTGAACATATCAATACACTCACAGCAACAAGACGGACAAACAGATAGATACATTGATACAATACTTCCCTCTGAAACGCTCTGGTGTGTCGTTAAAAATGGTGTTTTAGCAATAAGTACACTGTAAAAAATGTCTGTAGATTTTACGGTGAAAAACTGCTAAACCATGACAGTAAAAGACCGTAAAAATAATAAATGGGCAATTCCGTTTCAGTAATGAAACACCGTAAATGTATATATCAGCCAAAACAGTGATTTTTATTTTATTTTAAATAGATTACTCTACTGTAAAATTCACTGGCACTGTGTGTGTAGCAAAAATATACTGTAATATATATAAAAGCCATCATTTTTGCATTTATTTTTTGTAGAAATACTTTTTCTAGCTGTTAAATGTACTAAACACCATATCTCTAACAGAAATATAAGGTAATATTTCATTGTAAAATCTTTAATTTATGCAGCATTTATAAAGTATTTTCTTGTCAAATATATGGCAAAACAGCGTTTCTCTTGATGGAAAAACTTTTTATTTTTTACTGTAAACAATGGAATAATATGACAATCTTAAATGGGAAATCAAAAGTGCTAATATAATTTTACCATAATATTTATATTTTATTTTATTTTATATTACAAAAAGTTGCACCACATTTGTTACGGTAGAGTTCTGGCAACCACAGCTGCCATTTTTTTTTTACCGTAAAAACAACAGGGGTTTTTTTTTTACTATGGGTTTTTTATTTTGGGTGGTAGTGACAAATGGTCTATTCTGTCCTTTAAACATGTGATCATTTGCAGACATTTTGGGGGGTTTTGTTTGATGTTGTTGCCAAGGATTTTCCGTCCGCCCCTCTTACAGCATTGTTTGGGGTGGTCGAGCAAAATATAGTGAGGGATGGATGTGAAACACAGGCCATATCTTTATACACTTTTGGCCAGAAAACTCCTGGTACGATTCTGGAAACCAGAAAAGTCCCAAACTTTTGAGTTACGGTTGAAGGAATTTGGAAATGTAATGGAAAAATGGATCATTTTGCGCTAATGTTAGTCTACCAGTGAGCCACTTTGTAGAGTAATGGTTGACATTACAATCTACCAATCCTCATCCAATCATCCAAAAGGAGCCACCAGTCACGTCAAAGGTCTGGAGAAGGTGGCTATTTGCCGTTTCCATGGTTTCGTTCACCGCTATGTAGAGACTTATAAAGTCCATACAAAGTAAAGCATATTAAGATCATAACTCATATACAACAACTTCCTTACTTACTACTAATTAGCAATAATTCTGAGGTTATTGAGGGAAATGTCTTACTGGTTGTATAATAAGGCCATGCAGAATAAGGCATTAATAACTACTTAATAATGACTAATTAAGAGCCAATATGTTACTCATTTGCATGCTAATGAGCAACTAATTAATGTTGAATATGTGTTCCCTAATATAAAGTCTTACCATCTTTACTTATCATGTTTTCTTGTTTGCTTGTCAAAATCATGCTGAAATAACTACAGCATGTGAAAGTGTTGAATTCATGTCTTTTCACTTCTGTCTGTAAGACAGGCAAGCAAACAACTTCACAGGAAAAAAACTTAACTTCCTGTCGGGTGTGAGCACACTATAATACAGACTAGTGTGAAAGTTCCACCGAGACAGCTTTGGCAGTGCTGTTAGCCGTCTCGTTACCATGTGGATGTGCCCGTAGCTCCAGCGCTGTCAGTGTGGCGATTGTTGGAGTCTTCCTGGTCATGTAGGTCTTTTGTTACACATTAAAGCAACACTGGACAATGAGTGACGGATTGAACAAAATCCTGTATGTCTGTGGGAACACAAACAAGCTAAACCATTTGTAACAGCATCACCTGAATGCATCTATGACAGCAACACTGTCATGTTCTGTCAAGCGTGCCTCAGTCAGTCCATTGTGGCTGCCCTGTATAACACAAGCTGGAGTCACACAGGAACCATCCACTGCCTGGCCACGGATCTCCACTTAACTGTGTCAACTTTAAAATATAGTGAGCTTGACTGAGTTTGAGTATATGTGTAAAGCTTAAACTGTGCTGCTGCTTCTAAAAGTCAATTTAGTTAAAATACAAAGACTCTAAGCTGCAGTTTGTCTCAATGAACACATATAGTCATTATCCATGGATTAAAGTTAAAAAAAAATCTTCTGCCTGGAATTTCATTCGCACTTCAGCCAAGTCACATGCAGTGTGTGAAACATGTTCCAGGTTTGGTTACTTGCTTGAAACCTGCTTGAAAATACTAATGCATAAGAATTCAGCACCAAATGCAGCCATCACATTTAAATTGGTAGGGCGGGCTGCCCACCGATCGGAGGGTTGGTGGTTCGATCCCTGACCATGGCAGCCTACATGTTGAAGTATCCTTGAGCAAGATACTGAACCCCAAAATTGCTCCCGATGATGCGTTCATCGGTGTGCGAATGAATTCCCAATGGTGGCAGGTGGGACAGTTTATGGTAGCCTCTGCCACCAGTATGAATGTGTGTGTGAACGGGTGAATGAGCGCATTCTGTAGTGTAAAGCGCTTTGAGTGGTTGCAAAGCGACTAGAAAAGCGCTACATAATTGCAGGTCCATTTTAATGCTCAACCAATATTGTTTTACAGGAGGAGAATTTTAAACAGTTGTTCTATTGCATCTTGCATTTTTTTTGTCTTTTCAATTTTTTTTTTGCAAAGCTTGTCTTTACTCTCTTAAAACCATCTACATAACTTTTCATTACATGTTTTCATTTAGCAAGTCCTGATAATGTAATAATTCCCAAATATTGTAATAATTTAACAGCAGACCACCCATTACTTGGGTTCAAGTGGTGATATTGTGTAGGCAACTCTTGCTCAAGAGCTCTAGCGCCACCAACAGGTCAAAGTTGAATGTTTATTAACATTTGACTATTACATTACCGGGAAGTTAGTACATTATCAGGTTTTATTACATTTTCAATGGACTCAAGTGCAGATTTTTATTACATTATCGGGCTTATTACATCATCGGGAATTTATTACATTATCAGGTTCTGTCAGGACCGGTGACCAGAACTCAAACGCAGACCAGAGATCAGAGAGATATGGGTGGTTTATTTAAATGGTTCACAGAGAAAAACAGGTTGAGGTGGAGGTGCTGGGAATTCAGGAGCGGGTTCGGATCCAGAGCTCTCGGCTGGCTGGTGGGCTGGACTGGGTGCAGGCTGAGGCAAGATGGTCTGAGGCGAGGCAGAGAAAACAAGGTTTAGAAAACAGGCACAAAAACAGAGTTACTTCTAGGTTGCTGGTGAGTCTCATACAAACTGATTCGACGATCCGGCGGGGACTGGAAGGCTGGTCTGGTCCTTTATAGGAGTGTTGATTGTGGAATGAGGAACCGGAGTGCAGGACTGATGAGATGCGTTGCAGGTGTGAAGGCTGGAGCTGCCGAGACCACGCCCCCCAGCAGTAATGCATGCCACAGACAGGTCACAACCGGGGGTTGTGACAGGTTCTATGGTGTTTTTCTGTCATTTATGGACAAACTATTTTCTAATACATAAAGACATGAGCCCCCATTGAGGTTTTCTAATTTTTTGAAATTATTTTTTAAAGAAAAGACATAGCTTATTGCACAGGAAAATGTTGCATTATTCTTCTGCATCATCATTGTTTTGTTTATGGCTGTAAACAATAAACCCCATCTTAGTCCAGTTCTATATTCTATTCTTTCAATCATTGTCATTTTTTGCTAGTTCTAGGCAACATCATCTCACTGGAACAGCCTGGTCACTGACATGTGAATTGTGTGTGTGTGTAAGTCAGAGCAAGACAAAGAGAACAAATGTGACCCTCCTCTTTCTGACCGCCAGCCATGCCACAAGCCCACGCCGGTTACCATGGCACCGTGAAATGAAGAAAGTTTGACAAGGGTGCCATACATTTTTAAACCACTTATTGGCATTGCCTCAAAGGTAGCACCTCCCGCTGCCCTCCCCTTCAGCTGCTGTACAGCCGCATCAGTGTCAGGCCCCGGCTCCCTGGAGGAGGGCTGCCGCGGCGGGCCGGCTGGGACTCAGGAGTCTAATTGGGGCCCGAGGACGCCTCCCTCTGCTGCTACAGCTGTGCTGCCGCTGGCTGACGGTAGGATCAAAACCCCGTGACTAGCCCAGGGGTCAGAGGTCGCCTGGTGGCTGCTCAGCATGCAGGGCCAGAGGAGGACTCCACTGTGACGGCAGGCGGATCAGGCAGCGCTGTCCTGCAGTCTGCATGAACTCTGACTGACGCTCTCAGCTGCTCACTCTGACTCCGTCTATAAAAGGAACACACAGAGATAAATGGTGCTGATGTAAGTATGAAATATGGACATATTCTTCTCACACAATGATTCTACCTGATCTGCTAAAAATAGATTCTTCTTGCATGCTCGCCAAAAAAACCAAGCACCTCCCGTCACCTTGGAAGAGAGACTGAGACAGCTGAGGTTACGTCCTTGTTGAACTGTTGGTTCAGAAATAACTGGATACTGAAGGTGCATTGGTAGATTTGATGGAATTTGGCACTTCATATTTCTTTTCACAAACTCCTGGATTTCTTGACAAGGTGAGCCATGTCAGTTTATAATATCAGACTGACTGGTTTGTGCTGTTTATCTATCTGTAAATTGGATTAGACCTGAGGGTTCAACTCTAGCAGAGGCCCTTGAGTCATTTTTTAAAATGTTTTTGATAGCTGCCACAACACACTATTGGCTGCCTCCATGTTCATGCCAGTCTCCATGACAACTAACAACTCCATTAGCTCAAAGTTCATAGGATGCGACTGAATACTCCCTGAGAAAATTAGTAAGTGGACCTTGAGGATTTTTATTTTTATTTTTCTGATAACTGCTACAACAATAAACCATTGGCTGTAGTCTATAGGATACAGCTGAAAGCTCCCTATGTGAATGAGTAAGTGGGCATTGAGTTTTTTTTTCTTGATATTTTTTTCAATTGTTTTGACCATGTGTATAAACATTTTGAAATCTACATGTGTGCAAACATAATTACATAACAGCTTTGTTACTCTGTTATCTTTGAGTAGTTGATGAAGTCCATAAAATACAGCTGAAAGCTCCCTGAGAAAATTAGTAAGTGGACCTTGAGTATTTTCTTTTTTCTGATAACTGCCACAACTATTAACTATTGTTTACCACCATTTTAATGTAATTTCTTCTTGTTGCTTTATTTTGTTGTTGTCAGTAAATTGTATTTGATATGTTTTATTTCAGTTGTACAGCACCTTGTAACTTACTTTGAAAGGTGCTATATAAATAAAGTTATTATTATTTTCACCATGACAACTAACAAACTGACATTAGCTGATGAGGTCCATAACATGCGACTGAAAGCTCTGTGAGAAAATTAGTAGGTAGACCTTGAATATTTTTTTTATATATATATATTTTGCCTTTTTCTATTTCTAAGGTCAGAAATAAAACCTTTGACATCAACATATCTTCAACAGTTTTAAACATATTTATATACAATTTGAAACAAGTATCTACTAATGACCTACAAGTGTACAAACAGCTTTAAAACACACTTTATGGATCTGTTCGTGTGTGTGTTATCCTACAGTATATCAATAAATATAATTAGAGCTATGTTATGCTGTTATCCATCATTTATTAACACCAGTTAGGGATCTTTCACAGGAGAATATATACTTTAAAATGCCATAATATCTTCTTATAAGTGCATTATGCTGTTTTATGATCTATTCATTCATTGTCTGTACATGTACTGTTGGTTACAAAACAGAAGAAAATAACTTTTTGCTGCAGTCATACCAGGTACAAACATGATTGGGTGACAATTTCTTCCAAGTTCTTGCTTGCATTGATTATTAGGTTCACAGATAATGCATGTGCTGGATCAATACAGAGCAGTGAGCACATACATCATAATCCTGCTCACCCTTCAAAAAGAAAAATATGTTGTTGTTCAGGACAATCACAGTTACTGGGAAACATCTGTCTTTGTAAAGAACATGGATCCACCAAAACCATCAATCAATGAAAACTCAAGCTGAGAAAGATGTTTAAACCTGAATAAATTGAATTCATTGCCATGCTTAAGCCATTCACTTACAGTGCATGATTATTGCATTCACTTCATGTGAAAGAGGGGTGGCTGATGTATTTTTGTTTATTCAAATAAACAGTGTCAGTGCAGCGGTCTATGACAAACACTCGATTGAATTGCTATTGTGATAAACAAGTTACTGCTCAGACACCTTTTTTAAATGAGGCTGGGAAAACAAATATCAAGTGTTACAGTGACTTCATTTTCATAGCAAAGGTACGGATGAACTCAGCGTCACCCCCATGACAGCTGCTTTCTCAATCCATTCTTTTCATGTGGGGGGAAATATATTAGCGTAAACACTGGAATTATCAAGCCAGTGGTCTCTATCCACATACTGTAATTACATCTAGTGTATATGCAGTTCTCATACACTGCGTCGAGAGCAAATATCTCAATTTGACGTTTATATCCGTCTTGGTATACACTGTAAATAATCGCTGTGAAATCAACAGTTATATACTGTATTGTTCACAGTTCATCTCTGTGTTTGATTTTTTATAGTATAGTGCTGTATAATTTACAATAAAAATCAGTCCTTGTGACAAAATTACAGTAGACATTCTGAAAAGTAAAGTAGACTGCTGCTTTTTTTTTTTTCATTTTTATCATAATTTTGATCAGAATCAGTCCTATACAAATGCTGTTTAAATAAATGTACTTAAAGTAAAGTTTTTCATACTAAACACAGTATGGAAATCAATTGTAAAACAGTAAATGTATTCATATTATTTTGTTTAGTGTATAGAGTAATTACTTGCCATTACTAGTTATTTCTATAAAAAGTAATGATGAAATTATTATCAAATTAACAGCATTGTTTACTGTGCCGTATTGCCATATACAGTACCATTAAAAATCACAATGTTTACCTGTTTTTTATTCTTACAGTAAACAAATCAGTACTGTAACACAACTAAAAGAATAAGTGTCTAATTGTAAACCGTACTGTAAATAAAATACAGTAATTCTACTACAGTAAATTCTTTACAGTGTACCAAAAAAAAAGAAAATAAACTATGTCCTTTTCCTTACCAATTATGGGTTACACTGCTCTGATCTATGGGCAAAAAGGGGGGAAATATTACAATGATCCTTTCATCTTTACTTTTTATTTATGTATTATTATTATTATTTTTGGTAAATTAACATTCAGCCAGTATAATTCAAGGATTCTACTAAAAAAAGGGAACAAGAATTTAGCTGTGGGATATTATCAACTCTATGTTTTTTTCGACGCTCAATAAATCAGACAGACACATATGTTGTCAATTTATGGAGACATTTTTATAATTCTAATTATTCTGTAATAAAATAATTTCCACAAGGTAAGAAAGCAACTGCTGGGTGATGGTGTTGATGTGTTGCATCACTTATTTATGCAATTTCTGAGAACTGTGTTGCATAAATTGACAAACTCTTATTATATTGTATTTCGTAACCTTGTTTCTAATTTTCTGACTGAACTTGTGACAGTGGAATAATCAAATCAAATCTGTTTTTTTTGTTTTTCTTGACATTTGATGTTTAAAAGTTCCAA